>NC_090881.1:14106488-14116488 GCF_036669935.1 Montipora foliosa
TAATTTGAAGAATTCCTCACTGGCATTCCAGTTCCATAGTGTATGTAGAAAACGACTTCGAAATTCGAAACATCGAGAAAATATCGCGAGGAGATCTGACTCAACATACAATTAGTATTACTCGGTTACCCCATATATGACGAAATCATGATCCATTTTTAATTTTAACTGGATTCGATGTTGACAGGCTAAGAAAATACGGTATTAAAGTCAGCTGAGCAACGACTTTGTGGGAAATAAGTGTAATGCTGGAGAAAAAAAAGACAAAAAAGAAAAAAAAAAAACTTACTATCAAGTTGAGGTTGTTTTTCATAGTTTACAGGGAGGCCTTTTGCCTACACAGTGGCATTCCTCCTTCAACATACCTAATCGACCACTCCCCGCAGTGGTCCGGGTCTTGAAACCCGGGATCTCCGGATTTCAAGGCGAGCGCCCTAACGACTGGGCTTCATGCACTACTTTCTGAACATAGTTACAAGTAAAACTTGTAAATAATGCTTCAAGTCGACATATTTTTGTTATCAAAACAAAACGACATCATCACTGTCAAATTTCATTGTGATAATCCTTACCCAAACCTGGAATTGGTTGTTAGATTAATTCAAGACAAATAAAGGGGATTGTTCATCACTTGGGTTGGAAATGCCAAGGAAGGTCTCTATGTTTCTTCAATTCGTTCAGCCTTTCACTTTCTTTAGCGCTGTAGTTTCGAGAAAATGACCAATTTACTTTCCAAAGCTTAACCCTAATGCCATAGCTCATTTTTTTAATCCATAAAAAAAATAAATAAATGAAGAAAATAAAAAAAAAAACGAACAATAAAGAAGATAAAATCCCACGTTTCGGACTAGTCATGACCTCGGTACTCAGGAAATAATCATATCAGATAATGCAAATTACTGCATTTAAAGCGATTTTTGGCGCGAAGATTATTAACAAAGGTGTGAAGATTATAAAAATACTTTCGCACGGATGAAGTCGAATTGCACCTTGAGATTTGGCTGTAAAGCTCTTATTCTCGAAATATCACAATGAAAGTGGTGGAAGGCAACAATGTAAACACGTCTAGCCTTTGGCGGAACGCCAGTTGTTGTTTGGTTGAAAGACGACATTCCCGTACAAACAGTGCGTGACGTGGTCCTTGTCATTGAAAGTGTGAACAGATCTCAGTGAGGCAATTACGCATGTGTTTCAGTGAGTCATAACGAGAACAAGACTTCCGCGATCCCTACGGTCAATGTGTTGTGTGAGTACTTCTTCAAGTCAATCTTTAAAACACGTCAAAAGATAGGAATGCGCAAAAAAATCTTTGCATCTCACGTACTTAATTTTGCAAGTTTTATCGGTATAATTTGATGAATTCCTCACTGGCTACCTGTTTCATGGTGAATCGAAGTTTGAAACTTCGAGAAAATATCATTTGACGCACAAATAGCATTAATCAGTCATTCTATCTATGACGAAATCAAGATCCATTTTAATCTTGACTAGATTCAGTGATGGTGATCTAAGAAAATACGGCATGACAATCAGCTGAACAACGATTTTGTGGGAAATAAGTGTAACGCTCGAGAGAAAAAAACGAAATATAGTATCAAGTTGAGGTTGTTTTCCATAATTCTTAACGAGGCTTTTTGCCTGCGTGGTGGTTTTCTTCCTTCAACATACCTATCGACCACTCCCCACAGGGGCTTTTCAGCAGCGTTTCACTGGCAATGAAAACGAAATCAATGAAACAACAGAAACAGAACAAGAACGTTTTGAGAGATGATCCAAGTTTGCCGGAGGCAAACAAGTTGGCTATTTTCAAGTGCAGCCCAGAAGTTGGTTAAATATAAAATTCAACCAGTTGTCCGGGTCTTGAACTTGGGATCTCCGGATCTCAAGACAAGCACCCTAACCACTGGGCCACATAAACTACCTCCTCATCATAGTTGCCAATAAAACGCGCAATTTACGATTTACCTTGACTTAGGTTTTTTTCATCAAAATGAAACGACGTGATCAGCGTCAAATTTCATCGTGGCAATTCTTACCCAAACCTACAATTGGTTGAAACATAAATTCAACGCAAATTAAGGTGACTCAGTTCCTCAACTGGGTTGGAGATGCCAAGGACGGTCTCTGTGTTTCTTGAATTCATTCAGCCTTTCATTTTCTTTAGCCTTTTAGTTTCGAGAATAGGACAGTTTACTTTCCAAAGCATTTAACACTGATGCTTCGGTTCATGGTTCTTTGCAATTCATTAACAAATAATAATGAAAAGAATGAACTATCAAAACAAGGAAACGATGCCTTCAGTCTTTGATTGTTAGATCAGTCTCGTTCAGTGCTTTCAATTGTTGAAAGATCCCAATGGAATACCCAATAAAATACCTATACTATTTTTTTTTTTTAATAAGAATATTGTCTGTCCTGCCCAGGTTAAATATTTTTATTTGTCTGCCGATTTTAAGCTAAGGATGCACTTGTGCATATTCTTAGATTTTAGCGTATGACGTTTCGAGTTTAGAATGTATTTGGGATATCAATTACAATAGTTTTGAGTCTAGATCTGTATCGTGTTACATTGCGCACATGCTCCGTCGCTTTTCGTTGCAGCCAGCGAGGTCATGATGTCGTCGTGTCTCACGGCACTTGGCCAATTTGGCTTTAAAAGAAACAATCCTTTACTCTTTGGAAAAAGTAAGAATTTTATACTGTTTAGTTAAAAACATTGAATTGTATTGTATTTACAAATTTGCACCACACAAAATTATATCCATTTCCAATCTCGAGCTCTGGTTTATTATTAAAATAATCTTAAAATTCCGCAAATTTCAGCCTCGATATTCTCATAAATTAGATTATTATAAACTGAAACTGAAAAGAGTGTAATCCCAAAAATGCCACTTGGCGAAATGTTGGTTTCTTTGCTTTCTTTAAAGACCTTTCATGGTAGAAAAAAAATCCTTGGGCCTAAGTGAGGGGAATCAAAATTTTCGTAGCTGTGGCTCTTTATCTATAGTTTCTCTGTCCTTTTTTTTTTTTTTTCAAGAATTTAATTAGATTCCATTCTTAATTTCGAGCGGAAGAGTTATCTTTTTTTTCAATTTCCACTTACTCAAAATGACGAGGCCGAATTGAGAGTTGGCCATAACAGCGAAATTTAAGCGTTTGCGAAAGAGATCGATAGTTGTAATAGTATGAACTTTATTTAAGACTTTTCTAGTATGAACTTCATTTAAGACTTCTATATATCGCTAGGGAACTACAGTGTGTGATTGGGGAAACTGAACATAGAAATCACATCAATTTAATTCAAATTGATTATTTTTTAAGAAGAAGGGAAACTGACCAGAGTACTGGGGGAAAAATCTCTCGAAGGTAAGTAGAGAACAAACAAACTCGACCCACTACGATGCCAAGTCGGGAAATCGAATGCGGGCCACATTGGTGGGAGGTGAGGCGCGTGTTCTCTCCACTGAGCCAACGCTACCTCCTAAGTTTAGCAAGTAAGAATTTCGCCTGATCATTAATTCTCCACCCAAATTAAGTTTCGGTATTAAACCATCATTATTTAACAAAGAGTAAATAACGTTGAATGTCATCTTTTCCAGATGCACCCAGCATACTTGCGTCACCCAAGACTGTCTCCTTAACTGTGAATAAGGGAACGAAAATAAGACTTAGGTGTGAGGCAGATGGAAATCCTAAACCACAGTTTGTTTGGCACAAGAACTCCGACATTATCAGCTCTGGTTTTATTAATTCAGGGAATTCGAGTATTTTGACTCTGCATCATGCAGGTGAAGAAGAATTTGCTCGCTTTGCGTGCACTGCGAAGAACAGAATAGGATGGGACGCATTGACATTCAACGTGCACCGCGAAAAAGGTAAGTCAAAAAAGTTCACTGACAACACTAGAACAGACTGTAATCCCTAAAGTTACTTCTAGTTTTGGGCCTTACTATATGGAATATTATTTTTCAGTAAAAACCATGCACAAGTGAATTGCCCTTTCATGCACGTCGTTAACCATATTTCATCAAACGACCAAAAATTCCTTCTTTTGGGCTCACCGTACGAGATGAGCCTATCTCAGGTGAGATGTTACACTAACCAATTCATGGCCAGCCAAGAGGTTTTAAACCCTGCAGAGACGCCCAGCTACCCGCCAAGAACCTTACTGTCTGCCATATGTGTTACAACAAACATGGAAAGAACACTCCTGGAACACCAGTCCAAATTTATTGTCGGCTAAGTTCAATCAACACATTTATTCCTAATTAGAGATAATAATAATAATAATAATAATAATAATAATAATAATAATAATAATAATAATAATAATGCCATCTCTCACCTATGTGATGATACGTATGTCTGCTTCAGATATGAGTAACGGTGTAAATGGAAGTGGAATCTTTGACGAAGGTGCCTCGCCCGGCAGGGTTGCTGGGGGACAGCAGCCAGCACCCGGTCGTTATCCTGCAACTGCTGCTTAAGAGAATGGACCGAGAAAGGGAAGGAGGAAATGGTGAGTCGAGGAGAACAGGGCGTTGATGGAATGCTATTTTAAGAGCATCTCGGAGAAAAGAGGGTACCGCCAGAGAATGCTTAGGTTGTGGGATGAGAAAGGAATGGTAAAAGTGCCCTAACAGAGGCTTGCAGAACAGGCCCGTACTATCTTGAAAAGTAAATGGTTCACAACTGTTGAGTTAGAAGAGATCAAGAGGAACAAGCATTGTGTGTGACAGCTGTTGTAGAGGAAGCTAACACTGGTAACGAGCATAAATTACCTGTCAAGCATGCAAAGGAGATGGACTCACAGACTGCGGAAGAAGCCAAGGTACGGGCTGAACTGTGTGATGAAGCACCTCTGCAAATTCCTGAAGACCAACGGGTGATTTGGAAAAGACTGAATGAAATTAGACTGAGTCAAGACCAAGACAAACTACCAGCTTTGAAGGGAATTGCAAAGCGAATGATAAGAAAGGACCTCCAGGTTGTAGAAGAAGTAGCTGCCCAAATACAAAGTAAAGACATCTCAGACACCAACAGGTTACTGTATGCCACTGCTGTAGCAGTGACTGAAAGACTGGGTATCAAACCTGGAAAGAAGAAAGCAACCAAAGAACCGTGGTGGAAAAGACGGCTACAAGGACAGGTTGATCAGCTGCGAAAAGACCTCAGCCGACTAGAGCAAGTCTGTAGAAATGAGTGCAATAGGCCAAGAATCAGGAATCAGTTGTGGAGAAAGTACAAAATAGAAATCAAGGGGGTTGCAGTTGTAATTGAACAACTGAAATTGCGTATCAGCGCAAAAGCTCATAAAATCAAACGATACAATGATCGAATTTTGCAATACCAGCAGAACCGGTTATTTGAGGTTAACCAGAGGCAGTTTTACAAAGAACTTGATGACCCACAGGGAAGTGACCAACCGACCCCTGATGCTAATGA
Organism: Montipora foliosa; assembly: GCF_036669935.1. Lineage (NCBI taxonomy): Eukaryota > Metazoa > Cnidaria > Anthozoa > Scleractinia > Acroporidae > Montipora > Montipora foliosa. The sequence goes on from NC_090881.1 coordinate 14,111,934, forward strand.
GGCCAGAGAGTTTTGGAGTAATATTTGGGACCGGAAAGTGGAACACAGAAGAGATGCTGGTTGGTTTAATGACCTAAAGGGAAAGACCCAGGTAAAAAAAAAACAAAATGATCTGATCATTGATATTGAAAAGCTACGAGCAATTGTAAGGAAGATCCCAAACTGGAAGGCTCCCGGCCCGGATAATGTACAAGGATTTTGGTTGAAGAGCATGAAGAAACTACATGAACGGATGGCGTTGCAGCTGCAAGAAATGCCTTGATGGCAGGGGCATTCCCGAATGGATGTCAAAGGGACGAACTGTTCTGCTGATCAAAGACAAGGCGAAAGGGAATGCTGTGGGAAACTACAGGCCAATAACATGGAAAGTACTCACAGGGATCATAGCAGAGGATTTGTACCAACATCTCCACCAGAGCTCATTGTTACCAGATGAGCAGAAAGGTTGCCGAAAGAAAAGCAGAGGAACAAAGGACCAACTGGTTATAGATAGAGCAATACAGTAACTTCGTGACTGCGAGCAGAGGAAAACCAACTTAGCAATGACTTGGATCGATTATAAGAAGGCTTATGATTCTGTCCCACATTCCTGGATATTGGAAACACTTGATCTCGTAGGGGCTGCAGATAACATCAAACGGCTAATGAGGGAAAGCATGGAGTCCTGGAAAACACAACTAACGGCATGTGGTAAGGACCTTGGTGAAGTGTTCATCAGGAGAGGAATATTCCAGGGGGATTCCTTATTCCCTTTGTTATTTGTGATTGCAATGCTATCTCTCAGCAGTGTACTAAAAGAATCAGCAGCAGGCTACCAACTCAGTAGGAAAGAGGGCAAGATAACCCATCCACTGATTATGGACGACTTGAAATTATATGGAAGAAATGAGAACGAAATAAACTCACTTATACATACTGTCCAGGCGTTCAGCAGTGACATTGGTATGGATTTTGGAATCGAGAAGTGCGCAATTATGGTAATGAAAAGAGGCAAGCTGGATAAGTCAGAGGGTATAAGAATGCCTTATGGAATAATTATCCGAAGTATTGGAGATGATGTTGAAGGTTATAAATATCTGGGGATGTTGCAGGCCGATGACATTATGCATGACGAAGTGAAGAGAAGTATGAAGAAGGAGTATTTTAGGAGAGTGAAGAAAACTTTGTCCTCAAAGCTAAATGCTGGTAATGTTATAATGGCTATTAACAGCTGGGCTGTATCTCTACTACGGTACAGTGGGGGGATTGTAAACTGGACAAAGAGTGAGCTTGCTGAATTGGATCATAAGACCCGGAAACTATTAACCATCCATGCCGCTCCTCATCCCAGGTCCAACGTAAGGAGTCTGTACTTACCAAGAAGAGAAGGAGGGCGTGGAGTAATTAGTGTTGAAGACGCCTTCAATACTGAAGAAAGAAATATTAATATCTGCATAAGCCAGAGCCAGGAACGTTTGTTGAAAGCTGCATGGGAGAGGAAGAATGTCGATGAAATAAAAACACCAAAGGAGTATAAGGAAAGGATAAAGAGGAAAAGAACTGAGGGCTGGTCTGGAAAGCAGCTGCATGGGCATTTCAAGAGAGATACAGAGGACCTATCTTGTGCTTCCTAAAATTGGATAAGAACTAGTGAACTGAAGAAGGAGACAGAAGGGCCTTTTTTTACCGCGCAAGACCAGACACTAAGAACAAACGTCGTAAAAGCCAGAATCGAAAACCAAAATGTATCATCCAAATGCAGAATGTGTGGAAGTCACGATGAAACTGTGCAGCATATTTTGTGTAGTTGCCCCAAGCTTGCGCAGATAGAATAAAAAAAATATGAAAAGAGACATGATGTTGTTGGGCGGGTCATACATCGGGAGTTGTGCAAGGAATATGGAGTTGAGTGCAGTGACAAATGATATGAGCATTCACCGAAAAGCATAGAAGAGAATGAGGAAGTAAGACTATTATGGGACTTTACCATCCAAACAGACCTTGAAATCCATCACAGGAGGCCAGACCTTGTAATTCAGAAAAAAGAAGGCAAAGGAAAGAATCATTGTGGACATAGCTGTTCCCAGAGATAGCAACGTCTTGCAAAAAGAAACTGAAAAGTATGAAAAGTACCAAGACCTGGCAAGAGAGACCAGGGAATCAAGGACAAGAGTGTTGCCAGTGGTAGTAGGTGTATTGGGTTTAGTGTCAAAGAAGCTGGCTGGCCACTTGGAGCAACTAGGAATTAAGGACCGAAAAAGAACGATGCAAAAGTCGGCTTTCCTCGGATCGGCATATATCCTCAGGAAAGTGCTGGAAGTCTGAGGTCTCGGGATATTTTCTCCAGGAAAAAACCCTGTGCTCAATTCTACATAACAATAATAATAATAATAATAATAATAATAATAATAATAATAATAATAATAATAATAATAATAAGCTAGTCTTTGAGCTCCGCAGAATTACCCCCTAAAACGCTCTTGTAATGCGTTTTCTGGAACTGCCTCTCATCTTCATTGTAGTTAACATTACCTACAATCTACGACCCACTCAAAGTGTTTCAAGAAACGAAATTCGTTACAAAATGAGTGAGGACAGAATCCACCATGGTAGGACAAGATGGACGGAGCAAATGTGCATGGATTTATTAACTTCTAAAGATGAAGCTAAACAGCTATATACATCAGAAGAATGCCCTACTAATGAAAAAGGACGAAAAGTTGGAACCATAAATTTAACTCTAAAGTTTTGGAAGGAGAAAGGATATGGAAACCTAGGAAAGACAGCACAAAATCTGAGGGATAAATTGACGCATTTAGAAAGAACTTGCGAGGTGAACGCATTACGCATAACAAATGAGCTTCAAGAACAAAGAGAAACTACTGAACAAAAACCAAACAATAGAAAGCTAGCAGATGAAGAGCAAATGTGTCAATCAAACGAGCAACAACAAAGAATCGACTAGACAATCGAAGATCTTAATTGGATATCACAAATAACGCAGATGGCGAAGTGCACTTATGATGAAATTGTACCAGACACTGGAAATATGGATAAGCGAGACGTAAACACCTTCTTTAAAAATACCGCCTTCATCAAGAAAATAGATATAGATCGTATTCAATATGTTGCTAAAACGCTTATCACAGCAAAGCCATCAATCGACTCGCTACAATACCTATGGGAATACAATTGCACCATCTATTCCGTTGTTAAAGCATGGAAATTAACCAACGCTAAAAAAAGGAACGAAGATAAACAACAGAAGTTTGACGGAAAACCTCGATGGATGATTCGTATAGAAGGAAAAACGAACACTCTGCGAAAGCAAGTCTCTCAGATATCTGAGGAGCTGAAGAGAGTACGCGAGAACCGTCATCTAACGCCGAAAATGAAGAAAAACAGATCCTGGGTGATAACAGAAATTAAAGGAAGAATTACCATCGCAAGCTTGACAATCCTAAAGGAAAGGAAAATCAACACCATTCGCGCCCTTAAAAGACAGAAAGAAAAAAGAAAGATTGCCCACAAACGATTCAAGATCAATCAGTGGTTCGATGTAGCCGAGGGTTCGTTTTATAGCCACCTAAATAACATCATAAAATCAACGGAACTGAACAAACATCCGCAGTTCATAAATAAAGAAAAGATGCCTTCAGCTAACCAAGAATCCACAAGTAAAGCAACAAGAGGGGATTTTGAGGAATTCTGGAGACCTATATGGGAGAACGCAAGTGAAGTACCTATCCAAGCAGAGTGGATAAAATATGTTGAATCAGCTGTAAAACAATACATACGACAACCAAGTGAGTCTATAAGAATAACTGAAAAGGTGGTCACCGAAAGCATTAAAAACAAAAGAAATTGTTCTTCACTTGGTAAAGATAAAATTACCAACTTTTGGATAAAGAAGATGAAAAACTTCCATCAAGACATCGCAATAGCGCTGTACAAAATAGTCACAGACAAACAAGAGGTACCGATTTGGCTTACAACGGGAAGAAGTGTCATGGTCCCAAAAAAGTTAACCCATCAGCTTCTGACTATCGACCAATAACTTGTTTAAACAGTCTATACAAGCTGATAACCTCAGTTATTGACCACCTTTTAGAAATACATGAAGATAGGAACAACTTAATGCAAATTGACCAAAGAGGAGGAAAAGCTAAGTCTATGGGCTGCGTTGATAACCTCATAATTGATAAGATGATACTAGAAGATGCCCACTTCAATAAAAAAGAATCTGTCTTGTAGTTGGATCGATGTCAAGAAGGCATTCGATTCTGTTTCTCACGAATGGATTACCAAAGCACTCGAGATACATGGAGTTAACGCAGATCTCATCCACCTCATCAAAACTATTATGAAGACATGGAGCATCAACCTCCAAGTAACTACCAACAAAGGCAAGGAGATCATTGGTCCGATTAAAATAAAGAGAGGAATTCTGCAAGGGGATTCTTTTTGTGTGCGACTATTTACATTAACACTTAATCCTATTGCATGGTACACGACAGAATGGTACGCCCTGTTTACCATGCTTTACTGGAAAGATACAAATTTGAAAAATATTGAG
>NC_090881.1:14131488-14141488 GCF_036669935.1 Montipora foliosa
TTGCAACAGCCAATACTGATCTCTTTTAGGCTGCAAGAAAAATCACCTTTACCGCATGCCCTTCGGGCAGTCTGTGGCTAGCATCTACTAGCCCAAGACTAACTTTAACTAACTCCAAATAAATTTATGTATTAATTAACTAATAATTAATTATTACATGTTTTAATTAAAAAAAAATTATTTCAGCCATTCCTTAATTAATTACATGAAAGATATTGTGCATCAAATGGAAACTCGGGAAAATCCAAACCCCGAGTTTCTATTTGATGCACAATATCTATGTATTTCTTACATTTCTCGCTTAGGTCGTTATTCAATTAACTGTTTTATTCTTTCTTGATAATCATCTATATGTGTAATTTAATGTACGTAATTCTTGTTTCAACAGGTTTCACTTTGTGAGATCAACTAAAAAAAAAAAACGGCTTTCAGTTCTCATAAATGTACCTGGGAATTTAAAACACATGGCAATCTTGAAATTGGAATTCCAAAAAACCCTTGCCCGTGGGGCAAGTAAAAGCTAAAATCTGCTGGCCAGATCGCAAAATTCACTAGCCTCAGGCTAGCAGACAGGACTTTCTTTGCACGCGGTCTTTGGAACCACGAAGAGAAACAACTCTTAGTTCGAAAAATCTAAAAGTAAGTCGAATGAATGGAATATGAGGTAAGAAATCGACTCCCCTATATTTTCCCACATTTCTATCCAAACTTTTTGTCGAAAGGCGCAGTTATTTCAACAACCTTAGTGGTTGGGTAATGTGAAACCGATATGCGGGTCATGGGAACATTAAATAACCATTGCAACATGTGTTGAATCCGTCGAAAATGGATTGCGAATAATTATTATGGGACTCAGGGATTTGCTATATTGCGTCATGCGTCATATTCTCTTGGTGGAAACCATCCTTGTTGTGCAGGACATAGACATTTGCAAGCATCCGGCTTGACGGGTACGAGACAGTTAATTTTGTGATCTGTCTATCGTGTCAGAATCCCAGTAAATTGTTGTATACATGACATTTTCTTCGAGAATTGTGTTGTTGTTTTCTAAGATGGAAATTGTTAACCATGGGAGATGAAACGAAGAGATGATATTGTATTTCGGTGTTGACTCGGGGATACTCTGGACAAATCCGGGTGTTCTTTTGCCGGCGTCGAACCTACGACCTTCCGATTACTAGATCGGATGCTCTACCAATGTGCTACAGAGAGACCGTTGAGAGCTTTGCCAGGAGCACTCGAATTTTTTCTGAGTATCCGCGAGTCAAGATTGAAGAGAGAACCATCTCTTCAAGTTATTTCTTAATTTTCTTACGAAATAGAGGACGCTTCACAAAAGGAGAAAAGAGATTTGCTATCTGAGTTGGTGCTCCTTAAAAACCTTGACCCTCATCCCCATGTCATTCAGTTGTATGGATGTGTCAGCACTAAAGGTAAGTTTGCCAATTCAAAAATGCAGCACATCAGTCGAAATATCACGGTGTTGTCTATACGTGTTCAAAAAAATAAAAAAATAAAATGCCATTCTTGAAAATTTGCAAGGCAGCCTTGATGTTGATGCGACTGATGTTACGGGGATGATCTTTGTTTACATTTTTTGCCTCACTGGCATGACCATCGTTTTATAATAAAGTACTAATGTAAATAATAAAAGTTCATTGCATAATGAGCTATCTCTGAATTTGAACCAGATATACTAGATAATCTCTTAGAAATGACGCTTTGGAAATTCATGATTTTACAAAGAATGCATGGGATCAATAACGTCTTTTCCCTTTTGAAGTCAATTTGTAAATAGATGATGCTTCCTGTGAGCAAACTCGTATGTTAATGAAACAAAATGTAAACAATGACGTCATCAGAGATCCCCTTCTTTATGACGACAGAGCTTAAAAACAAAGAGGCGGGACGTTAACAGTAGACGCATGCGTAAATCCCATTATCCAAGTAAAACTGCGCTTTTGGGAACCTTATCGTAAAATTAGACAAGGCGTTGTACTATGTCTCTCTTGTTTTTGGAATTCTCTGTTGGAAGATTTTATCGAATTCTGTTTGTGTTTTGCCTTTATTTTGGATTGCTTTGTATACAGAGCAAACAATTACCAATTCATACTGCTCGCACCAATGCGAGAGTTCACACGGGTCTCACCTGAGATGTCCTCTACTTGTTTTTGAAAGATCGTCCTCTGGTTGTGGTGGAGTATGCACAGTATGGGGACTTGCTTGGTTACCTGAGGAGGAGCCGAGGGGTACAGGATAACTATTACAGTGACCCTTCAGTTAAACCAGGTTCCACTCTCACCTCAAGACAGCTGTTAAAGTTTGCCTGGGAAATCAGTGACGGAATGCACTATGTCTCGATGAAAAAGGTTACTTATATCCATAGTAGAAATAGTGACTGATAAAACGCGAATCCAGATTTAGTTTGGAAAATAGGCAGTAAGGTAGCAGATCTCGTACCTTGCTTTTGTTTGATATTGCTAGCACCTTCTATTATTTAAGTCTAATTTAAAGTCATTGTTTCAATTGTATAGTGTTTTGGTTTTGGCTTTTGTATGGAGCCAATCACAATTTGTGTTATACGAGAGCTGCTACGCAATTAAATAAAAGTAGGACGGGTTTTCTAACCGAAGAAACGGAAAGGTTTTTTTTTTCATTGCTGTAATCGAGGGTATATTTGTCTTCCACTGGCTTCTTGTGTTGACCATGTTCAAGCACGTTGGCCAAGTACAAGCAACAATAATAATAATAATAATAATAATAATAATAATAAGAATAATAATAATAATAATAAGAATAATAATAATAATGATGATGATGATGTTGATGATACATTTAATTGCGCTTTTTCTATAAGAATAATCAAAAGGATTCTTCGAGTCCTTCACCAAAGATATCGTGGCACGATAATTTAGATTTTAGAATAGCGAGCTGGCGCGTATAAAAGCGGAAGAAAATTCAAGTGTGACCTCCAAAGAGTGCTTTAACTATATTCTTTCATCGACCAATGAACGAGTACTGTGGGCGTACCTCGCCCTTTGTGCCTGTGCCTTTTTCCGTCAGAAGTCGGAGTTGTCCATTTCTTCCGATTCGAACCTATTGGTTTTTCGCATAGTAATTCGAACTAGCTAGCGTTAGAATCTTCTCTACAACAAAAATGTATTTTTCGACCGCAGGAAATAATGCTTACTATCAAATTTGATGGCAAAGAAAGCGTTTGTATCTGATATTAATGAATTTCACAATGGCTTGGCTGATTTTTGTTTTCAAACATAAAGGGCGCTTTCTTCTTGAATAATTCTGACGTGTTACCGGCGTTTCAAAGTCGTCCTATTGTTACCGTACTGAAACTCTTTGTCTCAGAACAATAGGGCAACCTTGACACGCCACAATTATTCAAGGTGACGTTGCCTGGGAGACGTGAAAGTCAAAATTATCAGATTCGGGCTCAGGTTCATTTTAGTTCACATTATTTACCGAGAAAATCATATACATGTAATAACAAAATTACAGTAATGTTTGCAGATACAAAAAAAAGAAAAAAAAAAAAAAGGAAAAGAAAAAGAAAAAAAGTAATATAGGTTACGGGATGTGTGTGCATGGTGACTAAAGAAGTAGGTCCTTTCGAGTTGGCCACCGCAATCAACTGATCGATTCTGTTTTTTTTCCTATTTAAGCACTCTTGAAAAAAAAAAAAGGATCTTTAACATGATTTTCTTCAGTGTAAAGTTAGTCTTTTGCAGTGGTGGAGGTTCCCATCAAAATGTTGAACACAGTGAGATTAGTATATCAATGAGGTTTTGGTGCCATTTGCAGACATGATCTCTGCGCTCAGAAGTGAAAAAATGGTCCATTTCATGAGCCATTGTGACACGGTGTGGATGATGAAATAATTAATTTAACTTATCTTCCAGATTATCCATCGTGACCTTGCTGCAAGAAATGTGTTGGTCGGAGAGGATGAAGTGTGCAAGATCACTGATTTTGGGATGGCAAGAGACGTCCAAGAAGATGACATTTATGTTCGCACGCACGAGGTGCAGTTGGTTTTATGTACTTTTGACTTAGCAATTACTAGCTCATATTATCCCAGAAATTGTTTTCAAAAAACACAACTCAACAGCTTCAACGCACAAAAAACAAAAAAACAAGAACAAAGACAAAAAACCGAAGGAGTGAAGTGATCCTCGCACTTGAGATGGCTCCCTATAGAGTATTTGTAGATACCCTCACTACAGAGCAAGACTTGCAAAAGGAAACTTAGTTAAATTCTCTTAAAGTTTTCCTTGTTGAGATTTATCAGTATGGGTACCGATATAATAAGGCTTAATTTTTTGGGTGTCAATTTTTGGAATATGACCGTTACCATGACAACATCACATGTAGTGACAGGTAGAGATATCACTATTTTTGGCCTAAATTCTTTAATATTTATACTTTCCTTGGGTTTTTTTAAATTCTTTCCCACATTATGCAAATGAAATTGCCTGACATTTTGAAGTGGTTAAAACTCAAGGTGGTTCAGACGATTTTGCCACAATTCTGTAACTTGTCATTTTTGTAAATATATTCGATTGGCTCTGACAGATTTTTGCAAATATAGGGTATTTGATGGGAACTGTATGTGGTTAGAACTGAGTCGATTTAAAAAAAAAACAGAAGGGAACGCGAGGAAATTAGCAGTTAATTTTACATATTTGCTCACGACGTGAAAATCAGAAAAAAACACGCGCGATTCAGGCTTTACACGCTGTACTAGTACCCGGTCCTAAAACTCTGGGGTGCCTCCTTAACTGGACAATATTTGAGCAATTGCCTCTTATTGTCACCTGAAAAAACAAAAACAAATGCAAAAACAAAAAAAAAACAAAAAAAAACAACAAAACAAAGTCACAGAAAACATCTATCCCAGAAATACTTTGTAAAAACGGTTTGGGTTTCAAAAAAACCCAAATTGGAATCCGTTTTATTTGCGCATCCCTGACTCCTTTGGTATCTGTTATTTTATTCAAAGATTTCTTCAGAGTTAAGTTGTTATTTTTTTTTTTCAAGTTTCATTTGATTTGATTGCTATCCAGTTCGCTTTCGCTGAATTTCAGTAGCAAAAGCCGTTTAAACCTTTAACTCCGAAAACAAGCAAGTTTCCTGAAAAGGACAATGAAATTTCAGTCAGACAAGTATTGAGAATAAAGGAAATAATCAGATGAGGAGGTGTGAACTTGATATAACACCAAAGTGTCATGACTTCCCAACAAAGACATCTGTGGTACTACTTATGAGAATGAATTGTTCGATCTTGTAAATGGAAAGGTTAATAGCTCTTCTGCATGAGAGTCGAATATTTTCTTTCATTTTGTGAAGACCCAATGTTGGTATTAAGATGGCTTTTATGGTTTTTAACCAAAGTGGGGCTTCAAGAGGCAGCATCACCCTAAGTCATTGTTACGCTAAATACTAAAAACGGACTTTGTCAAAGTAGACCAAAAAACAATGAGGTTTTTTTCGTCGAGAATCATCGTGCATTAAAGTTAGTCTTTTTCGTCTTCAGCTGATGAGAACGGAAAGAAAATGAATTGCAAATGGGTATAAATATTTCAAAATTGTTAAAAAATACCATAAGGTTAATTATCCTCTGCGAGATTGACATGAGAAAGTTAACTTTATGGCCATTTAAATTGGGAACGCCATGTCTTCAAGTTAGCGGTGGGTGTTTTAGTCTCTGACGTTAATTGATTAAAGCCGCAGACACAATTTTATACTGAGCATTCTTTTAGGCCTTTTTGTTCTATCTGATTCCGGACTAGAATTAAGAAAAAGTCTTGAATACCAAGCGACGAAGTATTGCAAAAACGGGGTATAAATTTGATTGTTGAAATGAACTGTGAAGATTATTCATCTAGTCGGTATTACTGGAAAAAAAAGAATTAAGTCTTTTACTAGACTAGACCAAAGCCATCCGACTTCATCAGGTCAGATCAATAGTATTACCATCCCCTATATCCGGGGCTTAAGCGAGAGAGTTAAGAAAGCCCTTAAACCAGTGAGTGTTACCACGACCTTTAAACCGACTAACTCCCTACCTGACAAGCTGGTCCATGTCAAGACCTTACCCTTAAGAAAAAGCACTACAATGTCGTATACGGCATCAAATGCGCGCAGCCAGGCTGAAGGAGACGTACATTGGTGAAACCAAGCAAGCCCTTAGCCAACGGTTCGAGCAACACACCCAACCTGCGTAATACGAGGCCCAAAACTCCGCAGTCTACACCCATGCCAAAACAACAGAGCATCAAATCTCCCCAGAGGTAACTATCTTGGACCAGGAAGAACAGTGGCTCGAGCGAGGGGTGAAAGAGGCTATTTGGGAGAGGGTTGAGGCACCCAGCCTCGACAAGAAGGGGGGCCTCCTCTTTAAACTATCACATGCAAGGGACGAGTTGCTACGCAATATTCCGCGCCGTCTATCATGTAACTAGTCACGACTCCACCATTAATTCTATTGAACTGACCTGATGAAGTCCGATGGTTTCAGACAAATCGTCGTCAAGTTTAACGTACAAGTCTAGTACAAGATTTAATTCTTTTTTTTATTGTTGTTATATGCCAGAATCTCTGTCAACACGGAATTGCAAACTTTATCATGCCATCTTCGTTTTTTTAGCGAGGATTACAAAATATATGAGGCAGCGAGGAATGCATTAAGAAGGAAAACATTACCTGAAAGCCAACTGATGTCAAAGAATAAAATTGTACAAAGTATAAAATTGTGCAAAATATAAAAGGATAAAATTAATCAATCAATTAATTAACTCTACCAAAATACTAACTAGTGATTAATCTACTGACAACTTTTTTAAAAAATTTAAAAGAATCGTTTTAAATTTTAAATTATCTGCGCTTCGAGTCATGTGAACTTTAAGAGCGTACTTAAAAGATGCAATGTCTTTAGACTCTCTAACCATTGGAGGCAACGCATTCCATAGTTTACTAACCAAGAAAGTAAAAGATCGATGCATATGCTCCAAGTTGAATGGGGGGAGTTCCAGCCTTGTGCTGAGCCAACGTAAGCTCAGCCTTGTGCTGAGCCCACTTTCTTAAGATTAAAAAGCTTACTAATATAGGGTGCTCCGTGGCTTTACAAGCATTTATATAACATAACTAGTGACTGGAATTGCCTGCGTTGTTCCAAAGACTTGATATTAACTATTTTTAGGAGGTAGTCGTATGAAACAGACTTCGGATAGCCTAAGACACTTCTTAATAAATAATAATTAGTGCTTTCCATTTTGGTTGTCTCAGCATTACCTATACCCAGCAAAAGAGGGCTGCAATACTCAATATGTGTGAGAACATACGCCTTGTAGAGACGTACCATTACAAACTTCGGAATGAACTTGCGCAGTCTCCGCAAGGCTGAAGCCTTTGCGCATGCTTTTTGCAGCTGTTCCTTTATGTGTGTCTTAAAAGTTAGTTTACTGTCTAAAATTATCCCTAGGATCTTAATTGTATCTTTCATCGCAATCCTCGCATTGTTAAGGTGAAATTCATACTCATATAATGATGGCCCGATGACAAGGGCTTGCGTTTTAGCGGCATTAATCTGTAGATAATTCAATCCAAACCATCTAGATAACACGCCAAGGTCAGAGTTAATAACACACTGCAGAACCATCGGTGAGACATCCGAGGCATATTCCGTCGTGTCGTCAGCATACAGCCTTGAGGAAGTATTAGAAACAAAGTAATTAAGATCATTAACATACATATTAAACAAGAGTGGACCTAACAAGGATTCCTGTGGTACCCCGGTTGTCATAGTTCTCCACGGAGAATATACTCCATCAAGTTTAACTTTTTGTCTCCTACCTAAAAGATAGGCAGTCATAAGTTCCAAAGCAAATGTAACGCTGCCACGCGATTTCCCGCTGAGGAAAATTGCCCGAACATTCCCGTCCCAAGAGGCTTTCCTGCCTCCCCTCCTCCACTCCAACAATCTGTACGCGCGGACGGGCAAACGCTGACGCCATAACCAAACCTTCGAGCATGAATAGCTTTCCCAAAAGGGCTTACTCATGGTGCTCCGTTAGCGCGCTTAGCGCGTCTGAGCTCCGCTAATATTTTGTGAAATCCTGTTACGCAAATTCCCAAACGAAAGCTGAACACCAATGAAGAGATGCATTTATTAATGTGGAACATTGGGGTTTTTCGGGAAAATTTGAGTTTTCTTTGCAGGGGCCCGAAACTACGACCTTCCTATCGCTAGTTCGGACGCTCTACCACTGAGATTTTGAGGTCCGTGGGAGCTATGGTATTAAATTAGGTTTAAGAGACAATTGCTCCACAAAGCAAGGACTGACGTTGTTGAAAGGTGGAATTTGCGCCTGGATTAAGTTTTCTTGCATTTGTGTAGCCTTCGGACGGAACACCGTTTCTAAACGTTAAGGGACAGACACTGGGCCACGAAGTCACTTGCAAGACCAATGTGGGGAATTCAATTTGATGTATACTTTGGGGTCATTTTCAGGGTCGTCTTCCAATCAAGTGGACAGCCCCAGAAGCTTTGTTTGGCAGCGGAGCCTACACAACTTCCAGCGATGTGTAAGAAACTTCTTCTTCTCCTCCCTCCCTCCTTCACGTTGGGGAGACTGTAAATCAAATGAAGTCAAATCAACTGTTAGTTTTAAATTAGGGGGAAGAGGACCGTAGTGCCTAGAAACAGCCTCTCTGAGCAGAATGGGGAACCAAAGCACTTAACGATCGAGAATGGATTTATTTCTTTAAATATCTTACTTTCACTTTTGCTTAAATTGGGTCATCATCATATCTTGCCGCACCATCTCTCGAGCCAACGGCGTGCGGGGTCGTTGACGACCCTAAGGTCATCGACAGTACAGGATGGTCCCCATGGGCAAGATGTCATAATTTGCTCCATGGTCTGTGTCTCTACCCCCACATGGGCATTCTGCATTTTCAGCGTAACCCCACTTTAACATGTTATCGCCAGTTTTACCCACTTTTGCCCTTGCGCTATTGAGAGTGACCCACTCATTGATTTCATGAAGAAGATGGTCTTAACATAATGGGGAGAAATTAAATCAAATGAAATCATATGTTGGAAAACTGGAAAAGAAAGCTTCTCAGAGAAAACTGAATAGGGAACTAGTATACTCCGGCAACAGACGTACACTTGATTTTTTTTTTTCCTTTTTGCTAAATAGCTTCTACCTTTAAACGAATTCACTATGATTTAAACGATTTAGTAGTGTGGATTTGAGTATATTAAATCTAAAAGGTCAAGACTATCAACTTCTCTAATTTTTAATTTTATCACTTTTCTTTATTAAGGTGGAGCTATGGAGTGGTATTATACGAAATATTTACCGTTGGTAAGTTTGAATCGCGTGCGTAAGAACTCTGTACCGAGTTACCAAATACTTGAGGTACTAGCAAGAAGATTAAACTTTTAGATATTGGCAATAAAGGGATAAATGACAAAAGCTGTCTCTGCGTGTGATAATTGTGTTAAAACTTGCTTCTCCAATGCAAATTAGCCTACAATGGACAATTAGGGAGTTTATAGACAAGTACGACAGCAACGTCATCGAAAATATCACTATAAAATTTGACTTGTTGCTGTTAGAAGTATTTTGCGATAATTGCATCTTGTTCACCTTGTAAAGGCAAGTGAACTGTCCTGTTCCTGGATGTGTATGGGCAGTTTTAAAGGTCGGATAAACATTAAAATGAATGGTTCAATGCTGTATACTCGCGTCGTTGTGATAACCGTGAAGGGACATTTTCACTCTTTTGCGCATGTCCAAGCTTTGGCGCAAGCAGTGGTGAATTTTACGGTCTCTTGCCGAGCCTGTTGAGTATTAAAGCAAATACGGTACAATGAATGACTGAGACCCAAATTTAGTGGAAGATACTGTGGGTTTACACGGAAAATATCAAATTTAGTTGTGACCATCAACTTTACTGTACTGGCCGAACATTTTAT
>NC_090881.1:14151488-14181488 GCF_036669935.1 Montipora foliosa
AAACTGCTTCAATCTTTACTGAAATGTCAAAATTTCTAAAGTAAAGTAAACTTGCGTCGGTGGCATAAAGTAGTATACAAAATTTGGTTTATTTTTTTATCAACGGAGTTGATAATGTAAATTGGCCACCGTACAGAGATTCTAAAAGCTGACGTTTCGAGCGTTAGCCCTTCGTCAGAGAAATCGAGGGATTATGGGTTACGTGTAGTTTTTATAGTAGAGTAGGAGCTACGCTATTGGTGGTAACATGGCAACGTGAAAAATAGGAATATATTAGTTAAATGAAAAGCGTTCGTTAATACCCGAGGAGGATAAGGGTGCCGATTTGAAAGATGAATTTTTTGTTCCAGATTCTTGCGGCTTTCCGTTCGTACGTACCTAGATGTAGGGAAAGGCCGCAGATAGCCATGTTTTTTTGGAGTGGTTAGGCAGATTAAAATGGCGAGCGACTGGCTTAGATGCATCCTTGTCATTCTTCTCAACATCGCGAAGGTGTTCGCGGAATCGGTCACCTAGTCGTCTACCTGTCTCACCAATGTATAATTTATTGCATAACGTACAGGTTATGCAATAAATGACATTTGCGGAGGTACATGTGAAACGATCGGTGATCTTAACAGATCGCTTAGGTCCCGATATCTTGCTAGTGTTAACAATGAAAAGACAAGTTTTGCATCGTGAGCGCGCGCATTTGAAAGTGCCCGGCCGGGTTGCTCGTTAGTTTTGAAGCGCGCTTCTAACTAAAAGTTGCCTACGTTTTTGTCGCGTTTGAATGAAATAAGTGGAGGTTGCGAAAATTTCTACCAGTCTCGGGATCATTTTGGAGTAATTTAAAAATTTGTTTTGCATAAGAAAGCTAACAAAATCTTTGACTTGCGTGATTATGAGGATGGAAAGTGAGGGTGGAATGGAATTCTGTCATTCTTATCTTTTTGTGACGTTTGTTTGTAGTGATGACTGTCGATCAAATTGTTGGGCGCGATGAACACTAACCCCGCCGAACAGAGGGCTTAACTTCAGTGAACTTCGGTATTACAAAGCTGTCAGATGCTCAGAGGGCACGCTTAAACTTGTGGTGAAAAGAAGTTTATCAACATGTCAGCCCAGAAGCCAATGTTTCTCACTCACTTCCCATTTATTTTCTTCAATCTTTCTGGGTTCAGTACTTTGCTAGTAACCACATGTCTTCTCAGACTATTTACCCAAGACTTCTACCATGGCACTACAATGATAGACAATACCAAAACAATATCGTGCACTGTGTCTAGTTTCTTTTTCTTTCAATTTTTTCGATCCGGGAATCCTTTGTTATACCATAAGTCGCTGTTATTGCATCATCCGAGTGATTGACGTCCGTCTTCCTCGTGGCTCATCAACCAGTCCCTTCGTAAGCTCAGTCTAAAAAGTTAGCTAAAGTTCGCTGCCGTTATGGCTTCAGGAGGATTTTTCAGTCAACTAGTGACGAGGTGGAAAAGACCGCTCGCGTGTTACACGAGGTTGAAGATAAAATTATGCTTTACTCTGGTGTGATGACCTTGGATGAGTGGCATACAGAATTTTCTTTTCGCACTCAAATAATGTGGATCCTTGTTTTCAGTTATGGACCACTGTCACTACGGCTCTCTCCCACCATATTCAAAACGAACGAGAACGCTAACATCTGCAGGGAGTGAAAAACGTCAAAACACCGTATACGGAAAAACTGAAATGGTCTGCTGATCTACGCGCGACGAACAGCCAGGAATGTTCATTAAGACGCATAAACTTTGTGAGAACCCATTGCAAAGCAATTTTTGGAGAGCATTCTCAAAGAATACCGGACAGTTATCTGAAGGAGTTCAGGAAAATGCACTGTCTCTCTCAGGCTGTGATAGAAGTGGACCAAGCTGGGGGTACCAGTAAAGTATCTGTGAACATAACGTTTCAGCAATGTCCTTGCAGTAACAGGGTGTCAAGCTTTGTGCGAGCACAAAAATATGAATATGAGACTCCGTATCAACGTTGTTTTAACCCATCCATGATCCACTTTGAAAACGTTAAATCGGTTCGTATGCCTGTCAATACTTGGTCCGAGACAACATGTGTTCAATCTCTACTGCTTACTTCAGGAACTGCACAAACGCATAGATAGTTAATTTTCTTTGCACAAAAAGGTGTCTCCTCTTCTTGGAGAAACATTGTGGATTTCAGTTCCCGAGATCACAGACCTTAGAGATGAGAACAACACACAATCTTTCCATGAAACATCCTCTCTTTCTTGGTGTTTACTACCCAAATTATTTGACTTTTTGTGATATGCCAACGACGAAAGCTGTTGAGTATAGAAGATGATGAATTCGTTAATAGTCGGAATTGGACAGGTTTTTTATAGGAAGTTTATGGAATTCCTCCGTCGGTCCATTGTGCTTTTGGTATTTATCCTTTGCTGCCCTTTCCTTATGGTCACCTTCTGGCATTTTATACAATCCTGTATAGAGTTGGGAATTGAGAGCCATTTTTCTTCGAGAATGGCTGGCAAACGTCCAACTCCTATACTGCTGTCCACCATTTGATGGTAACTATATTATTGTAATCAATTTTTGGAAATACGGTTTTTGGAAAACTATGTTATTTATATATTTTTGGATAACTATATTGTTTTATCATATGGAAAACCAGGCGAAATAAGTCAATAAGCAAAGCAATTGACGTAATGTGCGATGGAGCGTGCTTAATTGTTATGGCTCAAAATGTGATGATTGTAATATTATTGATGAAAGTATTTTCAGCTTACCATTTTTGCGGTTCCATTTTGAAAAGCATCCTTTGCCGTTCTATACATCAAATCCTGAAAAGCTAATTCATTTTAAAAGGATCAAAATCTTCTATATATCGTAGATACCTGAATGACGGTTTTTCCAAAAAATGAAGTGCGTTTTAAATATTCACGTAATTAATTTAAATGGAACAGGAAAGAATCCCCATAGCGTGACATTTTTGGAAACAGGATGTAATACTCAGAACCAAAGAATGGGGGTTTCCAGCTCATTTTCTCTGAAACTTACCCTCTTGTGTTCAAGGCCATAAGACTGTTTTGTGATGTTTTTTTTCAGCCAATCTTAATGGATTATTTTTGGTAAACAGAGGATAAAGGAAAATTTCCTAAAAGATCAGTCGTGTGTATCAAGAGAATGGTTCTTTTTTTTTAGAAATGTTGAGAGTAGAACTGGTTTTAACCGATTTGATGGATGATAATGACATATTGACAAATTTGCATTCGTGCGTTGAAATGTGTTACCCTAGGAGACAGGATTTTTTTCTCCCTGACAAATGATTTTGTCATTGTAGTTGTAAAATGAAGTTTATCTGGGAAGCCAACAATATTTCTTTAACTTCCTGGTTAATCCAATTTATTGCTACGACATACTAGTGCGAAGATTCTTTACACGAAACTCATGCTTTTTGCGAATTTTGAGTTTTATGAAGTTACATCATTTGCGTGACATAGCTCCTTTTACACACGAAGATTTTTCAACACATATAGCGCCAGCTTTACTCTAGCCCAAAAACATTCAGATAGTAAAAAACTTATATTTATGAACCATTTCTTTTGCTTTTGTGCTTGTCAGTATTGTGACTTGCGATAATTTGCAACTCTGTTTGTATCTCATAGATGTTTAGATTTTCAATTACACGGCCGCTCAACCTCACGATTGTGTAAATAGTTTACCCTGAAGTCAAAATAGATACGTTTCTCAGGAACCTGACAAAGAGGCTTTCCTGATCCGACAGAGGGAATGTAACTATTCAGTTAAATATTACAATAAAATTAAACTACCAAAGACGGAAGTTCTCTTGGCAGGTGCATCTTACTATTGAGTGCGGCGACAAATAAAGCGAAGCATGGAGACGCTGGAAAATGTCCTGGATCTCTACAAAGTTGCGAGCGGACTCGACCAAAAAGAGGAAAAGATTCAAGTTGCCACGCTGCCTCATGTGCTAGGAATAGAATGTGTGGAGATTTTTTCAAATTTTGTTTGGACTTCCGAGGGAGATCGGGATAAAATTGCGGACGTAGAAGAGAAGGTGAACTCTCATTGCGCTCCATTGACATCAAGGCACTTCAACCGCTTTCTGTTTATCCGAACGAAACAACACGAGGGAGAAACAGTCGACGAATTTTGTAGCGACTTGAAAAACTGTAGCTAAGAACTGCGACCTTGGTGATAAAGAACATGCGTGGATTACGTCTATGTTCGTGCTGGGCCTCAAAGATCCACATTCAAAGGAAAGGCTGATGGCGAGAGAAAAGAGCTTACAGAAAACGTTACAAGCTGCTCGTATTGCCGAAACAAGCAAACAGCACATGAAGAGCCTAAAAGAAGAGAACAGCAGAGTTGAGAATGTGGATGTAGTGGGCGGAAAAGGTTTGAAGTCCCAATGGGGAACGCCTTGTGGGAATGGTGGTATTCGGCATGCTCCATCTTCTTGTCCTGCTGTAGGTAGGCGCTGTCACAAGTGTAGGAAAATGAAATTTTTCAAGGAGGTGTCGTGGCCCAGAGGGGCAAAAGAAGCAGGTAAATACTCTGGATGGTTGTGCCTCTGACACTGAGGTTATGTTTATTGGGGCAATTAGGGCAGAAACAAGGACTAGGTTGAAACTGTCAGTTTTGGAAAACGTCCAAGAGTTGTTCAAATTAGATACTGGGGCCCAGTGCAATGTCTTACCTAAAGCTGCTTATGACAAGATCACGAAAAAACCTTTGCAATCCGCCTCAGCAAACGTTAGAGAGTTACACCAAAACGCGCATTAAACCTGTTGGGAAGTGTGAGTTGCCTTGTTGGGTGCGTGGGGGAAGAGTATCAATGTTTTCAAGTTGTTGATGGAAATTATGTGCCCCTCTTGGGTAGGGAAAATGTGAGAAGATGCATCTTATCCAGGCATAAATGCCGTTAAAGATAACAGTATTTTAGATGAGTTCCCTGAAGTATTCCAAGGATTGTGGTCTCCCTGGGAAGTACCACATTAATATCAACCCCTCGGTTCCTCCTATAGTGCACCCACCCAGGCGAGTTCCCCACTCGAAGCGAGAGCCATTGAAGAAGGAACTGGGCAGAATGGTGGAGGGCTGGAATCCTAGAGAAAAGTACCCTTGAATGAACCGCTGATTGGGTTAGGGTCTTGTTTGGTGTTGATAAACCGGATGGGTCTATTCGTGTGTGTTTAGACCCGAAAGATCTCAATGTGGCCATTAAAGAGAACAGTACCCAATTACCGTTAGTCGATGACATTACAGCAAATTGTACAGGAGCCACAGTGTTTTCAACTTTGGATGCAGAAAAGGCATTCCACCAAATCCAGTTAGATGAGGAGAGCAGTAAACTCCTGACATTTAATACCCCCTTTGGAAGGTATCGATACTTGAGGATGCCAATGGGAATTAAATCTGCACCAGAGGTTTACCAACAGAGAATGGAGCAAGTTTTTGAAGGCTACCAGGTGTGAAGGTCATTATGGATGACATAATCATACATGGCCGCAATACGGCAGAACATGACACGCGGTTGAGAGTTGTTTTGCAGCGTTCCCGAGACAGTAACCTTCGATTGAAGAAGTCAAAGTGTCATATCCAGCAAGAATGAAGTGAAGTTCCATAGCCATGTGTTCTCCAAGGATGGTTTGAGGACAGACCGGAAAAGGTTAGAGCTATAGTCGAGATGCCAAGACCGACAGACAAGGCTAGTGTCCAAAGGCTGTTGGGGATGGTCAACTATGTCAGTAAGTTTATCCCAAACCTGTCAGACCTTACCACACCGTTGAGACAGTTACTGCATCAGGATGTTCTGTGGCACTGGGAAAAAACAGCAGGAAACCAGTTTCCAAGCAATCAAATAATCGCTTACCCTTGCTCCAGTGTTAGGATATTATGATGCACAGAAAGCGTTGACGTTGCAAGTTGATGCAAGTTCCATCGGTCTTGGTGCTGCATTGATTCAGGGAAAACCAACCAGTAGCTTATGCCTCAAAAGGCGCTTACACCCACACAGCAAAATTATGCTCAGATTGAAAAAGAACTTTTGGCTGTGCCAATTTGCAGAGTATATTGTGGGCAGTGATGTTACAGTTGAATCGGATCATAAGCCTTTGTAGGCCATTATGAAAAAGCCTCTACAAGTAGCACCCTTGCGCCTCCAACGGATGCTGGTCCAGCTCCAACGCTTCCCAGGAATCACTGTAGTGTACAAGCGTGGGAAAGCCTACACTTAGCGGATGCTCTATCACGAACCCATTTAGAAGAGTACCTGACAAATGATGAGCAGTTAGACATCAACTTAGTAGAGCATGTTATCTCAGACCAACAGTTGGCCAAGTTCGTTGAAGCAACCAAGGAAGATGAGATCCTGTCCGAACTTCAACGAATAATATTGTCTGGTTGGCCAGATTCCAGAGGTCAAGTCCCCTTCAATGCACAGGTATTCTGGAACTACAGAGATGAATTATCGGTAGCACATGGACTTATCGTAAAGCGGCAAAAGATCGTTGTTCCTAGCAGTTTGAGAGGGGAGACTGGTTTGAGAAGCTTCATGAGGGACACCTTGGAATAAACAAGACAATAGCGAGAGCACGTGAAGTATTATTCTGGCTGGGATGACAGAGAAGATTAAGAACTGTCCAGTATGTTTAGAAAATAGACCAAGTCAGCAGCCTGAACCACTGAGGTTCACACGAGATCCCACCACTACCCTGGGCTAAGGTTGGCACAGACATCCTACACAAGATTATAGTTCACCACTAAATTTTCTCCGATTCTTATTGGTTAAAATTGATCACGTGACGCGATAGTGTTCGTCCACGGAGAGACACTATCAGCCCATAGTGCCCGTCCGAGGAAATACCCGGTGGATAGTAGTCGTCCGCTGAAAATACTAGGAAAAAAAAAATTCTGTACTAAACAAGCGGGCTTTGTTATAATAAGCTTAAGTATGGCTACTCGCTTCGCCGAGGTCAGCGAAGAAGATGTAACTATCCTTGTCAATGACGGAGTACCCCAAAAAAAACCAAGGAGGCGACTTCGTACGCGGTTAAAGTTTTTGAAGGTAAGAAACTTTTAATTAGACATATCTGTTTCAAAGTTGCAATCCATTTGACGAATCAAAAGACACTCACCAAGAAAGCATAATCTTAAGTTTGACACTGATAAAAGTTAAATTCAATAAAATTGTTTACCTTTAAGCTTGGTCCAGAGGGAAAGGAATAACGGAAAGCATTGAAGAGTTCCCGGCAGAAAGACTTGCTGAAGTCCTTCGCAAATTTATTGGAGGCACGCTACAGTTAGTGGACAACACTATTCACGAAACTCCATGAAAGCCAGTGGGTCTTGAACGGTACCTGACTCAAGCTCCACCCACCGGAAAGCATTTTCCATCATACACGACAAAGTTTTTTGTTCCATCCAACGAGGCTTTAGATTCCCACTTAAAAAGTTTGGCGAAGACGGGGGTTTTGTCATCTACAAAACACAAGCAAGCCCTAGAACGCGAAGATGTGGAGCAGTTGTTTACGGCGAAGCAGTTAGGAAATGACAATCCCGAAAGTCTTCTTCAGACTGCTTGGTTCTATCTGATGCTCTACTTTGGCAGGCGAGGCCGAGGAAACCAGAGAAACATGGTAAAGGAAGATATAGTTTTCGGAAAAACAGCGAACGGCCTGGAATATGTTGCCCTTCGAGAGCGAGCGACAAAAAATCATCCTGGAGGCCTTCGTGACAACGAAGATAATTCGCAAGCTGGATGTGTGATTGGCCAGATTATCCGGAAAGATGTCCAGTCAGATGTATAAAGAAATATTTGGAAAAAGCGAAACCCAAACTGCCCAGCCTTGTGGCAAAAGCCAAGAACCTACCGCACCGGCAAATTTAATGAAAGCGACGCGGTGTGGTACTGCAATGTCCCTTTGGGAAAAAACACCTTGGACAATTTACTCGGCCGCATGAGTAAGAAAGCTGGTCTGTCCACTCACTTTACATCGCACTGTATCCGGCAACATCAGTAACCATCCTTAAAGTAGCCGGCCTGGAGAATTCGAGAGTAAGAGGTGTTACTGGCCACAAAAGTGATGCCTCAATAGAGTCATACAACGAAAGACCGACAATTCAGCAACAGGTGCAGTCCTCGGCAATAGTCAGTAATTTTGTGGCTCCAGCGAAGGCCAGTCAGGCTAATGCATCGCTCAGAGTCACCGCTCCGTCAAGAAGTCCTCTTAAAGCACTGCAGCGAAACCAGAGCCAAGACGAAATTCATTCCATCAATCAAACAGTCCAATGTCGGCGCTCAACAAACCAACGCAGCCCAGAACTTTTCATCGGGTACTTTTCAAAACTGTACTTTCAATTTTTATGGACAGTCTGCCTAGAATGACGTCTGAAAAGTAGTCTTCCGAAGTCCTTTGTATAACCTTCTTTGCCAAAGTTCGTGGTTTTAGGTTGTCGCTTTTACAAAATGAACGGTTTCAAGGCTACGAGGTTAGGCAGATCAAAAAAACAGTTGACAGTTGTACGCTATTCTTTAGCCAATGTACGCTGCGAATTATTGACATTTGTGACAGCCTGTACGTATGAATAAATATTTGATTGATCTGCATTAAGTGGGTTTTGACTATTTTTGAGCTGGCGCGCGGAAGAAAATTTAGTGGTGAACAATAAAGACAATAGAGTGTTTCTGTCTCGGAACTATCGGTCTGATAGTTGCCCCTTGGAAATTTGATGTTCTTAAAACTGGCAAATTTACCCTCGAAGCCTCGCTTCTCGGACAAATATTTGTTTTAAGAACATCAAATTTCCGCGGGGCAACTATCAGCCGATAGTTCCTCGACAGAAACACTCTATTGTTTAAATAGTCGAAACTTCCTTGTTACTATTGATTATACTCCAAGTGGCCAGAACTAACCTTGCTTCCTTCCATGACCAGCACTGGGGTAATTACTGCACTCAGGTCTCAGTTCGCAAGGTATGGTGTGCCCTCAGTGGTAGTTTCGGACAATGGTCCATGCTACAGTTCTGCAGAGTTTAAAAGGTTTTCGGAGGACTGGGGCTTTCATCATGTTACGTCGAGTCCAGGGTACCCAAGTCAAATGGTCAGTCGGAGAGAACAGTCCAAACAGTCAAGTCAATGCTTGAGAAAGCCGACGACCCATACAAAGCCCTCCTTTCATATCGTAATACTCCTTTGAATGAAGTCAACTTGTCACCCTCGCAAATGTTAATGGGAAGGCGTTTGAGAACCCGAATTCCAATGAGCAGAGAAATGTTAAAGCCCCAACTGTATGATCCTGAAGAAGTCTTGCCTAAGTTAAAAGGAAGGCAAAGAAAGCAGAAGCTGCAGCATGACAAAACAGCGAAGGAACTGCCACCACTGATGAATGACGAGTTTGAAAGAGTTCGAGAAGGCAACAAGTGGAAGCCTGCTAAAGTTACGGAGACTCTTCCGTTACCTAGATCCTACAAGGTTGAAACAGAGCGGGGAGAGTACCGAAGAAATCGTCGCCATTTGCTAAGAACTGAAGAGCCCAAGGCATCAGAGTTTGTATGCACAGCCCCATCTGATGAAGGACACAGCCCCATCGGATGAAGACCTAAAAGACACTGAAGTTGAGATGTCTGGTGCAGGAACCCTGCATAATCCTAGGTCAACACCAGTCAAAATGTCTATGGCTACTACCACACGGTCCGGTAGGACAGTTAGAGAACCTCCAAGGTTCAAAGACTATGTCAAGCTTTAGCTACAGTGGGAACAGTTTGTAACATGTCACAAAGTCTTGTGTTCAATTTAGAAACAGAAACACTACTCCAGTGGTCATGTTGTCTGAAGTTTTGCATTGCCACTGTTTGTAAATTCTGTAATTTTTTCAGTTGTGTTCCTTTGTTTACTTGCTTTTCTTTCGCTAAAAAAAAGAAAGATGTAACATTAGGTCAGCGGTTGCACCAAGCACGTGGTGTGGGGAATAAAGTTGTGTTGTGTAGATCCGCCATCTTGTGTGTGTTGTTCCTTTGTTATAACACTTCACTACAATAGTTTAACTAGAAGCTGGCTGCATGCACGAATTGCAGTGCAAGCAGGAACTAATGTGTAAGTGAAACGTTTATGTTAGTCTTTAGAAAAGGGGCTGAGTTTGCAGCATTTTGACTAGTCGATCGCGGTGTCTCTCTAAGGTTCCATTTTGTTTCTTTCATTGCTACACTTTCTGAAGTTTAACTCTCTGTCTTAAATAGTATTTATATAGATTGTTACAACCTACATGGCGGCATTCTCGAAAACATTTGTCTGACCAAAGTTATGATTAGAATGTCCACTATTGTTTATAGCCGATTCCTACTGTTTTATTCCTTTAGCTTAGTGAGTAGTTTATTGATTACATTGTGTTTCAGTTTACACTTGAATATTGTCAATTAAATCATCATCAAATAAAGTTGGTTCTTCATGATACCTGTGGCCCTATTCAACCAGTAAAACATAACTGCTATTCAGCTTATCGCAACGCACAGATTGCCCTGTGACACTTTGCCTTTCACCACATGCTGTGAGCCTCGTGCAACATTTATATTTCCTTTGATGTCAGTCGTATTCCTAAATGACCTTATTTTCTGATAATTATGGAGGTGCTACGTTTTTTGTTCTAGAGGTACTGTATAGCTGCTGCCATTAGTTTTGAGAAACAGCTTTGTATACCATTGCAAAATTCACGTTCTTTAGCTTTTGTCACATGATGGTTGCTGCTTCTGCAGGATATGTTTAGCAATAAACATTTTATTGTCACTTTATATTGTCACTTTACATGCTTTGAAATCTCACGTGACTCCAAAGTGAGTCGGACTTGTGTTAAAATAGAATTAAAAGAGCCTTACCTTAAGTTGAAGTTTCACTAAAATTCCATGAAGACACCAGTCACGAACCAGGGAGTCACGTTCCCGCACTGTGTTTAAGGGCCATACTGATTTTCTGGTGTTGAGTTGTCCTCCCTTTTATAACTTTTTTTTTTGGAAATCACTCGCCCTTTAAGATTGATTGCTCTGACTGCTCATGCATGCCTGTATGTCATGCGAATCCCACGTTTGTGACAGGTGTCTTCATAGAATATCTTTAGCCCCAAACCTCATCTTACAGGTTAGTCTCGTTTAACTTTTCAGAATCGTATTGCACAGTTACTGTACCATTCTAGGTCCAGTGTTCTCACTAGGATATTGTCTTAAGGAAACCCAGGCCCCCCTCTCTTGAAATATAGGGGCCCAGCAGGAGCTTAAGTGGAACAAAATTACTTGAAAGCGCTCCATGATTAGGGTAGAAAATATTCTTTGTGATTTTTCTGTCCATTTCATCAAGGCATGTTCAAATTAGAACTCTTGCGATGGTGGCCCTTTGACAATATTGTACAGAAACGCATTTCGTGTGTTTGCCTCTAGACAGATCTTACAAGATCAAGATCAAGGTCAAGATCTTTTTGTCGGCATCATAGGTAAGCCATGTGTGTTGCAACTGCCATTCTGCTGATGCACTCTAAAAACCACGATCTTTCTTCCATGAAACAGCTACGTTGTCCTCTTCACCCGTGTTACGATAATCTTCTATACTTTCTTAACTCCTTGGTACTTTAGGGTCTTATTTTCTTGTACCACGACGAATAGCTCCGAGGGACGAATAACATGAGCCCGCAATCTGAATCATCTACCTGATCCAATATGGTGGTCGAGGTTGTTGAGGCTGTGCTACACTCATGTGACTGACGAGGGCAAAAGTCAATAAAATTGAAGGCTTTGAATACCTTGATAAACTGTTTTCATTCAGTTGGAGAAGCAAAGAGCTGGCGTATTCGCTTGACCATTAAAAAATTGCAACCTTACTTCTAAAATTCGCTCGCTTTCGCTCGTAGCATCCTTGCACGGCCATTTGAAATTTTCTATTTTTCTTGCAACAATGCCACAAAGGCGCGTCCTGGTGAGAACACTGTACATGTAGGTCCATTACATTTCACAGAAATTCATCAAGATTGGGCTAATGCAAACAATTTAGAATCATATTGCGATTATGTTTCTCTAAAAAAACTAAGGTTTATGTGCTAGCAGTAAACTTCAAATGCTTTCTTTCAAAGTGATTTACTCTTACAGAGGTCAAAATTAGAGACAGAAATGCATTATTAGCCCTAAGTTTCATCTTCCGTATTCTGAGCCCGGGAAACTCTTTTCACTCTCTCAGACTGGAAATTGTACGGAGGACAGGGAAAGTACTTCTCGTAAGCAATCTTGTGCCAACTTTTCATAAAATTGGCAAAGCCGAAACAAGAATAAAAAAGAATAAATCAGTGTAAGTCTCTTTGGGTTGGTCAGCCCTTTTGGTATAGAGGAGAAGGCAGAGAGCAGTGGAGGCTATGTTGTGAGTTAAAGGCTTGGAAGGCCCAAAGCAAGAATGTTCTTTCTCTGAATATAAACCGTGAAATTATGAGTAAGATAAAGTCTAGCGACTGCTTACATCAATAATGCAGTAGAGGCTAAGAATATTTTGAATTTCCTCTGTAGAACTGCAAAACCATTTGTGCCCAACGTAGGATTATTGTCAACAATAATAATGTGATCTCCGTTGGTAAAAAAAAAAAAATATTCAAAGGGTGGTGAAAGCCGGTTGGCTGAATGATTTGCATTTTGGCTGAAATTGTTCTGGGCCTGGTGGTCGAAAGCCGAGACTTTGGATTTAACGTTTTCAACTTTTTGGCGAAAGTTTGGTTTGCTTATTCTTGTTTTTCAAGATTGACTTCTTCTAATGTAACGTTTTGCCGAATATCAGCGATGAAAAGCATTTCGGAGTACAGAAATAAACTCCTTGGTTTAATTTTTAATCTGCTTTTGAACAAGTGGGCCCTGGGTAACACCATAGTTCCACTTCCTCCTGTCAGTCGAGAATCTTAAAGATTTGTTGATTAATTGCTTCATTAGTCCTGAAAAGCCCAGGAGAGTACAGTTCTGTAGCTTTCAATGAACTTTTTACATACATACAGGGTTTTCAATAGAAATTTTAGTAGCCAGCAAAACGTGAGGGTTAGGAGGAGAATGGACAACACGCAGGGGAGATTGGGCCTCTTAGAATGCATTTCCTGCATTCTGGAGAACGAATTAGGGTATTAGAACAGAACACTAATATCATTAAATTTTGGCTTTTTCTTTAACTCAGAAAGAGTACATGAATGCTATAATTTTTTTGAAAAATTCAGTTAACAGCGAAATATATGTTGGGAAATAGCGTGAGAGCCCCTTTAAGGACGTTGGCACCAAAATCTTCCTACGGTGAGATTTTCTTCATTTCTCGCCTACAGTTAGGTCATAAAGTACTTACTCCAAAAATAAAATAAAAAATTGGGGGTCACCGACTTTGTTTCGGATTTCGCAGAAAATGGCAGTGGAAAAATGCCTTAATTTCGATAAATCTGTCATAATAACGAAATGTAGCCTCATCTGCTCATCCATCGAAAATCCTAAAAGCAAACTGTTAGAGTGAAGGTTTCCGTGCATAAGTTTTAAGGTAGAGTTCATCCTGGACGAGCGTTTTCGCAACCTCTATTCGTTTCAACCACTACCGGAATTCGATGGCACGAGGAAAGAAAATTTTAAAAAAAGGCAACTTCTTACTGTGAGATTTTTTTTATTTTATCATATTTTGTAGATAGTAAGTAGAGTAAGTGATTCATGATTAAAAAAATAGGGGTCACCAATGATCCAAGGGAGTAAAATCGATGTGATTTTACGAAGCTCTTGGAAAACTTCGTTTGTCACGCTTTTGCGTGACCTGTCGGGGAAGGACTGGAACCCAAGAGAGGATCGATCGTTGAAGGGATGAAAGGTTTTTACCCCAAAACAAAGCTTTCTCGAGCACAGGAACGAAGTTTTAAGCAGTCGTCATCTTCATTTGGTTAGTGTTTTGTATAATGTGGGTATAATGTGAGTATAATGTGAGTGTGGTTTTGTGAAATTTAATCGCTGGTTTTTTCCACGCAGGTCCGCACTATTCAAGCCGACGAGGACGAAAATACTGCTCTATTTTCACGAAAGTAAAGGAAAAGAACTTCAAAAACATGCATTCGTTCTGAACTTAAGTTCGTAGGGAGATAAAAACATTAAAAAAAGAAACAGCCCCTTTAAATTTACGCAACGGTTCGTCGTCGAGTTTTCCAAACTTTCAGCCACTACGCGATCAGCAGCTACCTTTTCCAGAGCTTCTCCATCCTCCCGCTAACTTCTCTTCAACGTTTCATGATGATTTGGAAATAAATGTGCCATTCTTTTGCCGACCTGGAATTTTTTCCCCGGCGTTTTTGTCGCCATGTTATTTTAACTAATGCTTGAACAATATTTATGAAAGTCAAGTAGACTAGTGCACGACTGATAAAAACAACGCGAACATCAGTCGTGCAGTAGTCTACTTGACTTTCCTAAATATTTTTAATCAATTTTGACTGATCACGATCCTCTCTTATCCAACGCTGTGCAAGACTTATCGTCCACGGTTTCTGCAAGGTTTTCAAACCTCAACTTCACTAATGCTCGAAGTAATGCGTGACATATTACAGTCGCGTTACCTGCGCAGTTAAGTTGCGCGCAAACAATTAGCACGAAAGTCCTTAAGGCTCCTTTGCATTCCATACAGCTGCTTGCAATGTATTTCATTTGTCGTGACTGAAAATGTATTAAGTAACAAATCAGGTAGCTTACACCAAGTACTGGGCTGCTGTACCGCTGCTTCAAGAATGTGTGTGCTCAGTGCTTGAATGGACAGGAAAACACGGGAAGTTGGGATGGATTAGTGGTTATCAACCGCGCCTCCCACCTCTGCGACTCAGGTTTATCCCTGGCCTGGAGGTCGTATGTGAGTTTCAGTCGATCTCAATCTGACTCGGAGGGTTTTTCCTCTGGGTACTTCGGTTTTCCTCCCTCCTCAAAATCGACTCTAGATCAAAAACATCCGGGCGGATACCCTCGCATAGGGATAACCTCTGGTATCTCTCCCTTTCATTGTAGTGAATGAATAAAGTTGGTATTATTCTTAAAACAGAAATCGACGCCGAAATTACTCCGAATGCAAGCGTCTTGTGTTATGTGCAAATGTTTCTCATGTTGTTCGTAAAATTTGGGGTAATTTCCAAGAAAAAGTAGGCGGTGAGCTAACGTGCAATAGCTGGCGAGTTTCGCCAGTGTACAGTATATTACTGTATTATTAAATGTATAGTGTTCAGTAATAATAAATAAATAAGTAAATACATAAAATACATAACGTCTGACTAACAATCCTCAAGTGCTTATCATACTCACTATAATACTTTCGCAAAAAAAAAAAAAACAACAACAACAAATTGTAATTATACAATAAAGGAACTTACAGTTCACAGTAATATTCACTTGCTTCTCCGTAATTCCTGCAGTGTTATTAGCTCTGCATGTATATATGCCTTCATCTGATCTTTTGATATCACTGAAACTGAGATAAGCTGTTCCGGATCCCGAACTCACAACTCTGCCATCATGGCTCCACTGCGCACCTGGATCCACTTTTCTATTCCTGTGCAACTGATATTAACATGGTTTCCCTCTATGAAGCTTTTACTTGCCTCTCTTGGGTGGGTGATGTTTGGTTTGTCTGTTGAAAAAATTATAAAATGTAGTCAGTTACACCTAAATAATAATCTAGAATCGTTGAAACAAACGCGTATGTTGAATTTTAATGGTTAAAACTGCGGGTCGCTAAAACCGCGGCAGTTGGTTTAGAGTCAAAATAGAGACTGCAATGGTTTCATATTGCGTTTTGGAATCCCAGCGCTCCGGTAACGGAGTTTTCTTATTGGTTGATCTCGGGAAAAGCGATGACGTCAACTTTGATAAATGTCAATCAACTCTAAATTCGCGTTAATTTGGAGGCCGTTTACGATGAGAATTAAAACAAGACAAGGAGTCACATTCGTTCTTTTTGAAAAGCAAGATGTTTTGGCCATTCTGCCCACAGGTTTCATTAAAAGCCTTATTAATCAAAGTTTCACTGTTGTGAAAAGTGTTATCGATGCTGTTGTACCAACCGTGATTATTATTATGTCGTACCGCAAGAATGCTGCAATTATCGCTAAATCGCAGAAATAATATACACCGATTTACAGGTACTATTTTCCGATTTTACACCACTAAGATTTTAAACTATTTTAGGAGTAAAGCCTCCGATTCTACCTATTTTACGATTTCACCTTACACGTAACACGCTTTTAAAATTATTCTCCGATTCTAAGATTCATCCGATTCAAAGATAGCCAAAATAATCAATCGACAGTTGGCTTTGCGAAAAGGATTGTTTGCCACTGTCGTTTCTGAATCACCAAAACTTAAGGATTAAATATCAAGCATGCATTCCTCGCTTCCATCATCAGCTGCGGTAGGCTTGTAGGCTTTTGATTTCGAACTGTGATGCTGATGGCAAATTACATTCGCCTGAATCTTCCTTCGGTGACATTGCTTCCTTTGTCCTGGGATCATCTGTTGCTCTTTCACACAAGTAGAAAGCAAGTAACTCTGAAATGTAGTAAATCCAAGCCTCTCCAAAGTAAAGTTCAGGGAAAGCCTTACTTCTCCCTTCCGACATGAGACGCTAAAAATACTATCCATCCTCACGTATGTCTTCGGTTGTTGGGCTTCTGAAGGCTCACCGGCTCTGCTTTTCAATGGAAAATTGTCCGAAATAATTTTGAAGTAACTCTCAATAACTAAACGGGTAAAATCCGACATGGACGGCTTTTTATTTGTTGCTGTTCATTTGGCGTGGCATCATCGCGCATCACCTTACCGTGTAGCATGCTATTTTTGCGGGACTTTTATTTGCGGATAAAACCCCGCAAAATAAAAGTGCAACACGGCATTCAAGTTTTGTTGGCAAACGAACATAACATATAACTTAACAGCAAGAAACGCTTATTGATTCCTGCGAGAATATTTTGCAAATGGGCATGGCAGGAACAATGATGAAACAAATATGAAACCATTGCAGTCTCTATTTTCACTGTAAACCAATGCCCGTGGTATTAGCGACCCGCAGTTTCAGCCATTGAAGTTTAACGTACGCGTTCGTTTCAACGATTCTAGAGCAAAAGAGAGACTGCTCGCATATGGGACGCCAAGTGTAAAAATATTATTTATGTACTCTTTCCCTATATTTTGTCTTATTTATCAAATGTCACAAAAGTTGTCCTGTAATTTACAAATAACACATTGAAGTGCCTTTGTGATTTACAAATCGTAAGATTGCCAACCTTGCGATTTATAAATCGCAAGATTAAGAACTTTGCGATTTACAAATCGGAAAATTACAAACTTTGCGATTTATAAATCGCAAGGTTACCAGCTTTGCGATTTATAAATTGCAAGGTTATCAACTTTGCGATTTATAAATCACTCGTTCGATTTATAAAACACAGAGTGCGATTTATAAATCGCACTTTCGCGATTTAATATAACCGCAAACTCATGAAATTCGTGCCTGTGGGTTCGTGGTCGAATGTCTTGATTTTTTGGTGCACAGACGAGACTTGACAAGACTGCTCTCCTCAGCCGTCTCGGGAGCAATTAAGTGCTCAGGAATCATCACAGAAAAGTATGGTAAGGATAACTCGAGATCACAGGATCTTTATCGTACTGCATCTATCCTGCTCAGGTTTGTAAGATTTCATCTAGCTGCATCTTTACCTGTGTCGTTACAAGTTATCATTAACGAAACGAATGAGAGAAGTGATCCTCGGACTTGGGTCGACAATTTAAGCAATTGTCTCTTTTTGACACCTGAAAAATTTACGTGGCTCCAATGGGATTCAACCTCATGATATATGCGATGCCAGTGCAATGCTCTGAAGCTACACACTTGGGAGAAGGTCTTGTTTCTGTGAAGGACTCAATGAATGAAATGAATCTATATTAACTTTAGCCAAAATTCCCTCAGTGCCAAGATGCAAACACGTGCCTATTACGTACGCCGAAAGGAAATTGAGAGTAAAAAGTGGGATAAAATGATTTTGTCCTGAATTTCATATTTACGTCAGACACAGACACTTCTGCGGGCAAAATGATGTAATATAATATGCACTTGTCAGCACCTTTTTCTTCTTGGCACTGGTGGAATTTCTGATAATGTTAATAGAGATTCATTTCATTGATTTACTCCTTCACAGAAACAAATGAGCCCAGTAAATTGACCTGCTCTGAAGTATTCTGCTCACTGGCATAGCTCAGTTGGTAGAGCATTGCATCGGCGTCGCAGAGGTCATGGGAGTTCATCGTTAGGTCAACCAACCGTACACTGCTTATATATATATATATATATATATATAGAGAGAGAGAGAGAGAGAGAGAGAGAGAGAGAGAGAGAGAGAGAGAGAGAGAGAGAGAGAGAGAGAGAGAGAGAGAGAGAGAGAGAGAGAGAGAGAGAGAGAGAGAGAGAGAGAGAGAGAGAGAGTCAGATTGAGGTGGGTATTTGCTACCATTAACGGGTATTTCCTACGGTAGCAAATACGCATTGACTTTTTTCTACCGTAGTAAATACTCACTGTGAGTATTTGCTACCATAAGTGAGTATTAGCTACACGTAGCAAATACTCAAAGTGGGTAATTACTACTAGAAATGGGTATTTGCGACTGGTAGCAAATATCCATACCCAGAATTGCTACCAGAGGTGAGTGTTTGCTCCAAGTAGCAGATTAAATGAATTTCGGAGTTGTCAGAATGTAAGATCTGCTCAAATCGAGAGTTTTATGCTTCGCGCCTTCAATTTTAAATAAACACCGAAGACATTCTTGTTTTGTTTTCTGGTACAGCTTTCATGTCAGTAAATGAGAAGTAAATTAAATGTATATGTTCTAAGTCTGTTCACCCCAGCTTTAATACTTAACCTGTGTACTAACAATACAACTTTTAAAGACATTTATACATGCCACTGCGTTGGAAGTAGGACGACATAGTAACAATGACGATGATGATGGTGACAATGAAGATGATAATGATTGTAACAATATTCGTATAACACCCACACGCGAAAAAGATTACAACATTTAGCATTTAACTTTTTCTCGATTTGTCAGGGTTTTTGAGAAAGAGGCGGATAAAACATGTGAAAGGAAATAACATTGCTGTCAGTGAAAATCACCCAACTGATTATAGTAAAGTGATAATTTGCGTTAAGTGTACGAGTATTCCAACCGCATAAGAACACATCAGGGTATAATACTGCCACTGTTTTCAACGGGGTCCAGTAAATTAAATAACAGTAAATACTACGAATATCAAAACCATGATACAAGTGAATATATGAAAGAACATATATTTCATATCTTTCTCCGCAGTTCAAATAATTTGAACTGCGAAGAAAGATATGAATAAATGACTGATCATCGTTCATAACTGCGAGGATCATAGCTTCACTTGATTTCATATCTGCAGTTCATATATGATCCATTTCATCCATCATTTCATAATTGATTCATTCCTCTCGGGAACATTAGAACCCACAAATGACCAGCACCCAACGTCAGTGGCTTCATAGATCAGTTGGTTAGAGGGTCGCACCAGTATCGAGAGGTCACGGGTTCAAACCCCGTTGAAGTCCTGAATTTTTCAGACTTCTCTACGCAATTGCAAAAATTGCATTCATAACTGCGAGGATCATAGCTTCACTTGAGTTTGTGTTTTGTTTGAAAATATAGCTTCCGGTCGTTTTTTAGGACTAAGCAAGATTTCTTCATGGATTGTTCATTCAATTTATAATTTATAATGTCCTTCACCTAGGGGGTGATACGTTGAAAGTTTGCCAAGAGGTGCGTCTGGTGAAAAATTAAAGGACCTTAGATTAGTTTGACTTTTGGGTGATTGCGGGCTAATGATATCAAAGGTACTTTTGTCCTTAGTTATTTTCTTTGAGGATGGAAACGATTTTATTCCTATACATTCGTGATTGAAATTATTTTCCAGTTTAGACCTAGACCATAGATTGAAGAGTTCAATATATAAGAACATCCTCTAAAGATTCCGAGTCGTAATATACAACTATGTGTGTTTTAATACAGCAACATGGCCTGATGATGGCGAGTGATACAAAACATGGATGAACACCGGAAATAAAAATAACGGAAGTGCTGTTGGATGTACAATAAAATCATTACATCCCTCCTTTCCTGTAAGCTTGACAAACTGGATAATAGACTAAACTTGCATAAACCTAATCCAATGACCACAAGGTACACGGTCTAAATTAATGTAAACTTCCTTTTAGAATATCTAAACGCAACAATGCAATTATGATCGTTTCAAAGTGTTCCTAAAAACCGCAGCTTGGTTTGACTCAGTTCCTACAGATCCAGTCTCTCCGGGGGCTTAATCAGCCTACCACTGCGAGTTGCGCAGGTGTCTGGTGATGTGATGGTTTCATTCCTCAGAACGTTTCCTGCATAGTAGGGTAATCTTTGGTTGACGACTGCTCATTCCAGTCGGGTTCCACTGCTCTGTTTTCCTGCTGCGCTTCTCGTATGTGGGCTCTGTTGCACCTCAGCTCTCTGCCAGTTGCAGTCGTTACAGCGTATGAGCGGGGAGTTCCAACTAGTCTTTCCTTTACCTCGGCCGGTTTCCATGTCAGTGATTCTGGATCTTGAATAGTGGTCCTTTGACCTGGGGCTAGTTCTAGGAGTGATTTTGCAGATCGATCATAGTAGTGTTTCTGCAGATGTTGTCTTTCGATCAGCCTGGAGATAACGTCTTCACTTGATGGGTCCCTTGAAATCTTCCTTGGGAGGTTGTCTTGAATTGGGTGCCCTAATAGTAACTCAGCATCTGAAGGGAGTTTGTGGTAAACGGGGGTAGTTCTTAGACAAAGAGGCGACATGTTAGGTCTGATTTGGTCATTTTCGACTTCAGGAGAGCTGACTTCACTGACTTTACTTGGCTTTCGATATACCCATTGCTATGAGGGTAATGGGGGGAGCTTGTAATGTGCTTAAAACTGAGGTCACGAGCGAATTCTTGAAAGGCCTGGCCGGCAAAATGTGGTCCGTTGTCAGATCTTACTACCACGGGGATGCCTTGCTCGCTGAAGAGCTGCCTCATTATTTTGACCACTGTGTTCTGCTGTTGCTTTGCCCACTCGGTATAATTCTAACAAAGGGGTACCTTGAGTAATAATCAGCAACCACGAAATATTCGGAGCCATCAAGAGTAAAGAGATCAGCCCCAATGGTGTGCCATGCCCTGAGGGTACCTCTGAGGTGATTAGGGTTCCTTTTGCTAACTATTCTGGAGGTCTTCACATGTACCGCATGTTTTTGTGGTTTCTTCTATGTCCTTGTACAAGCCTCTCCAGTAGATTGACGTTCTAGAGCTCAGCTTGGTTCTGTCGGTTCCTTGGTGTGGCGTGTGTAGTTTTGTCAAAATCTCTTTCTGCAGCGTGATGGGAACGATCATACGATGCGCTTTCATGACCCTCTGCGGTGGAAAGCTCGTCCCGGTAGGGCCAGTATGGCTTTAAGAGTGTTGGGACTTGCTGGATGTGTGCCAGCCAACCTGTGTGGGTCATTTCTTTCAATG
Source organism: Montipora foliosa (assembly GCF_036669935.1). NCBI lineage: Eukaryota > Metazoa > Cnidaria > Anthozoa > Scleractinia > Acroporidae > Montipora > Montipora foliosa. The sequence goes on from NC_090881.1 coordinate 14,173,101, forward strand.
CATTGAGCTCTGCGTCCAAACTGCTCTGTTCTTTGATCTTCTGAAACATGCTGTTACTAAATTGAAGAAAGATCTCGTGTATTTGGATGTTCATGCCGGGGATAAGGTCTGGTCTCTCTGGTGATAATCTTGACAAGGCATTAGCGATTTCCATGTCTTTGCCTGGTTCATGGAAGCATCAACTTGAAGAATAGTTTCTTTCATTGGATCGAAGTATGTCAGAGTGATCTCGTTGCTGATAGAGTCTTTGATTTTATTAAAAAACTCTTGTCGCGCTGCGCACCATTTAAAACAGTTGTCCTCCTTCAGAAGCTTACGGAGTGGGGCTATCAGTGTACTCATGATTAGGTTTGGGATAAATGGGGCCATGTAGTTTGCTAGCCCTAGGAAGGTTTGCAGTTCCTGGCGGTTTGTAGGAGAAGATATCTGCTTCAAAGCAGAGACCTTGCCTGGGTCTGGCTGGACACCATTTTGGGCACAAATTACTCCATAGAATTTGATCTTGACTTGCTTTGTGATGCACTTGTCAGGGTTTAGCGTTAGCCCGGTATCTATGCAGCGCTTTAGCATCGTGTGCATGTTGCGGTCGTCTTCCTCTGTGTTCTTTCCGAAAACTACAATGTCGTTTGCAATCCCTACAAAGCCTTCACATCCTTCGAATGTTTGGTCTATCTTAGTCTGGAAGACATTTTGAGACATTCTGAGCCCAAAGGGCATGCGCTTGAATCTGTATCTACCAAATGGGGAATTGAATGTAGTCAGGTAACTAGATGCTTCATGCAAGCCCACATTCCAGTACCCGCACTTTGCGTCTACTATAGAAAATACTTTATGATCAGCTAACTTTGGTAGGATTTCTTCTATGGTGGGAGTGACATGACGTTCTCTCTGAATGGCTGCGTTGAGGTCTTTGGGATCCAGGCGGAGCCTTAACCTCCCGTTCTGCTTGCTGCGGTAAACAAGTCTGTTGACCCATTGTGTAGGTTCGCCTTTTTTGATCTTTGCTATGATGTCATTGTTAACCATCTCATCTAGTTCTCTTTTGATGTCGTCTTTAAGGCTGATTGGCACACGCCTTGGGGGGTGGACAACTGCAGGGATATCAGGGTCAGGCTTCCGGCTTATTCCAAAGAGTGAAATACTTGTCTTCGGGGTTTTGATCTGCAGATGTCAGCGAAGTGGTTTGGCTATATGCAGTACAGACATGTCTGACCACGTGTGGGCATGTAAAGGTCCTTCCAACGTAACAACGTAAGACTTAAAACTAGTTTACGAAAGAGAAAGACAAAATGTTTACACACGAAAAAAAGGAGGAAAACAAAAAAACTAATTATTTTGGGAGTTCAAAGCATGTTACTTCGCGGATCGATGTGGCCAACTGTCATCAAATCATTGCATATAAGTTAAAAATTGATAGTTTGTCGCCGAAAACTGAAAGTGGGTATTTGCAACGAAAGTGAGTATTTGCTACAAAATACGTTTTTGCAAATAAATGGAAAAAAGTCAAATAAATCGAATTAATCGAAAATGGACACAATTCCTCTTTCAAAGCGCAGACCCTATGCGCAAAAATTGCTTTATAAACGACTAAAAAATAATTTTTATGAAAGAAAAACATTTCCGAACCTTCTAAAAAAATTTTGAACTTTAAGGTCGAGTTTACTTCATACCTCAAGACGCGATATTTTTCAGAAATTCACCTCGCAAAGGGTAAAATATATTTCAGATGGACGAGGTCTTTGGTAGCAATTATCTTTTCTTAAAAGACCTTTAGAATCTGCTAAAATCAAGATTTTATTTATTATTTTTGTGGCGTGTACCTAAGATTGAGTATTTCCTACCTTAGTTATGAAAAAGGTGCGTTATTAACTTCACAATAAAGCACATTATCGCAAATTCAGCTTTGCTGCGACAAAGAAAGTAGAAATATTCGCTACATATCGATTAAAACCATTTTAAAGTCTTTTTGCATGATTAAAATTTGCGATGGCAAATGAGTAGCAATTACTCAGTCATGAATCTAAAGAGAGAGAGAGAGAGAGAGAGAGAGAGAGTGTAGCAGAGAAACCCTGACAATGCACACCCCAAATAATCATATTTTTAACTGAATAAATGTTTGAAAGAAAATTTGCACTGAGCGGGATTTGAACCCACGTCCCCCCATTACTAGTCGGGTGTGATCACCACTACACCACCAGGACAACCATGCTGGCAACACAGCCATCGAAGAGGTGATTTACGTGGTTAAGGCGTGGGCCTCCCGGGAAATTTTCTTTCAAGGTGACAAGGTAGGGGAGCCTATAACTTCACTTGAAACCCAACTAAGGATCAAGTTAATGATGCACGACCGTAGTCAACTTAGCGGATGACAAGAAAGGATCCGAGAAGGATACAGGCTAATTTCAATTTTAGAGAGAGTGTAGGAGAGAAACCCTGACAATGCACACCCCAAATAATCATATTTTTAACTGAATAAATGTTTGAAAGAAAATTTGCCCTGAGCGGGATTTGAACCCACGTCCCCCCATTACTAGTCGGGTGTGATCACCACTACACCACCAGGACAACCATGCTGGCAGCACAGCCATCGAAGAGGTGATTTACGTGGTTAAGGCGTGGGCCTCCCGGGAAATTTTATTTCAAGGTGACAAGGTAGGGGAGCCTATAACTTCACTTGAAACCCAACTAAGGATCAAGTTAATGATGCACGACCGTAGTCAACTAAGCGGATGACAAGGAAGGATCCTTAAAATTAAAATTAGCCTGTATCCTTCTCGGATCCTTCCTTGTCATCCGCTAAGTTGACTACGGTCGTGCATCATTAACTTGATCCTTAGTTGGGTTTCAAGTGAAGTTATAGGCTCCCCTACCTTGTCACCTTGAAAGAAAATTTCCCGGGAGGCCCACGCCTTAACCACGTAAATCACCTCTTCGATGGCTGTGTTGCCAGCATGGTTGTCCTGGTGGTGTAGTGGTGATCACACCCGACTAGTAATGGGGGGACGTGGGTTCAAATCCCGCTCAGGGCAAATTTTCTTTCAAACATTTATATAGTTAAAAATATGATTATTTGGGGTGTGCATTGTCAGGGTTTCTCTCCTACACTCTCTCTCTCTCTCTCTTTCTCTCTCTCTCTCTCTCTCTCTCTCTCTCTCCATAGGTATGATCAGGCACTTTGGTAACATCTTTCTCTTTTCGTAATAGCTCCGCTTGTTCAGCGTGGAAAATTCTGAATTTTATACCTAGAAAGCACAAATACATGGGCTTACTGCATGCCAAGTTTCAGTAAATACCACATTAATCTGTCAGAAATAAGGCTAAAATAGTGCTCAAGAGGTTACAAAGTAGCCCTATGTCGTGGTAAGGTTAAAATTTAAAGCTATTTTTCTACTTTTTCCGCCAAATTGTAGCTATTGGATTACCATTAATGTGCCATACCATTCTCTCGAGTACCACGGCACTGTAGAAAACTGAAATTGGGGTTTCCAAAATTTTGCCGTGTATGTGTTTGACTTTTCATGTCGATGAAAGGTTTCACGATTCGGAAAAAGCCCTTTTTTTACACAGCGAGTTTGAAAAATTAATTTCCCATGTTACATCTCCCCAATATTGTACAAATCATGTGCAGTAATTAGAGTAACTATCTGGCATTGTAACAAAACAGTTTTGATCAAAATAGACAAAGATTCAAATTTTTTACGAATTTTTTAAGGGACACATGTCTAAAATCCGGTTACGTTACAAAAGCGCCCGATTTGCCATATCTTCCAAATGCTAACTTTGGCATGATTTTTCGAGAGAAAGCAAACATAATTTATATGAAATTGTTTAGTAACATGAGAGTAATAAGTGACCCAAAATTGACATTTTACCTTTAAAACGGGAGGGAGCTAGAGCTTCTTAAACCTTTTTACTACCTTGACGCATTTCACTTTGCGCAGTCTAATTAAGGGTATATGCATTAAAACTTTTTTTCCATTAATTTCAATGATGAATGATGTCTGAAACCTAAAATATAAATTGTTTTTCAAATATATGACTAGCTATGAGCAGTCTACCAGGGATAGATAGATCAATTTTATTCATATAAGATCAGTACACCGTTAGCAGCAACAAGATGTGAAACCTTAACTGCTATATAGGATGATATATTATCACGTCACATTTCAAAGTTATTTTTAGCACAGAAATCTTCTCAGCTAAACGGCAACACTTTTTATCATTTACTGGTGGCTGGATTTACCTTGATGATGCTAATACTATTGGGAACATCATTTCTGTTCTTGGACATTTTAAAATAATTTTAAATAAATGTCCGAAAAAACAAGTCCTTTTCCATAGGGGACTGGGTACTAGTACTAAATGCCTTATATTTCCAAAACTAAAGCGATCTTTCACACTTCATTTTCTTTTACCATTTTGACTAATCTAATAGTAGGGAAGTGAAATAAATTTTAGCATAAACTGTTGCCGTTTTTTATTTTGAATTTTGTGGCCGTAACGAAATGAAATAGTTAACGATACGGATAATTTTCCTGTTACTCGATACACTTGAATGCTGCTCACTAAAAATACTCTGAGTAATGAGAGGAATTAACAGCTACTCAGTTTGAGCTCATATGGTCTGACGCGCCCACGATGCAGAATAACGCATTCACTTATTCCCCCCAGTAACTGAAAGGTACTAAATTTGTGCTCATGTGGAGTACCGGACGCACTTAAGCTACTTAGTTGCTCGAGAGCCATGAAAGTCGACATGGATGTACTCCTTGGAGACTATACATATATTATAACACGGAAAATAAAGAGTTCGCTTTTTTCTGACCTATGCGTTACAAAGAAAAAATTGAGTATTAATGTTCGTTACAGTAACAAAGAGAATACATCGAGGCGGATAATTTATATTATTATATGGCAAGGCCAGTCTTGGGCAAATCCCAGCGCTCTGATTGGTTCTTTCTCGCTCGGGATTTTGCAGTACGGACCATTTCCGTGGAAACGGTCCAGGCCGTGTATTTTTGTTTTGGAGCAAAGCCGGCAAATTCATAATTTGCAACCAAAACAGCAAAAAAAAACTGTGAATATTGTCATTCTTCACAGTAAAACTACCTGAAGAAGCTAAAAAGATTGAAAAGCTAAAAGATAAAGAGCTAAAAAGATTGATTGCACCGGAACTGCATTTTACTATCAAAAACAGAATGCCATATAATAAACAACTTACTAACCGAGCTTGCTCGGGCCGTACTGGAGAATATTGTCCCTCGCGCTCGGTTATTAAGCGATTAATACCAACTATTTGCGACATAGAACTCCAATATTTGTAAAACTGTTCAGTGAGCGAAGGGTTTATAAAAACTTATCTCGCTAAATGTAAGTGAACTTGAAAACCGGCAAAAAGCCGCGTACAAGAAGTAGCTAATGTTGTAGGACAATTGCAATACCCAAATAACAAGAATGCACCTTATTCTGCTGTATGACTTTTTAGCGCTTATAGGAATGTCACTTAAGCATGCTTTACAGTCGATGCGCTTCATACATCAGTCATCTAGGGACATGACTGGAAACTATTTCTCGGCAGATTTCAGATACCTTTATTACTAGTAGTGACCTTTCTTTTTTTGATAACGTGATTACTCATCAGTTTTGTTTTCACTTCATTTAAGGTGATAAGATGTGCCATAAGAAAGTATAATTTTTTTCTTTTTTCTTTTCTTCTGTCTTTGGCCAAAACAAAAATGATTGAAAAGTACGTGCAATTTAAGTTGAAAGTTCCGAAGTATAGTTTCCTTGATGGAACCGTTTTGAGATTGTCATCGTTTCCGAGGTGTTAGCAGTTCAAATCCTGCTTGAACACAGATAGTAGTAAAAAAATCATGAGACTTATACTTTCTTTTCTGAGGTTATAATAACACATAGTTATGCTAGAGACAACTAGTATTTGGTGTGAAGTTCATTAAGTTGCACCTTTTTAAAATTTGCTTGTTCATTGCGAGAACGCCAAATAACTTTATTTCATTAGCGCCTCTTTTAGGTATAACACGCTGGAAAGTGTTACCAATTTAGCGAAAAAATAATCAGATTAAAAGGCTTTAAAACAGGCATACATTTACCCCAATACATTTTCATCGCGACGCAAATTAAATACTTTAATCATATAGTGCAGTCGATAGTCACTGAAATTGAAACTTTCAGAATAATTCAGGTCTGTTCGTTAACTTATTTACTTTAAAGTGGCCCTAATAAAATTTATCTTGGGTCCTGAGGGCAAATGGTGTATAGTTGCGATTCTGTTAGAAGCAAAAGAGTCTTTTGAATCGGACTGTTCAAGGACTTTATTGTTAGTTAATGACTTTATTTTTAGTTGTTAGTCATCATTAACCTTATAATTGAACAAATGGTTTCTTGGTTCCAGTTCCCATGTTATATGGGCTTCTGCAAATCCTGATCCTGGTAAGATAATGTTGAGATTCATTTATTAGATCGTTCACCTCTACTAAATTGGGTGTCTTAATTAAAGGGCCCTAGCCAGCAACGCCTTTGTCTTGTTTCACGCCAAAAACTTGGCTGTTCTAGCGTAGAGCGAGTAGAAACGAAAGTGATCACTGTGAAACTGTTCATTGCAATTAAACAGACTTCAAATAGTTTATGTAAGAAATAAATAGTTTATTTACGTCACACAACTTAATTCTTGATTCGAAAATTGTAAAGAGCAGGTTATATGACAAGAGTAAAGCATAGATATGTATATATAAAGAAGCAAACATGTTGCGGAGAAAAGTGGACGAGCGTCAGATATAAGTTGAAAACCATCGTTACAAAAGTTCCTTTTTTCCGTTACGAAAGTGCCCTTTTCGTTACAAAGTGCCCGTTAGTTACAAAAGTGCCCTGTGAAATGTGACAAAAGTGCCCTACCAAGGTTACGAAAGTTCCCTATGTTACAAAAGTGCCCTTTTTTCGTTACGAAAGTGCCCGTTTTACGTTACAAAAGTGCCCATGCCTATGGCTCTCTCTCTCTCTCTTTCTCTCTCTCTCTCTCTCTCTCTCTCTCTCTCTCTCTCTCTCTCTCTCTCTCTCTCTCTCTCTCTCTCTCTCTCTCTCTCTCTCTCTCTCTCTCTCTCTCTCTCTCTCTCTCTCTCTCTCTCTCTCTCTCTCTCTCTCTATATATATATATATAGATACGTAGACTTGAACTAGGTCAAAAACATTTTCAAGTCTAGTTCAAGTCAAGTCAAGTCTGATGATCTGATGATCAATTTATCACGTCATTTCATATATATAATGAAATGACGTGATAAATTGATCATCAGATCATCAGACTTGACTTGACTTGAACTAGACTTGAAAATGTTTTTGACCTAGTTCAAGTCTACGTATCTATATATATATATAATATATATAATAACAATGTTTTTCTACTCAATATAGTTTCATATGGACTTTAATACAGGTCTGTTTCGTAGACCAACAAGGGGTTGGGCCACTCATCAGTTAAATTCCATGTACACTGTAGCATCGCTGGGGTTTATATACATCAGTAGCGTGATCGTTACAAGATTCAAACTTGAAAAACAATAGTAAAAAAGCATTTGTAAATTTATGATTGGTTGTTGAGGATGCGATTGAACCTAAGGATAAAATTTCGCTTGTGCCTGCAAGTCGATACGAGTTCATTACGTTTGTTGAGCGTCGCCATGTCCGGTTTATATACACAATAGAATTTCTCGGTACTACATAGATTACATCGTTTAGTAAGGTTGCTATAAGATTTGGCCTTGGCTAGAATTTTCCAGGAGATTGCGAAGTCTTTCTTTTGATCTTTTAGCTGCCATAGATGTTTGCTCAGTTCGGTGTCATTCTTTTTACTTTCGTTTTTGAATGACATTTGGTGGTTTCGCCATCTCGTCTTGAACTCAGTGGCGGTGAGGCCGACGTACGTCTCTGTGCTTTCGGCGGTCGTGATGGTGGCTTGATACACTACTTCCTTGACTAAGCATTGTCCTTTCAAAGGGCATTTGTCTGGCGCTCTGCAGTTGCAGAGTTTGGTGGGTGTTTGTTGTGGAGGTGGCATGTTCTGGCTTAGGATGGTTTTGTTGTGTCCATCGATGATCTGTTTTATGTTTGGTGAACAACTATAACTTAGCTTAAGATTGTTTTTGTTAAACAGTTTTCTTAATTTATGGTTCGGTGGGAAGCACCTCTCGATCAAATTTCGAAATTCTCTTCCTATATTGGTTTGAACATTTTTACTAAATGGTGGGTTGAACCAAGTTATGTTTCTTTGCCTCTTTCTCTTGTAAGTGGTGGATTCTGGTGACTGCTGTGGTGGGGTGAATTTGAGGGTGTGTGAATAACCGCTTTTCTGCAATGCTTCTTGGTAGGGCGGTGCTG
>NC_090881.1:14188988-14191488 GCF_036669935.1 Montipora foliosa
ATATTAAATTTTTATCCCGTGAGTAGTCTGAGTAGGATAACATATCTTCAGAGGTTATTTTTACATATCCTCGCGACAAGATGATGTACAAGATGCGACAAGATGTAAAAATGTGTTACAGAAAAGAGTTCACCCTTGGGTGATATGTTCCCCCGCTTCCGCTTTTGTACCTCTTGGACTGTGCCAAAAATTTGCAAGCGCACTTTCCCACATCAGAGAAGAAAAAATGGAGAAAGACTATGGTAAGTGTCTAATATAAGACATGTTATAGTTTCTTTTGCAGGCTGATTTCCTGATTCAGTGCCTTTTTGAAGGCCTTTTTTTACAAAAGCTAATTCGTTCATACACGATTTCCCTACAAGATGTTGTTATGATCGGTCACATGCGGACCACTCTCTGTCGGTGTTGTTGTTGTTATCGATCTGTAAAAGGTTAAATACATTATGGCGGTTGTGGTTTGGTCGCTCGACAATGAAGTTCGAAAGCAAATAATTCAATGACAATTGTTTTGCATGGCCCGGATTTTGACTCTGACTATGAAATTATCTGGACACAATGCCAGCTACAGCTAGCTGGCTCAAACCCTAAATCGATCTTTTTCAGGCCCTTTTATCATTCTAAAGCAACTGATTATGAAAGCCCTCCAGTCATTCTTATTCAAAATGGGAAATACTCTACCGAAAAATGGTGTGATCCTTGCTCGAGATTTTAATGCTCCGGATATGAACTGGCCTAACTTGGATTCTTCCACCTACCTGACATTGCCTTGTGAAAGACGTCTCAAAATGATTGACGAACATGACTTAAAACAACTTGTCGAGTCTCCCACAAGAAGCCAAGGCAACACGCAGACCACTTTGGATCTAGTTTTTATTATTAATGCTGGAATTATGAGCGGTATTGAAGTTGTTCCCGGAACAAGTGACCACGACATGGTTTTGTTCTCTGTTAAAATATCATGTCGTAAGATGAAGAACGTAAAGCGCAATGTCTACATCAAAAGAAAGGCAAATCGCAGTCTTATTAAATAAATGTTATACGGAATTTTCTTTACGGTAAACTCGAAGGAGCTCTCGGTTGACAAAATGTGGGACACCTTTGAGCGTAGTATTCGCAGTACAATGAATGCACGTGTACCTCACAAGATGACTATGTTGCGTTCTAATCTTCCCTGGTTCAATCGCTCCTTAAGAAGACAGTCAAGAGCTAATTAAGCAACGTCTTTACACTAAAGCTAAACGATCACGAAATATTTCACATTGGAGTGAGTTCGGTGATGCTGGAAAACGCCTAAACAAGAACCTCAAGTCTGCAAGAGAGAAACATGTCTCTGAATACCTCGGTGAGTCAAATAAAGAAAACCCAAGGCGCTTCTGGTCGTTTATTAAACATCTCAAAAAAAAAAAATGATCCTGCTGTAGCTGACTTTAATATTAACGGTCAGATCATTACCGATAGTGAGATGAGATTGGATCTTTGGATCTCTTAAACAAGCACTTCTCCGACGTTTATACTAAAGAAGATCTTGCTATTATACCTGCTGTTGGCCATTCTCCCAAACCAACCATTGGCTCCCCAATTGTGACCCTCCCAGGAGTAATCAAGCAATTAACATCACTGAAGCCAAATAAAGCAAGTGGGCCTGATCAGATTCCCCCTTGGTTTCTGAAAGAGTATGCTCACGAGATGGGTCCCATTTTAACAGTTATTTATCAAGCCTCTATTGATTTTGGTATTGTACCATCCAGGTAGAAATATTATAATGTGTGCGTAGTTTTTAAGGGTTGTCAGTAGTCAAACCCTTGTAATTACAGACCTATATCATTAGAACGATAGTGGTTATTTTTGCAGGGACGGAGCAGGTCAGCAAGGTAAGAAGGTGCTAGTCCATGAAGGGCTTTGTAAACAATAGTCAAAATCTTAAACTGGATACGGAAATAAACAGGTAGCCAGTGAAGTTCTTTTAGCGGAGGGAGGGCTATTATTTTTTCCCTGACCTGGTCATTCTTATAAATAAGAAACCGTCCCTAAACTCATTGTAAAAAAAAAACAAAACAAAAACAAAAAAGTTCAACTTCCCTTCTGCAAACGACGTAGCTTACTTAGCTTGGGAATTTGTGAGCAATGGTAAAACTCGCAGCTTTTTCGAAGCGATCGTGTGACTATGTGCTAATTTTGAATGAAATTCGTAGCAATCGGATCAAAATCGGCAGAGCTCATTTGTATTCTATTGTTACACTCATCGCGATGACTATATGGCCTTGCTTTCATACATGGAAAGCGGACGCCACAAAAAGGAGCATCCTCTGTTTGGCCAATTATTTGAAAATGTGTTGGAGGGCAGAATTACTTTTCGTTTCATAAGGTTTTTCTTTAGGAGCTATTTTCCTGGGCATTAATTTTGCCTTGACGATAACAGTATAAAACATCACAACTCAAAGATGTTTAGCGTGATTGCAATCAAATTTGAGAGCAACTACAGCAGAGATAAATCTATTTC
>NC_090881.1:14198988-14203988 GCF_036669935.1 Montipora foliosa
AGTTGGTAATTCCGTGGTAATTGTAGCAGATTTTTCTGAAGCTAGCCTCCATTTAACAAATAGATTCCATGTTGCCGTGCGTCTGTTCAGTAATAGATCACAGATGACGTCAAAATGTGGTAAGAACAAAAAAGTGGCACACGAGGCGATAGCCGAGTGTGTCACTGACCTTCGATTACAGCATTCAGGGTTTTGGGCGCCCTAAAAATGGCGACTGAAGTAATGTGGGCGCGCAATGTAAGTGGATGATTAAGGTTCTTTAACCTCAATCAATCGTTGAGAACATTTTATTTCAACTCGTAAACATGAAAGGGAAGAACTGTTGAAGCATATGTTTATAAAACAAAGCCTCTTAAGAACCATGTTACCAAAAAAAGATAGTAGAGATACGATATCTTTCAATTTACTGTCATAAGAGTAAATACAGATTTTACAACACGAAATAACGTGTCCCTTAACTTAAGCTATAAGGACATAAATTTCGTAAATTCTTGAACTCGATAAAGTCGCTAGGTTCTCTTATACCAGGAGGAAAAGCATTCAAATTTACCAGTTTGCAAGCAGGGTCTCTCATCTGACTAGATTGTGAAAAACCTAAAAATCCATTCTTAATTAAAACAACTAAAGAAAACCTATATAATGTCAGCTATCTATCAATTAAACGGTGCTTAATCAACTAACAAAAGTTGGCTGTGTGATCTTAATTCTTTAATGTTCCAACCATACTAAGCTTTTCTACTTCATCTACTTTGTTAAACTGATCATGAACACATGCATGTTTGCTTTTTTTCTGATTATTTCTACCATGAAAAGTTTCATAATATACCTGTTTCTTTAGTATCTGCACTACATAATTACAATACCCGCAGCGCATCATCCAATCAAGTTTTCATACCCTCATTTCGAACTAATCTTAGGAGATTTTGCCCCAGCATTTTTGGAAGGGTCTTTTTGGAATAATATTCCGCAATTCATCAGGGACAAACTATCTCACTGGTTCCTTGCTCAATACTAATAAAACATTATCTTTTTCATAACTTACTGAGCCATTACATCATCTATTTTCCTTCACTTTTTTATTGAAAATTTCGTATTTTGTTATACGTAACTTTAAGGGGTACAGCATTAGTTGTAGTCGTGGCCCTCTCATTTCCTTCCACTATACTGTGTAAATTAATTTAATTATTGTAATTTTGTATCGTACGTTTATTACTTTTTTGACCCTTTATCTACTTAATTATGTATCAGCTAGGGTTTGGAGAAATAAAAACATACTAATAATAAAAATAAATTCTAAAAAAATTCTACTCGGCTGTCAGATCAGTGACATTGGCGTACATTCTTGTGTCGTACTGACTGAGGTTTACATATGTCTGCAAAAGAAAATTTGGAATGTGTTAAGCTCAGTTTTACTTAATTGTTTAAGCCAAGAAGTTCATACCCTAGTTGATTTAAACATTGAAGAAGGCCACGAACGAGGGAATACGGTAATAAACAAGTGGTTGTGAGAATAAAAGGATTAAAAATGGAACATAGATGACAGTGGAAGACTAGGCTTTTCGGCGCAGGTACGTTTGAATTAATTAAGTTTTCGTGGAGACCAGAACGTCAGGAGAAACCCCCTTCATTAATCCCAGCGCTGGCGTAGTGGTGAGAGCACTTGTTTCCCACCAGTGTGGCCTGGGTTTAATTCCCAGACTGGCGTCATATGTGGGTTGAGTTTATTGGTTTTACTCATCTCCGAAATGTTTTCCTCCTGGTAATACCGTTTTCCCCTCTCCTTAAAAGACCAACGTTTGGTTTGAGTTGGTTAATTTGCTTATGTCAGTTTACAGTGTCTCCAATTAATGCACTAGAAGACTAGACACTTAAATAAAGTTCCTTTAATTTCCTTTCCTTTCCTTTCCTCAAATTCTCCCTTGATTTCTTTACCTTGTGATTCCTCTCCATATCCTTCATTGTTCTCCTCAGCTTTTCAAATGTCGGGCGATCACTTGGGTCTTCTTCCCAACACTTCATCATGATTTCATACCTAAAATTAAAAGGTTCTTACTTATTGGGAGGTTGTTTATGCAAGCATTAAATCGTCTACTTATTACTCAATATCACAATTGAGAAGTAAGTATTTTACAGTTTGCTGTCCACATGTCTTGGCTTTGGCATTCTGTATCCTTGTTGAAGTTTATCCGCAATAAGCCTGGCGTTTGTGTCCGGGTATGGTGATCCACCTATGGGTATAAAGATCCAGCCTCAATAACACTTGATACGAAAACGTGAAATTTGCCCAGTTAAGTAAGCGATACTGATTGCAGAACTATTTTCAGTTATTAGTGTGCACATTTTTGTAATTAGGTCAAATCGTTTCTAAATCGAAGCGTACCAATTGTTAGAACTTCATAGAGAAGGATGCCATAACTCCACCTGCAAAAAGGAGTGAAACAAATAAGAAGCAGAAAATGAGACTGGAAGTAAGGAAGCATCCATTTCAAAAATGGAACAATCATTAGAGAAAAGAAGTAACAACAACTCTTAGGAGGAAGATATTTAGGTCTGCTGCAAAATGAAACGGGAATGGACAACAATCACTTCCAAAAGGAAAATAATTTAAACCTTTTACTGACACGGATATACTTACACATCACTTTGTGTTGTGTACACTCCGTAAAGCAAGGCCTCAAATGCAGTCCACTTAACAGGTAAACGACCCTATGTACAAAGACAATTACAGAATACTCTTAGAAGAAACGAATACATCTGGTACTTGATCGTAGCATTTTCGCAAAGCAAAGTTTAGTTGTAGCTTTACCCGACTTTTTTTGGTATAAATATCGTCCTGGCCCACATTCCTCGCCATCCCAAAATCTGTCACCTTGCATCTCTCTCCTTCACCGACAAGAACATTTCTCGCCGCCAAGTCGCGATGGACAATCTAACAGAAATTGAGTAAGAATATGTATTAAGAAGAATAGTAAATTTAACGACAAAATTAACTCTATCAGAAGCGTCCCATCTTCAGAAAATGTCAAAGTATTTTAAGTGGGCCTCATTATCGAGGGAACACATCTATATGAATCTACATTTCTAATAATTGACCATAGTTTGAGTCCTGTAATGCGGTCTCATCAATCAACAGCGAATAGAGGAAAGCTTTTTACACACGACATTAGAAAACGCTAACTGGTAGGAGAGAATCAAGTTGTTCTATTTTAACACCGAAGAAAAATCCACTAGTAAGTAATAAGAGTAGAAATTGCACCCCTTGCATCCGAAGGGAAACCTTTAGCTTTAATCACCCACCCAAACATTCTTTTCAATTAAATTCGTGTTAATTTACGTGCACGGACATGTTTCACAACAGCCATAGTTTGATGCTACTCTGAATTAGAGAATCATGAAGGCAGCATAAAAGGATGCAATCCAAAGACCTGTAACCTCTTAAGTTACATTCACAGCTGTCTAAACTAAACGTTAACTGAACTCAGTTATATGTCTCATTGTCAGCCTGGTTGCAGTTCCGTTTCACTTACAGTATCAATGTAATAATGAATATCCTGCAAATGTATTTTCATGGTGTTCTAAACATTTATTTCCTATTTATGGATGCAGACTGATGGCGATCTTCCCTTGGTGAGCAAACCTTTTTCGAACACAAGTAACACATCCCATCAGCAACCTGCCAAGCGAATTTTATCAGCTGTTCCGAAGTCAGATTGGTCTCCGGTTGTACATCCGGGTCCTTATAGTAAGTGTCGTTTAGTCCTCGGCTCTTTCTTAGGTATCCCAAGAGGTCTCCAAATGGAACATACTCGATCAAGACCATCAGTGGTTCTGTGGAAAACAAGGTTTCTGAAATATGGTGTGTTCATATTCATCCTAGGAATTACTAGCTTCTTTCAACACCCTCTTAACAGAATTCCCAATCCAAATTAGTCACTTTTTACACCATGAAGAATAAAACTGATCCACGTTGCAAAAAAGAAATTAACTTCTTCATAAACTTGACTCAAGATTCTTGAGTGTACTTTTGCTTATTCTTTGAACCACGTTCCATCCCTAGCCCGCCTCGAGTTACACCAGAATAGGCTTGACTCATTTCTTAAATGAGAGAAAACAAAACAAAACAAAACAAATTTAAAAGCACAACAAATTATGAAGACGTCAGTTTTACCGCTTTCAGTGACGCATCCGATGAGCTTGATAACATGAGGATGGGGTTTCATTTTTTTCATCAGCTCCAATTCTGACAACAGATCCTTTCTATCTGACGGAGGAGCATTGGCTAGGAAGTAAGGAATAGAAATTCTTGATGGCAGTTGACTCGGGATGGCTAAAGTAGTACTACAACAGATTATCGTTAAAGTGTAAATACTTTGAATTATTTTAGCTAAGAGCAAAATAATCCAATTGTCAAACAACAAATGATGTTTCGCGGAAGGATTGTAGTTATTAACGCCATTCATTTTATTAATTAAGCGAGAAACTGCATGGCCAGCAGTAAAAGACATGTACTTTTTCATATATAGTGCTGATATCCTATGATCAATGTCTCAAAGCAAGCTGACTTTATAAACCTTATCAAGCCAGTCTACCGCTTCCATTTTGCGCTTTTAAAAGCAGTATAAACAAATGAGTGAAAGCACATGTTAAGGATAAGCGGAAACCAACCTTTCAGCATTTTTACTGCCACTGTCCTTTCCTCCTGATGTTCTCTTACATTTTTCAGTGTTGCCTGGGCAACCTGAGAAGAGGCTCCTTTACCGATGATTTTGATAACATGAACATGTTCTTGACTCACTTCCCAGCTTCTTCCAGACGGATGAAGTGGCATGTAAGATCCACTCCCTGCAGCTAGCCTCGCAGACTCCTTCGTATTTAGATCGCTGGGAAGTCCTAAGTTGTCTTTAACTTGCAAAGATACTGGATTCTGGTGATAATTAATCCACAAAAATGTCAGTAAAGCTCTAATTGTATCTCTCAGGGCTACTGCAATGCTAATGAAT
>NC_090881.1:14206488-14226488 GCF_036669935.1 Montipora foliosa
CGTTAAATGAATCAGAGTTATTGAGCACAGTTGAATCTTACACTTACTATCCAGTTTACGGAATTAAGCAATGATCTACCTTTGGTTTATATCTCAAAAGCGGACCTACCTTTCTGACTTTCCACAGGCCTTGGAGTTGCTAATGGAAAAGAGCATGATCGTAGTTAGTCCCAGTGTTTGACGGAACGGACGGCAAGTCCTCCTTTGAGGAGCAGGCGTAGCACAGTTGGCTATTACGCGGCGTGGCGAACCCAAGTTCGATCCTCGGTGACTCAAACGTCTGTTTGGACTTTTCTCTGATACGTACAGCTATAGCTTTAAACACCGTAAAATGGAGCACTAACAGAGGGAGGGAGACTTCCATTGATACCAGCCTCGTAGGTGAAGGGACTACCGACGTTAACTAACCTGAGTTTACGTCTTCCCTGGCTAATTTCAGGAGAGGAGCACCTTCAAAAAGTCAACGCCTTATGCCTATCTTTGTCTTTAAATTAGAGTTTTTTTTTTCAATACAGTTACACCTTCTAAAGGAAAATGTTTATCTTAAAAGTTTTCCTCACCTCCACCATATGGCATCTCCATTATCTTGATGTTTTCTGTAGCTACCACACTCTCGCCGTATTTGTTTGATGCGGTAACAACCAACTCATGCTTTTTTTTATCTTCCACTTTGACAACGAACACACGATTAGAGATGTCCTTTACTTCTCCAACGTTTGTCCACTTCTTGTCACTTGCAATTCTTTTGTAGATGGTGTATTGGGTGATGGCAGCTCCATTCTGTTCTGGTTTGTTCCAACTAAGGGTAATTTTGTTACTATCTATCTCATCTCCGACAATAGTTACAGGTTCCGGAACACCTGTCAATTAAAGTACACAAACTTACCCGAAAAGAGAAAAACAAATAAGCATAACCTTTTCTTGGCTTAGAAGAATAATCTGGATCTCAAGAAGCTGTTCATAACTAGCATGAAAATGAAAAGAACAAATAGTTAACCCAAGCATCACGACGTAGCCTGCACCTCATCAAACGTCCCCGTAATGTTAAGTTGAGTATCCTTGTTGGTAAGTAACCCTATTCACCCCCATCATAAAATTTCCACATTGGTGTGATTATCGAGCGGTGGAGTACCTCAAATTCCAAAGCACCCTTCAGTTAGTTAGCCGCTACATATGACTGACAACCCAGGAATTAAACGCTTTTGGAAGGAGCGACAATGCTTTCTGTTTCTCGTTGTAAAGTCCCAGCTGTAAAATTTAATCAACTTGAATAATCCAATACACAAGAGCTCGAAGAGGATGTCAGGGAATTCATAATTTTTCTAACGTGATTTCCTCAGGCGGATTTGTGTTTAAAACTAGTGGAAATGTGCCTGTGAGAAAATCCATGCAGAGGGTTGGTATCTAAGAACTGGCAGACTTTGTTGGTGGTATCACATTAAAAAATAATAATAAAAAATAAAACGCAACCGCGTTCCCAGGGCCTTCTCTGCGGCCTTTGTCGTTGAGAAGAAAGACCCTGGTTCAGGCAGGTCACGTGGTACTCAGGCAAAAAACACTTTCCCACTGGGCGAAGGCGTACTCGTTTGACAGTGCTGTTTTAAAATAACCAATCTTTACCTTACAATGTAAGATTAAAATCAATTAAAAGCTCAAAGAGGAGATGTTCTATTCCCACAAGAGATGCATTCCCGCAAAGCGTTTAACCTTTTTTGACTGATAACACCCTTGATGCCGGGTGGAGATTGACGTTCACAAAAAAATGCTGAATTTGCTTCTATAGAACACACACTATAATAAAGCAATACACCAAACACTAGGCCCGGGTATACTTCACGATTTGTTACAAATTAAACACTACTGTTTGCTGCATGCAGTTGTACAAATATCTTGACAACGACAATTCTTATACACGAAGCTGTTGATACAGAAATAAGCCAATGTTGGCTGCTCGCTGTACAAGCTTAGGAACCACTTCGTTAAACATTAGAAAGAGAAACGAAAACGAACAAGCAGGCAGAGAAGAGAGACCCTGGGAACGAGTTTGACTTAAACCTAGCTGCGTACAAGGGAAACCGAAACATTGCGCCGTGTCACCTATCTTCCAAAGCCACAAGTTTTCCGGTATTCTTCCCCTCTCCGCAAACTATCTTAATGCTTGCTACGTGACCGTCACCAAAAAAATATAAATAATAAAATATTAAAAAATCATACACTATTTTGCCCAATATTAACGCGACTTGGCACCTTGCGAGGTCCTCGATTTCCAATGTTCTGTTGTAGCTTTCTTTCATGCCATTCTCCTTTATAACTTGTTGGTCCAAAAGCAATGTACTTCGTTGCTTTGCGGTTCACCATCCAATGCTTTTTCGTTGGCGTTCCAAATTTGAATTGCCCTTTTTCTTGATGACTTCTGACTAGCTAATTTCACCACCAAGCTTCGAATTCGAAAATCAAAGGTATAAATTTTAGCATAAGCTAAATCCCAAGGAAGAAAAAACTTGTAGAGAAAGCCCACGTGCGAACAGTATGGCATGTACAAATGATGTGAATAATTTTGTGCAATTGAGGCTTGGTGGTGAATTTTGAGCATATGACGTCATCATGTACAAGGCCTATTGAGCGTTAAACGCACGAAATACTAAAAAAAGACACCTTTTGAGTGCAGCCAAGGAAAATTTAAAACTGTGTCTTAGTCAGCAGGTTTTTATTATTATTAGGTGTTACGACATGATATTTCATTTTTATGCTGACGACGGACAAAGCTATATTTCATTCAAGTCACAACTCCAGAGAACTACCCAATTCCAAATCGCGTATTGAAATAATTATGCATTCAAGATATCAATCAATGGATGACTACCAAAAAGTTGAAACTTGACAACTGCAAAACTGAGGGCCTTATGTTTAATGCTCGCCACCACCCATCACCTTCTCTAGATTCCATCCTTGCTGGATCAGATGTAATTCAGCCATCAGAGTCGGTGAAGAAGATTGTTTTTTTTTTTTTGTTGTCTTTATGGTGTTAGCAATGGACAAAAAAATTAAGAACGTGAGTAAATCTGCATTTTACCACCTGCGCATCATTTTTCATAGGTATTTCCTTCAAACATTGTGAGATTTTGATACATGCTTTTATATCTTCTAAGTCAGATCATTGTAACCTACTATTAATATTATCAGGCCTTAACCAGAATCAGATAAGCAAACTCCAATATGTACAAAATTCCGCTGAACGCTTGTTAACAGTCACACGTAGATACGAAAATAGATACAAAATTCTAAGGGTTCCACACGATCTCTTTTCCTTAGATTATGCATTAAGCACCTTCCTCAAAATCCTTGCTGTTCCTAATAGTGCAGTCTTTTTGTGGTAGTGCACTGTAAGTGCAGTACACACTATGTCACCGGGTTGTAACAGTGTAAAAGTGTAAGTCCGTGGTGACAATAGACCCGCAGCGCGTGCACAACTCATGAAAATAAACAGGTCTGTTGGAAGCGTACTTGAGTTTCAAGAAATGAGTTCCAACACTGGCAAGAATTTGTGACGCTGATGAACAATAAGGCAGCTGTTATTTATTAAACGATGGAATTAACTGGTAATAAATAACCCCGTCTAGGAGACTGAACTTTTGACTTTGCAGAAACAATATCCAACTTCAAGAGTTGGGCGATTGTGATCTCTGTGTTTAATTTGCACATTTCCTGTCAAACTTTACAACACTTCATTTTGACACAGATGTATCCTTTTTTTCGCCAGTTGTTAGTAAACACGCTAGATAACTTGATTATAGCGGCCGCTGAAATCGACGTCACTTTCGATTTTGCGACTTAATTGTGCAGCCAAAAGTACAATAGAACAATGAACGTAGAAAAAATCTCCCAAACTTTTTCGCTGATCGTAACTTTTTACATCTGCGGTTCAAAATTTATGTTTTTCTTTTTGTCGCAAATTTTGTTGCTGTTAGCAAAATAGTTCATTGTGTATCGACACTTCCTGAAAACTTCCTTCTGCTCTTCCTAAAAACTGTATATCAACATTTATTTACTTTTACATCAACATTTGTTTTTAAAAAGGCGGCTCACAAGGCGATCCTTGATGTTTTGGAGAATCGAGGATCGAGTTTTGAGGCTCAAGTTTCTAGATTAAAGAATCGAGGACCGAGTTTCGAGACTCTCGATTTTTTTTCCAGGGTCTCGATTAGAGATCTCGAGGAGAAAAAAAAAAATTTTTCGACAGCGAAACAATAGCGTTACACAAGAGCTTTTGACATGCATACAGCATACAGCATCGAGATATTTTTCACGATCCCTTTTACTGTATGCACTTTTTTTAAATCACCGCTCATGCTTTCTTGATTTGAGTGTTAATAACTGCTGAATTACCGGGATACTTTTGATAAACAGCCCTAATCCGGACGCTAACAAAATTCTAGGAAACACTTTCATAGCACTGAAAATGATCTTCGGTAAACAGCAACTGACGGCAGCGGCGTCTTCAACCGAACATGCTAAATGTAAACAAACTTGAAAGTAAATTCAGGTCGGAAAGTTACAAGATACTGTGCCGTACAAAAAAATTAAATTTCGTGAAGACCGTTTAAATTTATATCCAACTGATTCTTGTGCCATCAACTTTGAGTATTCTGAAGTAGTGAGCGTACCGGTAGCGCACACGGCAGAGAGCTAACAACGCGGCTACAAAGCGACCGATTGATATCGCAAAACCTACAACGCTAGCTAACTTTTTTATTTTATTTTTTTAAGCACGCGAAATAATTAAAAAGGAATTGAACAAAGAAATCTACATGCTTTACAAAAGTTTCTGACGAACGCGAAAAATAATGGAAACCAACAGTAAGAAAGATCCGTAAAATAAACATGAATAGACGCGTGGAAAATTACATTTGTAATCAAGAGAAAACTTCTTTGTTTTTTGCACTCGAGAGACTACCATCATTCTCTGGAAAATTCATCGAAAGCCCTCGAGCGTCTGGAAACTCGACTCGAGCCTCGATCCGCGAAATTTTCGAGAATGGAGGATCGATAATCGAGTTTCGCGGATCGAGCTTCGAGGATTGTCAACTTTACGCACTGCTTGCCTATTTTTTAGGAATGTTTTTTGGAGTGTAAAGCCCAGTTTCGCAACCCAGTCGCCTAACTTTGTTGTTACTCCACCTAGGGCGCCAACAATCATAGGTATTACCTGAGCACTTTCTCCAATTCCATATCCTCATAATTTTTCTCTTTAGGTTTTTGTATTTTTCACTCTTTTCACCCTCTGTTTTCACTAAGTCTTGAATCTCCGGGGATAGCAACAACAGCAAATAAGTTCTTGTCTTCCTTATCAATGATTACAATTTCGAGCCTTCTTGCTTCAATAAGATGGTCACATTGGATACTGACACCCCACAAGATCTTGATTCTGTCATTCTCCACTACACTCTTGGGTGTGTGCACATAACGCTTTTCGCTCCGCTCTCATGCATATTTCTCACATAGTATCCAGTGGACCGCCTTCGCAACATCGTCATGTCTTCTTTTTTATTCCTTCTGACCTAACGTCTTACACCCGCTTACAACGTGATCGATATTCTCAACCTTCTCACCACACAACATACTCAAGGGGAACTCCGCCGTCTTATGATGTTTAACGCTGTTGGTCCAAAGAGCTTACTCATGCGCAGCACATAATAGGGCCTCAGTCTACACTTTTAAATCCGCCTTTCTCAACTATTACCATGTTTCCACTATATCTGTCGTGTCTAGCATTTCTCTCAAATACTGGCCGTACATATTCTTCCCCTTCCAATTCCTTAACTTCTCCTCATGCCACGCCTACTTGAATTCCTTGCTTTCTACACTTTTTTCGTACTCAATCACATCAGTGGCTTTGACGCCTCCAAATAGATCCTCCTTTGAATTCTTCACATATCATCCCAATCTAATTTCGTCACTTCGCAGCTGATTAATGCACGCCTACCTTTCGCCCTCGCCAGATTTAACCAGTCAACATCACTCTTGAGATGAAATGCTCCATACATAGTCAGGATCTGTCTAGTCTTTCTGTCCAGAGTTCTCAACTCATTGTCTGTTCATTTGATGATACTCAGCTCCATATCTCATGACCGCACAGCCCACGTGTTAATTGCTTGAATCTTATTCTTGCCATTCAGTCAAATATGTAATTCTTGTCACTTAATCATAATTAATTATGCATGTTTCGCCTAGTTATTATATAGTCCTAACGATTTTTCAAATATTCTGTAACTGACGATGATGTTCATAACATCGAAAGCGAAACATGTCTTGGACATTAAAAAATGTCGTACTTTTCTTAAAGATAACGATTTGCTTTCTGCTGTCTCGACCTCTTGCCATTCAATTTTCACTTCTTCAGCACAATCTTCAGTCTCCTCTTATATTCCTTCTTACGCTGAATCTTCATCTCCCCTTCTTTTACACTGTCTAATTCTAGAATCCCCAAATATCTGTATCCATCCTCGTCTATTTGTTTCTTTGCGTGCCCATGTGGAAGGGTTATACCATTCTTCTTCCCCACATTCCCTCTCTTGAGAACCATTACACCATATGACACTTCTTCAATCCAAATTCCATCCCGATATCCTCGCTGAACACATAACGTTCCTAACCCTAACCCATGAACAATAGATGATTGACCTTGTACTGTTTACGGCCCCAGTCATACAGGATCCAAGTCACTGGTATTATTATTATTATTATTATTATCATTATTATTATTATTATTATTATTATTGTTATCGTTATCATTATTATTATTATTATTATTATTATTATTATTATTATTATTATTATTATTATTATTATTATTATAAACAGTGCAAAAGAGCTTCGCAATGCAAGAGCCTATAGTCACTTTGCTTTAATTTGAAAAAAGGTGGGTCCAATACGTAACAACACCGTGCAAATATATTGCGATTTTTACCTACCTCCCAATACAAGTTTTTTTCCCTGGTGTAAACTATCTCCGTATTTGTTTGTGGCAGTCACAGCAAACTCATACACCTGGTTCCTCTTTAATTCCACAATTACTTCACGTCGTGATAGGTCCTTGATTACTTCTATTTTGTTCCACTCTCCTACTGTATTATTTTTATTTACAATGCGTTGATAGACTGTGTACTGTGTGATGGGTGCTCCATTGCTTTCCGGTTCCTTCCACTTTATTATTACGCTAACGTTCTTTGTTTCAGGAGGCAAACCTACAATTTCCACGGTGGCTGGGGCTCCTTGAAAATAAACAGAAATTAAAAACATACGCACACACAAAAGCCTTAAGCAATGGAAAGCATAATTCCTTTAAAGAATAAGAATATTACGGGTTGCTGTTAAGACAGAATGCCGATGACTGTCTAAAGGAAACCTCTCTTGTAATAAGCCTTGTATTTCTGTGAAAATATCACGACCGTAAGAGTTGACCACCATCTATCAACATAATAAAGTGCTGAACTGAACTCATCTAGCGTAAATATCTTGGTGCTCTTTTAAAAACTATATTTAAAACTATTACCAGGTTGTCCCGATTTATCATGAAACTGTGAAAACAAGGGAAAAAAATAAATTGCTTTTCTAAACCATTTTTTGATCTAAATGTAAAACGTTACGTATTGCATTTCCTTGTCCTATAATGTCTCGCCGAGTCTCTCCATTGAACACCCCAGTGGACAACTGAGCAGTTAAACCGTAACGTAAGCTGTCCTGAAAATCTTGATATTATTGTATCAGACCACCTATGGTTGAAATGATTTTGTGTCTTATAAAGCTTCTGTTGGGGTCAAACGTCCCTGGTATTGACCAAAACGAGGAAGCCCGATTGCACCGGTTGTAGCAGAGACTTTATGAATAACTGATTTGCCACAAATTGTATCGTATCAAACAAAATAATAGTATTTCATTTTCATATTGCTATAAAAACAAACGTGCACCCCTTTTACAACAACGAAGAATCAAATACAATAAAGCTGCATTCGATTGACTCTATTCCAGAATAACAATACGTGGAATGATGAGTTTTAAAGGTATGTCTGGTTGTTTGCAGCAACAAGGATAATAAAGACGTGTTTAATATACCATTTTAGCAGGTGTTTGTCAATTGTAATGTGAATGTTCATAAAAACGAAGGGTTTTAAACTTCTATTCTATGTATTCCTATTCCGGAATACGGTCAATCGAACGCACCCCAAAGAAGTGCTTTATCAGGCAGGAGCCCAGCCTCCATGTAAACCATATCCTTGAGTAAACCTTTGCGCGTATCTTTCGATTTTCAGATCTAACCTTTCAGCAGAAGACTCACATTTACATCAATTTGCACAATTTGCATACATTGTTTTTGCTATTTTTTTCTTTGTTATACACTGACTTTATTCTGATTGGCCCTTATAAACAGTGCGTGCAGGGCCGACGAACTCGTTTCGTTCTAAAAATAGAAAGACACGCGCAAAGGTTGACTGATAGGGGGAAGAGTTGTCCGATTATCTTTGATCAGTGTTAGAGAAGCGGTTTCCTTTGTTTATTGGAAACATTCATCTCTATTCTGCAAGCCAACGTCTTCTTTGTTCGCTAGTAGGAAAGGACACAATTATCGTTTATTTTCCCCCGAGTGGCTACATTGAGCAGGATAAAAACATAAACAAACGCGCGCAAAGCATGCCGTTCGACAGAGAGTCTTTAACCCTAAAAATCCCCTATGGGGAGTGGTCAATTAAATATGTACTGTATTGTGTTGTGTTGTTTTGTAAGGGCAATTTAATGTGTTTTATTATGTTTGCAATATTTGTTCAACAAAACTTGGGCACATGCTGACAAAAATCTTGGAGCGACTGAAGCAAATTCACTTGGGCAGAGTCCATTCAAACGATGCCAATAGTGTAATTGCTTCATGAAGCCAAAAAGGACGTAGAGGAACTAATTGGGTACACAGATAGGAACTAGGAACAACTGTTGTTAAACACGGTGTTTAAGTAGGTATTCTTCACTATGTTCTACATTTCCGAAGAAAAAAACAAAAAAGGAAACTCTGTTTGTTTGTTTCAACACATTTTGAAACATGCTCTCCACTTTCGTTTGCTTTCAGCAATGAAATCACCTGGTCAAAGTAGTCCTTCGGAATTACCTTCGTGCTTGGTCGTCGCTTTCTTCTCACTTGCAGCTCCTTCAAACACCCTATTCATCGCCGACACCCTCAGAGTATAAGTTGTGCTTCTGTTGAGACCGCCAACAAGGTATTGCCTAAAGCCAGCACTTGTGGTCTCGTTCAGAATGACATTGTCATCATGTAGTATAATCAACTTGTACCCTGTAATAGCACTTCCCCCATCATCAATTGGTGCAGTCCATTTTATTGCCAACGAAGACGCACGGATATCGTTGTTATTTGTAGTGAGGCTTAGAGATCCTGGTGCCTCTTTAACAAAAAAAAATATTTAATAATAAACAGAATATCCCTATAGAGAACACTAAAAGCGTTGTCGAAAATAAACTCCTTGTTGCATTCAATAAGAGTTAATAAGAATATAAAGATGCTCCAGGGCAGAATAGTCTAGCCACTGCAACATATTCGTCCTGACCTCTGCATAATCATCTCTAAATGGATGGACTCCTAGACTTTTCAGAAGGAAGGGCACGACTAATGGCTGACCCCAGTGTTCTGAAATATGTGCACCTATTTTATGGCGGACTAATATCATGAGTTTGCTGATGATAGCGCACTGGTGGCTCACACTGCTTCGGACATGCAACTGCTAGTAGATAGCTTCTCCATGGCTGCAAGCCAGTTCAGCCTAAAGATCAACATCAAGGAAACAGAATGCATGTATCAACCGGTCAAATTCATCTGCCCTCCACCTGAGCCGATAGACATCACAATTGACGAAGTGCCTCTGGTCAAAACTACTGACTTTACCTA
The DNA here is from genome assembly GCF_036669935.1 of Montipora foliosa. NCBI lineage: Eukaryota > Metazoa > Cnidaria > Anthozoa > Scleractinia > Acroporidae > Montipora > Montipora foliosa. The sequence continues at coordinate 14,216,435 of NC_090881.1, forward strand.
TCTCGGTGGCACTGTATCCAGTTCCTCCAAGATAGATAAGGAACTCCGGACACGGACAGGCAAGGCGAGTGTCTCCATCCGGGTGAAATGCAAAGTCTACAGAGCTGTGGTACTGTCAACCTCCTATATGGTGCAGAAACGTGGACTATTTACAGAGCCCAAGTTAAGAAACTGCACGCTGTTATGATGAGGCAATTGAGGGACATCATGGGCATCAAATGGCATGATAAGATCACAAATGCTGAAGTCCTTAGGCGTGCAAACCTTCCATCTATAGAGGATATTCTTGCTGAAAAGAACCTAAGATGGTTAGGCCACGTTCATAGGATGGATCATGACCGACAACCTCGCCAACTGCTGTATTCACAACTCTGTTCTGGAAAGCGAAATCAGGGAAGGCCAAGGCTGAGATTCAAAGATGTAGCAAAGAGAAACATGAAAGCGAGGAAGATCCCAGTCAACTCCTGGCAGACAACCGCGATTAACAGAGATACATGGAGACCTGACATCAAACCATAAACAGTCTTAATCGTATCGACTGACGGCAAGAGAGAGAGAGAGAGAATATCAGGGGTAAAAAAAAAAAAAAACATTGCGATGATTTTCTTGAATTTAGCAATGGGGAAACTGTGATTTGGAAGAGAGTCCTCAAAACCCATTTTTCAGCAGAGCAAAGAAGTCAGCTTACGTCCAATCAACATGAAACAGCTGGGAAAAAGGCGGCAAGACGAAGGTGGTTAAAAACAATACAAAAAAAACCTGAACCAAGCAAAAAAAGGATTGCTTTTTTTTTTACCTGGTTAAGTAGCATCACATTTCAAATTGCGTAAAAATACTGGTAATGCGCTTTCAGTGACCTTATGTGTGTATTTTTCTAATTGCTTACTTATTTGGTTCAGTTGCGCCAAGCGTGGAGCAGCAGCACCAACTACGTTTCTGGCTTCACAAGTATAATTTCCAAAATCTTGATCAGCCTTCATCTGCGCATCCACTTTTTTCTCTGCATATGTTACTTTTCTTAGCTCAGTTCCGTCTGGTTTTTTCCATGTGATCGATGGGGTAGGAGAACCATCTGCCACACATGATAGTAGAACGTTCTGTCCAATCCAAGACTGTTTTGTAAAGGGAGTTACTGAGGTTATGCTTGGTTGATCTGGAGAGAAAAAAAGGAATTAACAAAAGAGTTTTGTATATCTTTAGATACTTTGAAACTGATGAAGAAGTTGTAATCAGTGGGTGAAAAATCATCACAGTGCATTGAATTTGGACACCATAAATATATGTTATTCATTGGCCGGGAGGTCCATTTCGGGAAAAGTCAAGTCATCATCAGCAGTCTCTGTTTAGAAACCTGTTCAGACCAGTCCTCAGAGGTCATGCCCAAAGCGGAAATGGGCTGAGCCTGGTTATCTAAAAGATTATGTTTGCTGAAATTTGAGTGGAGTCAAAACTAAAGGAACACTTTTAAACGAAGGAATCCTAAATAGAATTGAATAAAAATGTTGTACTTCTGTTGAAGTTGAACTTTGAATTAACTTACCACTTTTTCAATGGACCCATAAATTGTGATTTACAGGGAAGGAATGTGGTAATTTGGATTTCTATACGGCTCACGTGATTGGTGATTTGCATATTGCATATTTGTGTTTTGATTCCACTTGTGACGGGTTAATTATTATAGTGTTCTCAAGGGACATGACAAAAATGAGATGGCAAAACTACAAAGGAAGACACCTTGGTTTATTAGACACTGTATCGATCTATACATTATCTTCTGGATAACAATTAGAAATCTGAAAGTGTACTGCAGCAGCAATTAACAGGCAATAGATCGAATATTAATTCTTGAATTTTAATATCCTGTACTCTCAAAATATCCATAGGAGCCTGTTACAAACTAACTAACTTCACGTCATGGCGCCAATGAACCAAAACTGCCTTTGTTTGTTTGCTTGTTTTTCTTGTTTGTTTTTTTTTTTGCGGAAAAGGCATTCTAAAAATAGATCGTGTAAAAATTCCCTTCCTAGGATTTGTATTGGAGTTGTTCGCAACTAGCCAAGAGCCTCTTATACATTTCCTTCATAACAGGAACGTGCAAGAGTTCAATTTCAATGCACAATAAGGTATGTGGAAAGCATCGATTGTTCGTTTCTTAAAAGGTAACAAACAGGGAGAATTCTCACCAATGGGCTTGTCTTTGTTGCACGTGGGAGAAATATAGTACTTCCAACCATTCTTTGTAATTATCTACAGCATTAACCAGCCTCCATTCTTTGGTTCAATCAAGAATACACTTGTACGATGGTGATTGGGCTTTTTAGTGCTGGGGCATAAATTTTTATAATCCACTCTCGCAATTGAACCTAAACTGTTTCTTCTGGTAGCTGTGACGCGAGCACTGCATTCATTCTATTAATTGCTCGAAATCACCTTTAAAATATGATCTCTTCATACCATCTTTGGGAAAAGTAGGTGAGGGAACAACACTGACTCAATTGTCTAAAGAGAGATCGAAAAAATAACACTTCCACAAGTCCACTCAAAGACGGGGCCGGCTTTCCTCAAGAAAATTGCTTCACTTAACCTTTCCTACAAGGCAAAGTCCAGTGTTTATGCAAGTATCAATCCATGACAAAAAAATCTATCTTGTGTAACATGGCAGTAATTACAATTAGTAAAAGTTGGTCATACTAGGCACTTACAGTATACAGTGATGAAGACATCTTTTGTAGCTAGGTTTCCAACACCATTATAAGCAGAGCATCTGTATCCCCCTTCATCTGTCCTTCTGATGTTTGTCAGTGGCATTGTGACAATACTGTTATCAGTAAGTTTTATCCAAGTGGTGTTGGGAGCAGGGTTACCACTTGCTGTGCAGTTGACGGTCAAGTCGTTTCCCTCTTTAACAGTTTGATCAGCAGAGATATCAGTGATGTTTGGTGGACCTGTATAAAATAAATATGAGAGGAACAACACCACAAGAAATTAACCTGCATGGGCAGTAGGACGAAAGGTTGATCCACTGTATGCAACATATAGAGAGGATAATGCCTGCGTTTCAGTTCGAAAGGGGATGCGTTCATAGGTGCAGTGTAATACAAATGCAAACATATAATGAAGTGTGGGTGAAATGCAAACGGTATTCAAAAAAGGAACCCAAGTTTTAGAAAGGTATAAAATCCTTGTACACAGGTGCCTCTGAAGTTTTTTTTTTCCAAGATGAAACACAAGGGATTGTTATCTCAGTTTCATTTTTCATGGTGGTGTCAGAGAGCTAGGAAAATTTCCATTTTCATTTTTTTTTTAATATTTGTGTTGCTCTGTTACACACATGCTAAATGCATAATGCAAACCTTTATGCAATAAAGAGTTTTTCCATTTCTTGCATTGGCACTTTGTAGTTAACACTTTTCATCAATTGCTCCTCTCTAATAAAGTATTGTAAATGTATTTTTGTTGTTGTATTTGTATTGTAAATGTCTTCTCTAATAATGTACTGTAGATGTATTTGTGTTGCTCTTTTACACACATGCTAAATGCGTAATGCAAACCTTCTCGCAATGAAGAGTTTTTCCATTTCTTGCATTACCACTTTGTAATTAACACTTTCCAGTAATTGCTCTTCTCTAATAATGTATGGAAATTCACATAAATACGTTTTGTTGTTAATGGAATTTGCATAACAAAATTAATACAAGGCTATGTTTTTTTCTATTGGTAATCAATAAGTAGTAATTCATTAACATGCATTGAGGATTTTATAATTATGCCTCACGTGTTTAGAATTGTCTTTTAATTTTCTTGAAACACACAGTCTAGAATAATGATAAAGTGTTAATAATAATTTTAATATTAATCAATATCACCTTACTCACTTTCAACAACTAGCATTACATTATCAAATGCAGAGACACCAGGAGTTTTTGCACAAATCATGCAACCATAAACTCTTGCATCATCCATTTTAAGATTATGGAGAGTAAACAGAACAAAACTATTGAAAGAGATTCCATCAACTTATCCCACATATAAGTTTATACAGTATTTGGTCAAGGACAAAAAAAGAATCTGGTCATGTCAAACCGGGCTATATTGTAAATTTCTTTACCTATAGAGCTATTGGAGTTATGTTCCCCAGTAATTTTAGGGTAATCTGGAATGACTGACTGTAGACATGTCTCATTGGCAGGTGACCTATGCTCATTTAAAGGGTCTTCCACTTCCTCTGGACTTCCTGTTGTTCCTACATTTAAAAGATTTTCAAGAATTTGCACTATTGTTTTGAAAGTTTATTGGTAACGAGTTTGTGTTGTCAATGTTGTCATTCATTATACTTTGTCAGTTCTGTACTAACATTCTGTATATCTTTGTAAAGGATATTATTGGCTTTTAACTAATCGAGTGTTGTCATTATGATTTCTGGTCTAACTGCTTCAAATTAAACATGACCTGTAAACTGAATTTTTCTTTTCAATTTCAAAAGAATGATACCAGATCTTTCAGGGGGCCGAGGCAATATGTTACATGTTTGATCACAATCGACTGGTACATTACATATTGCTCCTTTGATCTTTCTTTGTTGTCCCTTGGGCATCACTACTATTTTTTCAAATACAATCCTTCGTGCTATCATAATTTGCTCTAGTTTTTTAAGACTTTCAAGTTCAGTTGGTACAACATCAACATATAAATTGTTAGCGGTTGCCTGACATTGAACCTTTCCTTAAATAGCTTTTGAATGACATGCTTTACAGATATAAAGTTTTCCATCAAATGACATCTGCACATCAAAAAGATGCTGAGAAGGGTACCTAGTTGTGATCAATTTCAATACAGATTTTTTATAGAGCATCCTATTGCACACACAACATATATAATATGGACCTTCCTTTATCTTCTTTCTTAATGTTTCAATGCATGAATCCACATTTTTACCCTTATTACTATAGTATTTTTGTTTTAGTTTCTGAAGTAATTCTTCTTTCTTTGCTGCATCCTTAGTTTTGTATTTTTCTGCTTGTTTGCTAAGTCTTGTTTGTCTTTGTTTGCTTGATAAGTCGTGGCTGAATCCACCATTGTTTTATATTGTCTTGCTCATTTCTTTTGTAATTCAAGTTTATTTGCAGTATCCCTTGCTTGTTTTTTTCTAATAACATTCTCTTCTTTGATTGTTCCATTTCTTATGGTTTTAGTAAATTCAATTACAGGCATTTGACTTTCATTAAATATCAAGAGGGAATACACATATTTTGACCTTTTTGTGTCTTTAAAAATACATGTATAGGTCATTGCAAAAAAAATGAAAACCGCATCAAAAACCCTGTGCAATCACCATTATCTCTTACAAGATTTTCGAGAAATGATATGCTGTCATCTGAATCAGACAATATTCCTTCACTGTAATCACTTTTAAGATTTAAACTTACTTCACTTCCACAAAACACCAACAGTTTTTGGCAAATGATCTGATGGTAAATACTTGTTTAAAGATGATAGATTTTCATATAATATTTTGCCATACTGAATAACATTAGATAATGTGTTTGAATTCCAATAACTACATGATTTCATTACAGAGTAGCGGAGTGAATAGATAGCCACAGCACAACTCACATTGAACTTTCTGGTTTCACAGGCATGACTCTGAAAAAGGGTACTATTTTGGGTTTCATTAATTTTCACCCCTTTCAACTCAAATAGATCATTGTTATGTATACTATGAAAATAATGTACTAAGCTATTCAGTGATACTTCAAGCAGCACACATGTACCTTGAGGGTGGTTCTACCATAAGTATCCCTTGCATACCATTATAATAGATAGCAACTGTAGTATAGCCTATTGTCAAGATAAAATCGTTGAAATTTTCAGATATAAGATATTGAAAGGCTCTATCTATAGAGGTACAGTACTGATATCCTTCTATTGTAGTTTCTTGATGAATAGTACCAGTGACGCTTTCACTGTATTGAAGGTCATAGACATTCTCGAACACATTTAAAAGTGTGGGTATGCATTTCAAACGATTGTCTGGTTAACTGAGACAAACTTGAATACAACTGATTTCCAATATTCATTACTGACACGAGATCATTAGCAGAATTCATTCCTTGTTTGTTACTGTAAATTAAATAGCATAAACTCATTGCAACACAATAGGACCATTAGCTTGGCTATATGGTGCCGTTATTGTTTTGTTAGAGTCAGTGTACCTTGGAGTGGGACCAGGGTTTTTCTCTATTTATATCTGCACTGAGTTGAAATTTACATAGTTTGATAAGTGGGTCTGACTCTTATAAAGACACATGGGTCTATTACAAGAAAACACTGATAAATACCGACTTGCTCTGTACTTCAATTTAATTATTCTTTGATATACCCTCACGGAACAGTTCAACAAATACTTCTTTTTATGTTGTGTGACTCAATTTAATCTTACCCTCTTCGTATTAAGCTTACAAACATTCTTTGTAACTGTTCTAACCTTCACATAACGACGTAGCCTAGAAGACTTTGGTATGCTTGGACGAATACGCCCATAAACAAATTCCTTCAGTTTTCTGGTCTTGCTTCTCAGACGTTTCAGAGTAGATCCTGGTATGCTACTGGGTTCTCGAACACGTCTAAATACACGATTGTGTTTACATGTAAACATAATATGAGATAGCTCGTTTGATATAGCATGTTTCGCTTGATATTTCTCTACAGAAGGTTCACTCGTAAAGGATCGGTCGTAAATTGATCTCTTGTACAGTTGGCGGACCGACCCGTTCCGAAAACGCTCCACAAGTTTTCGTGTGGGTCTACCGCGAACGGTGTGTTACTTTGTACGTATATCGAGCGTAAAAGCCATCGAATTTCTTTCTCGTACACCCAGCAACGAAACCTCCACGAAGCCAGCCATTGCTTTAAACCATGTGCTTATTCTACGCATGCGCGTACACTTCACTCATGCGGACACTCATGCGCTGTAGTTGAACTGCGTTTTGTGACTGAACGCAAAAAATGAAGCTTATTTTATACCTCGGGAGTTTCCTTCGGAAAGCCCGAGTAATTAGCCCTTGATGCTTCGTTCTTAAGCTTAAAATTCAAAAGAATATTTTATCTTGAACGAGGCAACAAGGGTCAATTTGTTTGCGCATTTTTCAGCGGCTATTTTGGAATAAGTTGTATGTTACTCTAGAGAACATCATTGAATCAACTCATAATATCACGGCTCGACAATTGGCTGTCATTTACCAGTCAAAATATTTATATCAGTCCAGTAGTTTGTGGCTTGTGTCGTATTATGAGAGGACAATGCCTTATGAGCAATCTTTGTGCGCAGTATAGGGACTCAACTTTTGAATATTACTTCACCAATACTGTTTAGATGAGCTGTATTTCTGGTTTAGCAAGTTACTTTTTCGTCAGCAAAAAGAACTGTTTTGTTGCACAAGAAACCTAGTAGGTTTCTTTATTCCGTTGCTGCTGCTACAGAATGTGGCTCAGTTATTAAAATTGTTGGCCACAAGAGGTGGAATACGGGAAAGGCAAGAAGGAATTCTCTTAGGAGAAACCTCGAAGCCATCAAGTTTTATATTTGATCTTTCCCTAAGCTACTTAGCAATGATGCGGTGGTTTTGGTATACCGACAACCAAGACGCGGCTCATATCGTGCAACGAGGCAGCATGAAGCTAGATCTACATAGTATCGTAATCGACATATTTAGTTTTTGCTTCGAGAATTCGGTAGAGGTGGGTGTACACTGGGTCCCTTGTACGCTCAGCCACAGAGATGATGCAATAAGCCGTTTTAATGACCATGACGCTTGGCGGATATTCATCTGCGATGAGATCGGGAATTTGTGGTGATCGAACACAGTTTACTGTTTTGCGAATTTTTACAATACAAAGCTGCTCAAATATTACGCGAGGTTTTGGAATCCCAGTTGTTCAGGCCTGGAGATCTTGTGGGGGAGAACTGTCTGTAAGTACCTCCCGTCGCTATCGTTTGCAGGGTTCTGAGATTTATGAACATCGAGAAGTGCACTGGAACCTTGGTCACTGCCCTGTGGCCTTCCTCCCCGTTTTGGTTATTACTTACTAGTACTTTTGGCGAATTCGCGATGGACCATGTTGTAAGGTATGGTCAAGAAGACTCAACATCTGGCCGTAATCCCAATAGTCTTTTCGGCTCTAGTGGTTTCCTTGGTTATGTGCTGGCCTTCAGGCTCTTGTTTAGTTAACCATTTGAATTCCTTTGCATTAGGCGTCACTGGCTCTAGTATTTCTGTCAATTTTGCCAGTGGCCCCCTTTTTCGCTTACTAAACCTTAGAATATTTATTCTGGATTCCGCCGGAGGTTTAGGGCCTCTAAATACCTGAATTATATCCCGGCGTATTTGGGCAGGGCACTTATGGCACGGGGCATGCTTATAAGCAATTATATGACCTGCAGTCGGGTTCTTTTTTGTTTACCAATAGTCACGAGGTTAGGGTTAGGGACACAAGGCCGGGGGGCCCCTGGGTCGTTTCCCTGCAGGGACCTACTAATGTTTGCTCGAAGCTGCTCGGAGTTGTTTCTCCTACAGGGGTCTGCTCAGATTTGTTCGGAGAAAATCTGTTGTTTCCAGTTGCTCCCCCTACAGGGGTCGGCTCAGATTTGCTCGGAGCTGCTCCTAGGAGAAGTGCCTCACCGATCCCATTCGATAGTAACGGAACTTTTTACACAGTCAAAACATCCAAGCTGGAAAATATCGAAAAACCTGGACCATGTATTGAGAAACTCTTGGGTAGTTAAACTTTTACTTTTTAATTCTTAAATAAATTGTTGAGAACATCATTAATTATCTGTACTTAATTTATGCCTGCAGTCAATCTTTTAAAGTATTTTGCTCGAAAAATGTAAATATTTTCGTATTCGCTAAGCACCCTTTATCCTTCCTTTGATACAACAAATCAAAGTGACGGTCTTCGCTTCGTCTACCTCTTCTCACTATATTGCTAACCACAGATGTGGATAGATCCGCCCGGTCCACCCGTATTGCCCCGCTTCGTATACTACTCCTAAACGTAAGGGTGTCAAATACCAAGAAGGTCGTTATGCCTACTTTTCAGAACTCACAACCATGATGCAATTAGTAGGTAACAACGTGGAATGCTTATACCAATGAAATTATTTTATCAGAAGCCAGCACGCATGAACTAGGTGACATTCCGCGTACCAAAAATTATATTTCAATTCAGAAAATTTATTCAAATGATAATTGAAACTAATTTTATTTGTTCGAAAAGTAATTTCAAAAACTCGTGGTTCGGATTTCATCAGGATTTCAAACGCTCGAAAACAATAAAACCACTCAGCCTGTGGCCTCGTGGTTCCAAATGCTTTCTCGCTTTTGGAAACCTGATGAAACCCTCCAACTCGTTTTTTTGAAATACTACCTCACACCTAATACAGCAAGGAATGGATATCTAATACACAAACTAGCAGCATTGCTGGATACGAAAAATGAAATACCCTGTGGGAAAAATGGAAACGCATTCCTCGAACCAAATGCCGTGCCGCAATAGGATCATACCCTCAGAACCACCCCCTCCAGTAACAAAAGACCTTCCTAGCGCAATAAACACTGATCCCCCAACTCTAGAGGAGACCGCTGAAGCAATTGCAGCCATGGAAACAAGCAAAGCAACAGCTTTGGACTGTGCCACTACTGCTGAGGCACTTCAAGGCCAAGCATTTTGCAGTTAGTTATCATTTCGTTACCCAAGAAAGGTGACCTGACGCTGATGACAAACTGTAGATGAATTTCTCTCATGTGCATTGCTGCAAAGGTACAATAAGATTTTCTTAAAAAGAATTTGACCACATGAAGATCCTTTTATCAGGAAAAATTAAGCTGTCTTTAAACCAGGGAGAAGCTGTGCACAACATGGAACGTTTCGGAGAATACCAACTCACACTTACTGTTACCTTTATGGATTTCAGGAAAGCCTTTCATTCAATCAACAGAACAGCTATGTTCCCAGTACTGCGAAACTACGGCATCCCTAAAGCTATAGTCTGCGC
>NC_090881.1:14231488-14266488 GCF_036669935.1 Montipora foliosa
CATGGTCCCTTTTTATGACAGCAAGAAGATTCTCAAATTTATAAAGCTCGCAGGTATAAAATCCTTGATCTTCCTTTTTAATGGCACTGATGTTAAAAATGGCCTGAGCAGAAGAGAGATTACCAACAAGCACTCCACTCACACGCTGGCTGTAAGAGGCTGGAGCTTGAATTGATACTGAGCCGGTGACATCAAGAACTACTAACTTGGTTTGGATTGTCTGGCCCAGAGGATTTTTTAGTCCCCAAGAAATGTGTGAAACTCCACCAGAAAAGCTCCAAGTGAATGTTACAGAAGATCCAACTGTACCTAAAACACTTTTGCCATTGTATGGGGATGTGAACATCATTTCACTGTAAACTTTGCGAAAAAAAAATTATAAAGGCGATGAGTGAGAAATATAATATATTATTATAATATAGCCCTGCGAATGATAGTATATGTACACTCTTTTTTTTGACAAAAACGTCTAATTTTGGAGCTGAGGCTGAACGCTCTTATCTCTCTTCGCATTGTGAGGCCGAAAACGTTCTTAAGATGTTCTTAGAAAGTTACATGGTATAGTCTTTCTATGAATTATTCAGTTGTGATAATAATAATAATAATAATAATAATAATAATAATAATAATAATTGAATTTATACAGTGCAAACTACATAGAATGTTCAAATGCACTTTACAAGATAAACAAGAATGTTTTCAGATTTGATTGAAACAATTTAAAAATCAATGAATTAGCACTTTTCACATGGAAAGGTTGTTCCACAAATGTGTGGCGGATGCTGAGAAGGAATGATCACCAAGAGTTTTCCTTGACTTAACTTGAATACACTGGGAACTTGAGGAACGTAGAACGATAGAGGTTATTGCAGGAACGGACCAGTATCCAGTGAAGTTTTTTTTAGATGAGGGAAGACTATTATTTTTTCTTCGACCTGGTCATCCTTATAAACAATAAACCGTCCTTAAACCCATTGTAAAAAAAAAAAAAAAAAAAAAAAAAAAAAAAAGCAAAGCAAAAAGCCTTAGCAAACGACATAACTTTTTCGTAGCGATCGTGTGACTATGTGCTAATTCTGAATGAAATTCGTAGCAATTGGATCAAAATCGGCACAGCTCATTTGTGTTCTATTGTTACACCAAGAGAAAATGAGGGGACAGAGAGGGAGGCTCCCGGTCCAGCCGTTGGGATATGCCATGTCCACGAGAGTTATTTTTAGACAAGCGAAAGCCTTTGTTCTAGCGGAACTCTGTCTTCCGAGACGTCCGCATGCAGGCCAACCTCGGTCTGATGTTTGAAAGAAAAGCAAAGATTCCATGTAATGGCGGACGAAGTGGACTTAAGATTTGTCGATGAAAACGACTTTCAGAAACGCGAAAAATGTTTTTTACGGTCTGATAATTCCAGCTGGGAGATAAGCTCCACTATTTCTGTGGTCACGAATGACTTGCAGGCTGACATCAGTGAATTAAACGGAGAAAGCAAGTCAGAAACGAATAGCGAGGGCCACAGTCCATGGCACGACGACAACGATAGGAAGACTGTATGCGGACGTCTCGGAAGACAAACTTCCGCTCGTTTAAAAATAACTTTCGTGGATATGGCATATCCCAGCCAACGCCCTGAGCCTCCCTCTCTGTCCCCTCAATTTCTCTTGGTTACACTCATCACGATGACTATATGGATTTCTTCCATACAGGAAAAGCGGAAGCCACAAAAAGTAGCATCCTCTGCTAGGCCAATTATTGGGAAACGTGTTGGAGGGCGGAGTTTGTTTTCGTTTGATAAGGATTTTCTTTAGGAGCTGTTTTCCTAGACATTAATTTTGCTTTTAAGATAACAGTATAGAACATTACCTCAAAGACGGTTAGCGTGATTGAAATCAAATTTGACAGCAACTACAATCGGAGATAAATCTACGTTCTACAAAACAGTAATCGCTGCACATACCCACGGCCAGCTCCCGTTCTGGCCTTGTAGCTCAGTCGGTAGAGCAGCGGTGATCTAATCCGAAGGTCGTGGGTTCAAATCCCACCCTGGTCAGAGTTTTTCTCTGTCCATGTGTGGGCCCAATTCCAATACTAAGGTTGAGCCCTGATGGAATAATTGGGTACAAAAACTTCACAGTAGTGTTAGGCCTCATTCGAACTTGGAATCATTACTAAAAAACAGTGTTGGAAAATTTTAAAATTGAATTTGTTTTCTCCGTGAGAGCCTTTTCCACGAGGTCACAATTCAAGAAAGCATTTTTTTTGAAAAATAAAGAAAACATTCCAGTGGCCATTTTTGATATAGGGTTCGGATATCTGCCCTGTAATTGGAGAGCACTACATTCGTTTCAATAAAAACGCACCTGAAGGAGGTGAGCCGAATTTGGGTAACTTAAGACTACGGAACCTGCAGAACCTGCGAAACCTAGAGAAATGACTGTTATTATTGAAACCCTATGATAAAAACGATAAGATTTACATTAGTATCTGTTAAATATCGACTGTACCCCCTAATTATCTTGTTCCAGGTGGCATTTATAGCTCTTATCGTCGTATTTGCACCACCGGATTCAAGTTAGCCCATTAACTGGTGAATTGCGTAAGAAGTCACGACAACAATGAACTTGTGATCAATTCCCTGCTTGCGGTGACTTGTTTTTGTTATCGTTGTTGTTGTTGTTGTTGTTACGACGGTATTCCGATGAAAGACTTATCATGCCGCAAACAAGAATGGAAAAAGGAACGTATCGTTGCTTCGGTTACATGTTTTTCCCTCTGTGGAAAAGTTGATATTTTGAAAAATTCATTTTATTTGATTCTTCTCGTTGAGAAATAAATGCAGCATACACATTCACGATTCAAGTGTATTTATGTGCAAGGCCCAGGCTAAGATCAAGGAAACCACCCCACTCCTATTCTCCTTGTTACCACAAGAGATCGAACTAATCCTGAAGTCAAACAGAAGCCGTAAAAATAAAGAAAATAATACAGGCATAAAAGGCAAGTGAGGCGATGACCAGCCGAAGCCAATCTCACCAGTAAATTCGAAAATAACCTTAAACAGACCCAGGTAATGACACGAGAAAGATTATGAAAACTGGAAACATACAAGACTGACTTTGCCCACTGCCTTAACAACTGCGAATAGGTACTAAAACATGCGCTAAACTACAGCTCTAAAACCAAAATGACAACTGACAGGGAGCACATACCATCACGTGACCTGCATGTCGCGAAAAAAAAGAAAAAAAATAAACAATTGAAAATCCTCAAACCAAGCAGGATCATTATTAGAGGTCTTAAAACAAGTTGGTAGATTGTGACTTGTCACGCAATCCACCAGTTAATTGGCTAACTTGAATCAGATGGTGCAAATACGCAGATCTCAGCTAGAAATGGCACTTGGAACGCGGTAATCAGCGGACACAGTCGATATTTAACAAATGCTAATGTAGATCGCATCGTTTTTATCATGGGGTTTCAATAAAACAGTCATTTCTCTACGTTCCGCAGGTTTTACAGGTCCCTGGTTCCGCAGTCTGTAGTTCTACAAATTAGTCTCACTCCTGTGAAGGTAGACGGTAACCTTAAAGTGATCAAAAGCCGCTTCCAAGGGCGATCTTCGATGCTTGGCCTTTGTTTCCTACCCACTCGATGTATTAAGCCTTGGAATATTAAGACATTACCTATAACAATTGAATTTTTGACATCTTTCACTATTTCTTGTCCGATTGTAGTTGCTGTCAAATTTGATTTCAATCAGGTTAACCGTCTTTGAGGTAATGTTTTATACTATAATCTTAAAGGCAAAATTAATGTCTAGGAAAACATCTCCTAAAGAAAATCCTTATCAAACGAAAACAAACTCCGCCCTCCAACACGTTTCCCAATAATTGGCCAATTCTAAATTTAATACGGTGTTTTTAAGCCGATCATTGACGCCATAATAACCTAACTTCAATGAAAAGGAATCGAAATAAAGGAATAAACCATCAAAGCTTTTTATCAAGGGCAAAGCACAGGCGTAAATATTTTGAAGCCCATATATAAGCACTTCCATGCCTGATCATGATTACAAGACGCATATTCAGTTGTAAAACTCGCTTCAATAGCCTACCTGATACTTGAACGACAAAAAGAAGCAAATAGAAAACACACCATCCAGTCATCTTACTTGCAAACTTCTTTCATCAAAGCGAAATGATGCAGACTGACGAGATTTGGTTACGCTCAAAGTGAAAATTTATACTCTGCATTCCTTAACAACTGAAAGATTTACTTTGACCTTTCTAGTGGCGTCACGCAATATAATGAATCGACCTGAAAATTATCCGGAATAGACAACTCGGAAGTAGGTGGACAATTACAAGGACTAAACAGATCGTTTGTGGTTAGTTTTGTTTTACTCGCTTATTGGCAATACCATACCGAAAATGAAAATTAATAGCACCAATTTTAAATTACATGTAAATGCTCAATGGTTTGAATTTGCAGAGATGTGAACCAAGTGACGGTGAAGAGGGCAGAATCTCCCACACCTTTATATTCTGGCTGACGCTCTTTTCAGTCCGGCTCCCATCTCCTATAAATTAGAAGACTCGAAACACATCTTAATTTTTGAAGTTGCATAATTCTTAGGTGTTTCCTTTGTCGATTTGCTCGTCTTCCAGCAGTTACGCGTCAGTTATGCGACAGCCTGCTTGACATTTCAGGACCTATGACGTACATGCGTAACCACTATGAAAGAGTTGATAATTTCACCGGAAGAAAGCCTGTTTTTTAGCCCAACCGAGAATTTTTGTTTGCTTGATTGCTTAGAAGACGCTAATGCATGTCAAATATCACTTCGCGCTCATATTTTCCAATGGTACTGTAACGCTTTAAGAAATGACATGAAGTAGCAATTACATTTCTCTCCCAACTCACGCCCTTTTATCACCCGCATCCTGTATTAACCCCTAACCCACATAGGACGGGACGAACGCAAAAAATAGGGAAAAAAAAAGAATCTAAATGGAAGTTTCATTCCACCCTCGCTACAAAATATATTTAAATCCTGATTTTAGCTAAGGCGTGGCTTTCACTTTGTGTGCAGACCGTTGACTTACTTGGTGTGCAAGCTTGGGGATTAAACCGCTCTCTTATGGCGCCTCAGGGATCACAGAAATATCACAATACTTCTTCAAGTAGTCCCTGAACATATGAGACAATTTATTCGCAGGGAACCTACATGAGGTTTTGGGGAAGAAGTGTTGAAGTATACGGGTATCATGTAAAAAAAAAAAAAAAAAGAGCTTTTTAAGAAGGATGTCACTAAAAAAATAGTAGAAACAATATGTTCAAATTTACTTATGTAATCATTAAACTGTTTGTCTCGACTTAAAGGAGCTACGTCACGGTGTTGGATTTTGAAAAGTTTAGCCTCAATTTATCAAAAAGATCGTTTGTAATCCGTTTCAATCTTCTGCATCCTTCACCATCCTGGCCATGCTTGCATTTATTCTTGTCTCTTTGGTTCCTATCTTCCCTAACAAATTGTTATTTCACTATTTCCCCATTACTTAAATACAATTTTTATGTGTGTTTTTGAACCCAAAATATCGTGACCGAGCTCTTTTAAAGGCCCACCTACAACCGACAGGTTTTTCGACCGTTTGTTTTGTTATGAACAATCTCAATGCTTATCGTAGCGACCTGATTGGATGAATTTCAGCTTTGGCGCGCGGGGTTTTCTATATGAAAAACGTTCCTCGGCACGCAATACCTGTAGGATGAACATGGGCCTTTAAGCCACGAGTACGATTTATTAAGCAAATCCTTGAATGTGATAGCGTAGCTTGGTTCTCTTATATCTAGAGGAAAAACATTTACAATCCACTGACTTGAATGTAAATAATCTATAAACAATTTCT
Source organism: Montipora foliosa (assembly GCF_036669935.1). Lineage (NCBI taxonomy): Eukaryota > Metazoa > Cnidaria > Anthozoa > Scleractinia > Acroporidae > Montipora > Montipora foliosa. The sequence continues at coordinate 14,237,392 of NC_090881.1, forward strand.
TAAACCAACTAAAGGCAAAGTGATTTACTGTTTATTCCTAATTCTTTTGACCATACTAAGCTCTTCTACTTCATCTACTCGTCAGTCAGATCAGTGACATTGGCATACATTGTTGTGTCGTACTGACTGAGGTTTACATACGTCTGCAGAAGAACAACCTTTGTTTTATGTTACTTGATTAAGTGAGCCAACCACCTCATACCATAGTGCATTCAATCTATTTCGAACACTGAAGAAATCCAAGAACAAGCGAATATGGCAATTCGCAAGTGGTTGTGAGAACAATACGATTCAACATAGAACACAGAACATAGAACATAGAAGACAGAGGAAGACAGGCTAGGTTCTTCGTCGCAGGTAGGTTAAATCAAGAGTGCTTGCAGGCAAGTACATCAGGAGCATACTACTCCTCACTTTATTTCTTTACCTTTTGATTCCTTTCTATATCCTTCATTGTTCTCCTCAGCTTTTCAAATGTAGGTCGATCACTTAGATCTCAGTTTTTCCTAACATTTCATCATGATTTCATACCTAAATTTAAAGAATGTTTTCTTACTATTTGGAGGAAATTTATTATGAAGCAGTACTCATTTAGGCCAACTCTCGCCGTAACTTAAGGCGACTAAAGAAAAACATTGAAATGCCTAACTTATCAGGCGAGTTAAGGCTACTTAACCCAGCCCTTACAGATATTTACGGTTATAGTCGTAGCGCGCACTTTTGTATTTCAGTTGCGTAGAAGAAATTTGTTTGTAACGATTTTTCTTCATTCACCCTGAGGAAGACCGACAAGTCGGTCGAAATGTATGTATTCCTTATAAAAGTGTCTTGTCTTTATTTGTGTTTGTGAAGAAAACATCATTCTGAGACACAAATTGGATGCTTGTGAAAGACCTTTTTCCCTACGGGGTTTTGGGTTATGGCGTTACTCTCAGTCCATATATGCAATATTCTCCAGGATTTGCTGGCTTTTTCGTCTCTTGTTTTTCTATTAACTTCTGGGAAGTGCAGAAAATGAGGATCACCAATTTAACCTAAGTAAAAACGGTTTCAACCTGAGCCCGGATTTGACCAACAACACATAAATAGTGATTTCTAAATTTCATTTTTCGAAAACCTTTTCCTTTCAGTTGGTAATTCCGTGGTAATTGTAGCAGATTCTTCATAAACTAGTCTCCATCGACCTCCAGCTTGTCATGCTAAACACATACTGATGTTAAAAAACCTTACTCAACCACTTTACATCGCACGCTTTGTTGATGTTGTTGTTATCCGGGAATTTGGAGCGTCTACTTCAATATATGGGCAAGTATCGTTGAGTTGTTTTTGCACTCGAGAGGATAATTAGAACAAATTTGGAAATAGAAAGCACTTCAAAGATCCTCGAGGAGGATTATTCTGTGAAATTAGATGGATTTCGATCAGAAAAACAGCAGAATACCTTCATTTCATGCAAGTGCCATTCTAAGAAACGTGGAGCTACATCTGTAGTGAATTCAGGAGGGAAATAAAATTTCTACGCGTGGTAGTTAGCTGTTTTAACTTTTACCTGGACCTTTGTTAATTAATAAGCAAGCAACCCATATTTATTTTCCATCCAAGCAGTTGGCAGCAATTAAAAGAAGGTTAAATTAAAAAAATAATAATTATTTTAAATTAATTAAAGAAGGTTTCAGTGTGACGCGCGCAATACTTTGATGTAACACTAGATAAAATGCTCTTACTTTACGTTCCATACCTCTTACTAACCGAGTTCGAGGTCCGTACTGTAAGTTACGGACCAAGTTTTTTCCCGTTGATTTGTGGCCCAAGCGCGAAGCGCGCGGGCCATAGATTAACGGGAAAAAACGAGGATCCGTAACTTACAGTACGGACCAAGAAAACGAGGTTAGTAAGATATTTATTATATCTTTGAGGTTAACCGGCGCGCGGGCAAGGAAACTAGTCAAAGTGAGGCGGAAGGTTCAACTGCTAACCGCTAACACAAAGAATGCCGTGCCAAAATCCCAAAAACTAAATCTTCTTGGCTGTGAAGGACGTTCGCGCTAAAATGTTCTAACATTGATTTTTTTTCTGAAAAATTTACCATTGAAAGATGATGAGTAAGTGATGTCAGAAATGTAAAAAAAAATGGGGGGTCACCGACTTCGTTTTGGAGATAACTTGCCTGGAAGAACACCCTAAATCTGAAAAAATCCGGCTTCTTTAGGCAATTACAATTACAATTACATCTTTGAAGTAAAATGTTCTCTACCAAACTTTATTTAAGTGGACCCATCAATTGAATTTAGTTAACTGTTGAGGTTCCTGAATGAACAAGTTCGCATTTAGCGACCATAGTTTCATGCGCCTTGCAGCCGCAAGATGGCAGGATTCCATGTCACGAGGACAGAAATCTAGAATTTTTTTTAACCTCCCACATTGATATTTTGTTCATTTTTGGACAATGTGGAGAAAATTGTAAATAAAATCTGTTTCTGAAAAAAAAAGTAGGGGTCACCGAACATCCAAGGTCGTTAAATCCACGGAAAGCTACAGCAATAGCCATCTGCCCTATCATTTTTCATTTTATTACTTAGCGCGCGCGCTCGATGCATGACGTAGCATGTGAATTTGCGTGCGCTGTAAGGATGCGCCGTGGCAATGGGCGCGAACGTCCTTAAGTTTGAAATAGTTGCTTGCAAGATTCAAACAGTTTTCAGTACAAGTTTACGCAACAGAAATGACATAAAAAACTCGCTAGATGATGTTTTGTCGAAATTTTAAATTTAGCGGGCTGTACAGCGGGCCATACTGTAGAATACGACCCGCTAATTTAGTCAATTACGGCGCGCGTACTATCTGAGAGATATAATAATATAATTTATTAGTTTTCAAGTTTACCTAGACTTTAAACGGGTGTTAAATCCAACAACAATTTCGTCTTCCTGTAAATAAACACAAGCTGACCTTGTGACCTCTAGTTTTCAACTTTTCCAGAGTCACACACAAGGTTGCCTCCACAAAACGCAGTTTTATTATCATCGAGAAAATGAAATGAACAGCAATAGATAAAGTCTTTTTACTGATTGTGATGGAGATCAGTATTCAACATGAGGATTGTGATTGTGATTGACTTGTCTTGTCTCTTTGTTCAGTGCCGGCAACCGGAGCGGAAGACACGCACAACGATGGGGAAGTTTGTGATTCCTTACAATGTAGCCCAAGAACTTACTTCTTTATTTTTCCGAAATGATAATACACTCATTCTGATCGTTCCAGCCGTTATCGAGGAATTCCCAATTTTGGTACTCTGCGCTTCCATTCCAAGAGCAGATGCTTTACTAACCATTCCGTTTCCATTCGATAACATGTACAAGTTACGAAGAGCAAGTCGTACATTAATGATATTAGAAACTCAAATTCTAATAAACATAGGTTATTTTTCAATGAAAAACAGAATTATAAAGCCCATTTGATGTCCGATGGACACCGATTACTTTATACAGTCACAGCATTCAGGGTTTTGGGCGCCCTAAAATGGCGACTGTAGTAATGTGGGCGCACAATGTAAAATGGATGAGTAAGGTTCTTTAACCACAATCAATCGTTCAGAACATTTTAGTTCAACTCGTAAACATCAAAGGGATTGGAAGAACTGTTGAAGCATACGAGTATAAAACAAAGCTTCTTCAGAACCATGTCACCAAAAGAAATAGCAGAAATACGATATGTTTCAATTTACTGTCATAAAAGTAGATTAAATACAGATTTTACAACACGAAATAACGTGTCCTTAACTCAAGCCATGAGGACATTAATTTAGTAAATTCTTGAATTCAATAAAGTCGCTAGGTTCTCTTATACCAGGAGGGAAAGCATTCAAATTTACCAGTCTGCGAGGAGGGTCTCTCATCTGACTAGATTGTGAAAAACCTAAAAATCCATTCTTAATTAAAACAACTAAAGAAAACCTATATAATGTCAGCTATCTATCGATTAAACGGTGCTTAATCAACTAACAAAAGTTCCGATTGGCTGTGTGATCTTAATTTTTTAATGTTCCAACCATACTAAGCTTTTCTACTTCATCTACTTTGTTAAACTGAACACATGCATGTTTGCTTTTTTTGTGATTATTTCTACCAAGAAAAGTTTCATAATATACCTGTTTCATTAGTATCTGCGCTAGATAATTACAATACCCGCAGTGCATCATCCAATCAAGTTTTCATACCCTCATTTCGAACTAATCTTAGGAGATTTTGCCCCAGCATTTTTGGAAGTGTCTTTTTGGAATAATATTCCGCAATTCATCAGGGACAAACTATCTCACTGGTTCCTTGCTCAATACTAATGAAACATTATCTTTTTCATAACTTACTGAGCTATTTCATCATCTATTTTCCTTCACTTTTTTATTGAAAATTTCGTATTTTGTTATGCGTAACTTTACGGGGTACAGCAATAGTTGTAGAAGGGGCCCTCTTCTTTCCTTCCACGGTACTATGTAAATTAATTTAAGTGTTGTAATTTTTTATCGTGCGTTTATTACTTTTTTTGACGCTTTATCTACTTAATTATGTATCAGTTAGGGTTTGGAGGAATAAAAAAATACTAATAATAAAGACAAATTAAAAAAAAAAATTCTACTCGGCTGTCAGATCAGTGACATTGGCGTACATTCTTGTGTCGTACTGACTGAGGTTTACATATGTCTGCAAAAGAAAATTTGGAATATGTTAAGCTCAGTTTTACTTAATTGTTTAAGCCAAGAAGTTCATACCCTAGTTGATTTAAACATTGAAGAAAGCCGAGAACGAGGGAATACGGTAATTAACAAGTGGGTGTGAGAATAAAAGGATTAAAAATGGAACATAGATGACAGTGGAAGACTAGGCTTTTCGGCGCAGGTAGCTTTGAATTAATCAAGTTTTCGTGGAGACCAGAACGTCAGGAGAAACCCCCTTCATTAATCCCAGCGCTGGCGTAGTGGTGAGTGCACTTGTTTCCCACCAGTGTGGCCTGGGTTTAATTCCCAGACTGGCGTCATAGGTGGGTTTAGTTTATTGGTTTTACTCATCTCCGAAATGTTTTCCTTCTGGTAATACCGTTTTCCTCTCTCCTTAAAAAACCAACGTATGGTTTGAGTTGATTAATTTGCTCATTTCAGTTTACAGTGTCCCCAATTAATGCACTAGAAGACTAGACACTGAAATAAGGTTCCGTTTATTTCCTTTCCTTTCCTTTCCCCAAATTTTCCCTTGATTTCTTTACCTTGTGATTCCTCTCCATATCTTTCATTGTTCTCCTCAGCTTTTCAAATGTCGGTCGATCACTTGGGTCTTCTTCCCAACACTTCATCATGATTTCATACCTAAAATTAAAAGGTTCTTACTTCACTATTGGGAGGATGTTTATGCAAGCATTAAATCGTCTACTTATTACTCAATATCACAATTGAGAAGTAAGTATTTTACAGTTTGCTGTTCACATGTCTTGGCTTTGGCATTCTGTATCCTTGTTGAAGTTTATCCGCAATAAGCCTGGCGTTTGTGTCCGGGTATGGAGATCCACCTATGGGTATAAAGATCCAGCCTCAATAACACTTGATACGAAAACGTGAAATTTGCCCAGTTAAGTAAGCGATACTGATTGCAGAACTATTTTCAGTTATTAGTGTGCACATTTTTGTAATTAGGTCAAATCGTTTCTAAATCGAAGCGTACCAATTGTTAGAACTTCATAGAGAAGGATGCCATAACTCCATCTGCAAAAAGGAGTGAGACAAATAAGAAGCAGGAAATGAGACTGGAAGTAAGGAAGCATGCATTTCAAAAATGGAACAATCACTAGAGAAAAGAAATAACAACAACTCCTAGGAAGAAGATATTTAGGTCTGCTGCAAAATGAAACGGGAATGGACAACAATCACTTCCAAAAGGAAAATAATTTAAACTTTTTACTGACACGGATATACTTACACATCACTTTGTGTTGTGTACACTCCGTAAGGCAAGGCCTCATATGCAGTCCACTTAACAGGTAAACGACCCTTTGTACGAAGACAATTACAGAATACTCTTAGAAAAAAAAACCAATACATCTGGTACTTGTTCGTAGCAAATAAAGCATTTTCGCAAGGCAAAGTTTAGTTGTAGCTTTACCCGACTTTTTTTGGTATAAATATCGTCCTGGCCCACATTCCTCGCCATCCCAAAATCTGTCACCTTGCATCTCTCTCCTTCACCAACAAGAACATTTCTCGCCGCCAAGTCGCGATGGACAATCTAACAGAAATTGAGTATGAATATGTATTAAGAAGAGTAGTAAATTTAACGACATAATTAACTCTATCAGAAGCGTCCCATCTTCAGTAAATGTCAAAGTATTCTAAGTGGGCCTCATTATCGAGGGAACACATCCATATGGATCTACATTTCTAATAATTGACCATAGTTTGAGTCCTGTAATGCGGTCTCATCAATCAACAGCGAATAGAGGAAAGATTTTTAATCACAAACGACATTAGAAAACGCTAACCGGTAGGAGAGAATCAAGTTGTTCTATTTTAACACCGAAGAAAAATCCACTAGTAAATAATAAGAGTAGAAATTGCACCCCTTGCGTCCGAAGGGAAACCTTTAGCTTTAATCACCCACCCAAGCATTCTTTTCAATTAAATTCGTGTTAATTTACGTGCACGGACATGTTTCACAACAGCCATAGTTTGATGCTACTCTGAATTAGAGAATCATGAAGGCAGCATAAAAGGATGCAATTCAAAGACCTGTAACCTCTTAAGTTACATTCACAGCTGTCTAAACTAAACGTTAACTGAACTTCCATTGCTCAGTTATATGTCTCATTGTCAGCCTGGTTGCAGTTCCGTTTCACTTACAGTATCAATGTAATAATGAATATCCTGCAAATGTATTTTCATAGTATTCTAAACATTTATTTCCTATTTATGGATAAGGACTGATGGCGATCTTCCCTTGGTGAGCAAACCTTTTTCGAACACAAGTAACACATCCCATCAGCAACCTGCCAAGAGAATTTTATCAGCTGTTCCGAAGTCAGATTGGTCTCCGGTTGTACATCCGAGTCCTTATAGTAAGTGTCGTTCAGTCCTCGGCTCTTTCTTAGGTATCCCAAGAGGTCTCCAAATGGAACATACTCGATCAAGACCATCAGTGGTTCTGTGGAAAACAAGGTTCCTGAAATATGGTGTGTTCATATTCATCCTAGGAATTACTAGCTTCTTTTAACACTCTCTTTACACAATTCCCAAATCAAATTAGTCACGTTTTACACCATGAAGAATAAAACTGATCCATGTTGCAAAAAGAAATTAACTTCTTCATTAACTTGACTCAAGATTCTTGAGTGTACTTTTGCTTATTCTTTGAACCACGTTCCATCCCTAGCACGCCTCGAGCTACACCAGAATAGGCTTGATTCATTTCTTAAATGAGAGAAAACAAAACAAAACAAAACAAATTTAAAAGCACAACAAATTATGAAGACGTCAGTTTTACCGCTTTCAGTGACGCATCCGATGAGCTTCATAACATGAGGATGAGGTTTCATTTTTTTCATCAGCTCCAATTCTGACAACAGATCCTTTCTATCTGACGGAGGAGCATTGGCTAGGAAGTAAGGAATAGAAATTCTTGATGGCAGTTGACTCGGGATGGCTAAAGTAGTACTACAACAGATAATCGTTGAAGTGTAACAGTGAAACAGAACAAATAATGTTTCGCGACGATAGAGTTATGAAGGATTGTAGTTATTAACGACATTTTTTTTTAAATTAATTTAGCGAGAAACTGCATGGCCAGCAGTAAAAGACATGTACTTTTTCATATATAGTGCTGATATCCTTTGAGCAATGTCTCAAAGCAAGCTGACTTTATAAACCTTATCAAGCCAGTCTACCGCTTCCATTGTGCGCTTTTAAAAGCAGTATAAACAAATGAGTGAAAGCACATGTCAAGGATAAGCGGAAACCAACCTTTCAGCATTTTTTACTGCCACTGTCGTTTCCTCCTGATGTTCTCTTACATTTTTCACTGTTGCCTGGGCAACCTGAGAAAAGGCTCCTTTACCGATGATTTTGATAACATGAACATCTTCTTGACTCACTTCCCAGCTTCTTCCAGACGGATGAAGTGGCATGTAAGATCCACTTCCTGCAGCTTGAGATGCGTAGCTCGCTGACTCCTTCGTATTTAGATCGCTGGGAAGTTCTAAGTTTTCTTTAACTTGCAAAGATACTGGATTCTGGTGATAATTAATCCACAAAAAAATGACAGTAAAGCTCTAATTGTATCTCTCAGGGCAACTGCAATGCTAGCTTCTGTTTCCAGTATCGTCCATCCTTCTCCCCAAGATTTGCTTTTAACATGATTCAAATAACAGACAACCATTGTAACGAGTATTCCAGGAGGGGACAGTTAGGGCAGTGGTAAGTGTAGCGGCCTTGAACTAAATTCTACCAGCATCCACGCAATTATAAACTTAGTTCAAGAGAGATGTGTAGCAAATACAATATATATTGGAACAACAGGATAGCAACCTTAAGCCTACAAAGAGAGAGTGTGGCGAGCTTACAACGATCTTCAATAGACTGAATGCTTTGGCTTTGAAGAAGCGATAATCAAACTTTCTTAATCCAGGGTTCATATTACACTCATCTTTTCTTCTGGCAAGATCTCATTAACAACTTACCATAGGTATAAGATCTCCACATCTTGGACAAGGACGACGGCGCATTTTCGATATCACCACGGAGAGAACAATAATTGTGATCACCAGAAAGACGATGAATAAGTTGTAAAAGATATGCAAAACAGAACAAGAACCTAACACAAAAAAAGCACAAAAAGACTTGTAATGCAGGGCCACGAAGTTTCTACTCAGGGCAATGCGTATTTAGCACAACTATTTCTTTGTCTTCTTCTTCTTCTTTTTTTTTTTTTTTGGATTCGGGTATGCTCGCAGAGCAGGAAAATAATCTTTTTGATACACTTGCAGTAAGATTCGTGACGATTTCATGAACATAGTTGAGACACTGACTAGTCTACCTAAGGCTCGTTTTCTCACGCTTCGCAGTGAGAGAGAGTGATTTTAGTCAACTAAAGGAAACTGAAAGAAAAAGAGCATGCATGTTTTCTTTGTCAATTCGTTTTGGATCGTATAGTCATGCACAATAACCTGCAAGTACTGCTGTTGTTTCGCAGTTATTAATCTTCACCTAGCCTTAGCTCAACATTTGTAGGTATATATTTTTCAGATAATTCTTTGGCTTTTCATCGTTGATGTTTACTTTACTTTTTAAGACGACCAGATGATTTTGTACGTTAAATGAATAAGGGTTATTGAGCACAGTTGAATCTTACATTTACTATCCTGTTTAATGAGGAACCGTACGCTCGGAATTAAGCAATGATCTACCTTTGGTTTGTATCTCAAAACCGGACCTACCTTTCTGACTTTCCAGAGGCCTTGGAGTTGCTAATGGGAAAAATACATGATCGTAGTTAGTGCCAGTGTTTGACGGAACGGATGGCAAGTCCTCCTTGGAGGAGCAAGCGTAGCACAGTTGGCTAGTGCGCGGCTTTCCGAGCGAGAGGTCCAAAGTTCGATCCTAGGAGACTCAGACGTCTGTTTGCACTTTTCTCTGATACGTACAGATATAGCGTTAAACACCGTAAAATGGAGCACTGACAGAGGGAGGGAGACTTCCACTGATACCAGCCTCGTAGCTGAGGGAACTACCGACGTTAAATAAGCTGACTTTACGTTCTTCCTGAAAAATTACAGGAGAGGAGCACCTTTAAAAAGTAATCGCCTTATGGCTCTATTGGACTTTAAATTAAAGATTTTTTTTTCAATACAGTTACACCTGCTAAAGGCAAATGTTTACTTTAACAGTTATACTTACCTCCACCATATGGCATCTCCACTATCTTGATGTTTTCTGTAGTCACCACACTCTCACCGTATTTGTTTGATGCGGTAACAACCAATTCATGCTTTTTGTTATCTTCCATTTTGACAACAAACGCACGATTAGAGATGTCCTTTACTTCTCCAACGTTTGTCCACTTCTTTTCACTTGCAATTCTTTTATAGATGGTGTATTGGGTGATGGCCGCTCCATTCTCTTCGGGTTTGTGCCAAGTAAGGGTTATTTTGTTATTATCTATCTCATCTTTGACAATAGTTACAGGTTCCGGAACACCTGTCGATTAAAGTATACAAAGGGAAAGTTACCCGGAAAAAGGAAAACAAATAAGCATAATCTCTTCTTGGCTTGGAAGAGTAAGCTGGATCTCAAGAAACTGTTCATAACTAGCATGAAAATGAAAAGAAAACTTATTTAACCCAAGCATCACGACGTAGCCTGCACCTCATCAAAAATCCCCGTGATGTTAAGTTGAGTATCCTTGTTGGTAAGAAACCCTATTCGCCCCGATCATCAAATTTCCATATATTGGTGTGATTATCGAGCGGTGGAGTACCTCAAATTCCAAAGTACCCTTGAGTTAGTTAGCCGCTACAGACAACTGATAATCCAGGAATTAAATGCTTTCGGAAGAAGAGACAATGCTTTCTGTTTCTCGTTGTGAGGTCCCCGTAAGATTTAATCAACTTGAATAATCCAATACACAAGAGATCGAAAAGGATGTCAGGAAATTCATAATTCTTCTAACGTGATTTCTTCAGGCGGATTTGGTTTTAAAACTAGTGGAAATGTGCCTGTGAGAAAATCCATGCAGAGGGTTAGTATCTAAGAACTGGCAGACTTTGTTAGTGGTATCACGATTAAAAAAACTAAAACGCAACCTCGTCGCCAAGGTCTTCTCTGCCGCCTTTGTCGTTGAGAAGAAAGGCCCTGGTTCAGGCAGGTCACGTGGCACACATGCAAAAAAAAGAACACTTTCTCACTGGGGTAGATTTTTTGTTATATTTTGATCCCACAACTGGGCGAAGGCGTACTCGTTTGACAATGCTGCTTTAAAATAACTAATCTTTACCTTACAATGTAAGATAAAAATCAATTAAAAGCTCAAAGAGCTGATGTTATATTCCCACAACAAATGAATTCCCACAAAGCGTTTAAGCTTTTGTGACTGATAACACCCTTGATGTCGGGTGGCGATTGACGTTCACAAAAAAAAGATGAATTTGCTTCTATAGAACATACACTGTAATAAAAAAAAATACACCAAACACTATGGTTGCTTGATAAAATGTATCTGTTATTTTACTGGCGCTAAAACATGCCCGGTATGCTACTGTTTGCTGCGTGCAGTTGTACAAATATCTTGACAACGACAATTTTAATACACAAAGCTGTTGATACAGAAAGAAGTCAATCTTGTCTACTCGTTGTACAAGCTTGCTACTTAGCTTAGGAATCACTTTGTTAAACATTAGAAAGAGAAACGAAAACGAAAAAGGAGGCAGAGAAGAGAGACCCTGGGAACGGGGTTAACTAAAACGCAGCTGCGTATAATGGAAACCGAAACATTGCGCCGTTTCACCAACCTTCCAAAACCACAAGTTTTGTGGTATTCTTTCCCTCTCCGCAAACTATCTCAATGCTTGCTACGTGACAGTCATCAAAAAAAGAAAAAAAGAAAATCATACACTATTTTGCCCAATACGCGACTTGGCACCTTGCGAGTTCCTCGATTTCCTATGTTCTGTTCTAGTTTTCTTGAAAATCATTCTCATTTATAACTTGTTGGTCCTATAGTAATGTACTTCGTTGCTTTTTGGTTCACTGTCAAATGCTTTTTCAATGGCATTCCAAATCTCAATTGCCCTTTTGCGTGATGCCGTCTGACTACTTCACCACCAAGCCTCGAATTCAAAAATCAAAGGTATAAAATTTAGCATAAGCTAAATCCCAAAGGAGAAAAAACTTGTAAAGAAAGCCCACGTGCGAACAGTATTGCATGTGCAAATGTTGTGAATAATTTTGTGCAAGCAAGGCTTGGTGGTGAATTTTGAGTATATGACGTCATCGTGTACTAGGCCTATTGAGAGTTAAACGCCAGAAATACTAAAAAGAAATCACCTTTTCAGTGTAGCCGAGTAACAGTTAAAACTGTGTCTTACTCAGCAGGTTTTTATTACTATTAGGTGTCACGACATGATATTTCATTTTTGTGCTGACGACGGACAAATCTATATGTCGTTTAAGTCACAACTCCGGAGAACTAGCCAATTTCAAATCGTGTATTGAAATAATTATGCATTCAAGATATCACTCAATGGATGACTACCAAAAAGTTGAAACTTGACAACTGCAAAACTTTGGGCCTTATGTTCAATGCCCGCCACCACCCATCACCTGCTCTAGATTCCATCCTTGCTGGATTAGATGTAATTCAGCCATCAGAGTCGGGGAAGAACATTGGTTTTTTTGTCTTGATAGTGTTAGCAATGAACAAAAAAATATACGAACATGAGCAAATCTTCACCTGCGCATCATTGCCAAGATAAGAAAATCTATTTCCTTCAAACATTGTGAGATTCTGATACATGCCTTTATATCTTCTAAGTGAGATCGTGGTAGTCTACTATTAATATTATCAGGCCTTAACCAGAATCAGATAAGCAAACTCCAATATGTACAAAATTCCGCTGAACGCTCGTTAACAGGCACACGTACATACCAACGTATTACACTTGTATTAGAAGAATTACACTGACTCCTTGTAGCCGCAAGGATTGAATTCAAATTCTGCTTTTGACTTTTAAATCACTGTATGACTTGACACCAATCTATTTCAAGGAACTTTTAATCCCCTATGTACCACAACGAATACTACTTTGAGCTAGTAAGAAGCTTCTCGTACAGCCCACGTGCCGTCTTAAGACCTATGGCTACAGGGCTTTCTCTTACATAGCCCCAAAACTATGAAATGCCCTGCCTGACGATTTAAAAAACTGTGCGTCTCTTGACACTTTTAAATCTAAGGTTAAAACTTATCTTTCTACACGAGCTTACAGATGTAATCATACGCGCATATATTGGATTGTTCTTTAAATTATTAATTTTAAATTATAAGTTGTAAGGCTGCGGTTATTAAGTTTATTATTATCATTATAATAATAATTTTGTTCTGCAATTTCATGAAAGGGATACAATTCGAAGAGCTATAATAATATGATTTCCGCATTCACAGGCTGATTTTTACCGCTATAAAAACCTGCGGAAACGGGTCATAAGCTATGACCAAGGGTTCCACACGATCTCTTTTCCTTAGATTATGCATTAAGCACCTTTCTCAAAATCCTTGCTGTTCCTAATAGTGCATTTTTTTTTTGTGGTAGTGCACTGTAAGTGCAGTACACAATATGTCACCGGGTTGTAACAGTGAAAGAGTGTAAGTCCGTGGTGACAATAGATCCGCGGCGCGTGCACAACTCATGAAAAAAATGTCTGTCGGAAGCGTGCTTCAGTTTCAATAAATGAGTTCCAACAATGGCAAGAATTTGTGACGCTGATGAAAAATAAAGCAGCTGCTATCTCCAAAACGATGTAATTAACTGGTCACAAATAACCTCGTCTAGGAGAGTGAACTTTTGACCTTGCAGAAACAATAGTCAACTTCAAGAGTTGGGCGATTGTGATCTTCGTGCTTAATTTGCACATTCTTGTCAAACTTTATAACACTTGAAAGAAAAAAAAAAGCAAACGAACAAAAACAAAAACCCGGTGTCTTGCCATCATTTTTACACAGATGTATCCTTTTTTTTCGCGAGTTGTTAGTAAACACGCTAGATAACTTCATCGTAGCGGCCGCTGAAATCGACGCCACTTTCGATTTTGCGATTTACTTGTGCAGCCAAAAGTACAGTAGAAAAATTGAACGTAGCAAAAATCTCCCAAAATGTTTTTCGCTGATGGTAACTTTTTACATTCACGGTTCAAAATTTATGTTGTCTTTATGTCACAAATTTTGTTGCTGATGGCAAAATATTTCATTGTGTATCGACACTTCCTGAAAACGTCCTTCTGCTCTTCCTAAAAGCTGTATCTCAACATTTATTTACTTTTGCATCAACATTTGTTTTTATAAAGCAGGCTAACAAGGCGATCCTCGATGTTTTCGAGAATCGAGGATCGAGTTTTGAGGCTCGATTTTCTAGCTTAAAGAATCGAGGATCGAGGACCGAGTTTCGAGACTCTCGAATTTTTTTCCAGGGTCTCGATCAGAGATCTCGAGGTGAAAAAACAACTTTTCGACAGGGAAACAATAGCGTTAGACAAAAGCTTTTGACACGCGGTCTCCTTATTTGCACTTTGTTGTTACTCCACCTAGGGCGCCAACAATCATAGGTATTTCCTGAGCACTTTTTCCAATTCCATATCCTCATAATTTCTCTCTCTAGGTCTTTGTATTTTTCACTCTTTTCACCCTCTTTTTTCACTGAGTCTTGAATCGCCGGGTATAGCAACAACAACAAACAAGTTCTTGTCTTCCTTATCAATGATTACAATTTCAGGCCTTCTTTCTTCAATAAGACGGTCACATTGGATACTGACACTCCAAAAGATCTTGATTCATTTATTCTCCACTACAATCTCAGGTGTGTGCTCATACCGCTTTTCGCTCCGCTCTAATCCATATTTCATTTCCAGTGGACCGCCTTCGCAACATCGTCATGTCTTCTTTTTTATTCTTTCTGGCCTAACGTCTTACACCCGCTCACATCGTGATCGACTTTCTCGACCTTCTCACCACACAACCTACACAAGGGGAACTCCGCCGTCTTATGATGTTTAACGCTGTTGGTCCTAAGAGCTTGCTCATGCGCAGCACATAATAGGGCCTCAGTCTACACTTTCAAATCCGCCTTTCTCAACTATTACCATGTTTCCACAACATCTGTCGTGTCTAGCACGTCTCTCAAATACTGGCCGTACATATTATTTCCCTTCCAATTCCTTAACTTCTCCTCATGCCAAGCCTACTTGAACTCCTTGCTTTCTACTCTTTTTTCGTACTCAATGACATCAGTGGCTTTGACGCCTCCAAATAGATCCTCCTCTAAATTCTTCACATACCATCCCAATGTAATTTTGTCACTTCGCAGCTGATAAATGCACGCCTACCTTTCGCCTTCGCCAGATTCAACCTGTCAACATCACTCTTGAGATGAAATGATACATACATGGTCAGAATCTGTCTAGGCTTTCTGTCCAGAGTTCTCAACTCATTGTCTGTACATTTGATGATACCAGCTCCATATCTCATGACCGTTACAGCCCTCGTCTTAATTGCTTGTATCTTATTCTTGCCATTCACTCAAATATGTAATTCTTGTCACTTAATCGTAATTAGTTATGCATGTTTCGCTTAGTTGTTATAAAGTCTTAACGATTTTTCAAATATTCTGTAACTGACGATGAGGTTCGTAACATCGAAACATGTTTTGGACATTAAAAAATGTCGTAATTTTCTTAAAGATAACGATTTGCTTTCTGCCGTCTCGACCTCTTGCCATTCAATTTTCACTTCTTCAGCACAATCTTCAGTCTCCTCTTATATTCCTTCTGACACTGAATCTTCATCTCTTCATCTTAATCTCTTCTTTTAAAATGTCTTATTCTAGAATTCCCAAATATCAGAATCCATCTTCGTCTATTTGTTTCTCTGCGTGTCCATCTGGAAGGCTTATACCATTCTTCTTCCCCTGCACGTTCCCTCTCTTGAGAACCAGTACACCACACTTCAATTTTCAATTTTCCAAATTCCATCCCGATATCCTCGCTAAACACAAACTTTCTGCACAAGTGAATCGGTTTGGTCAATACTCTTGGCAAACAGCTTCAAGTCATCCATGAACAATAGATGATTGACCTTATACCGTTGACGATCCCAGTTAGAGTTTCTTTGGAAATGCACTGGTACCAACCAGTGAAGTCGGACCAGAAGGAAACAGCAATAGGACAGAATACAAATAAATGGGTGACTGTTTGCTCCACATTTGGACAATACGGACAGAAAGGATCCTCGACTTTTTTTTCATTTTGTGAAGAAAGGGCGTTTGTATAAAGTATGTTGTGAATTATTTTATACTGAAACATTGAAAGTTTTATTTCTTTTGTGGCAACGAAAGGTATAGAATAAATTTTCTTACATTCTTCCTTACTAAATCCCATTTCCATCAGCTTTTTCTCTGCCGTTGGCGGATTAGAGTCTCGGTTTTCGACTAGTAACCTGTGTATTGTTTTGCAAGTCATCTTATCAATGGCAATGAGGTTAGTCGTATTAGTTTGATTTTCTTCTTTTAAGTATTTCTTTCACTTTCTTGGTATTGTAGAAGTGAGGCCAATGAACTGCAGAAAGTTACATTTAATCTTAAATTTCTGTGAGAACTCATGAAAAGATAGAAGCCGGGTTTTGTTTTCATCTACAAGGGTCGAGAGTTTAGTAACACCAACTTGGTGCCAACTTTCAAAGTATACGGACGTGTTATTAATTTTTATAAAACTATTGTTCCAAATAATCTGATCAAGTACGCCTTTCTTTGTTTTAGGAATCACGTTATTAATTTCTTGCCAATGTAGAATTATTTCATTATAAAAATCAGGCAGTTTTACATTTAAAGTCAAATATTTAACCTTGTAATTGCGATAAAACAGTAGTGTTCCGCCTACATTTGAGAGCAGACGTAAAGGAAGGATCTTCCACGGTTGATTACCTTCTGAGCAGAAACGTTTTACCCAACATATTTTTAGTGCTTTATCAAACAAAGAAAAGTTTATCATATTTAGGCCTCCGTTTTCCTTGTCTTTTATCAAGGCACAGGGTCCAGAGGAGATATGTTTGTCGTTAGAACATCAAAACCCGTCGAAAACATCTGAAATAATGGGTTATTTTGATCGCGTTGACGATCGCGTTACAGTTTCGTTACACATTCTGTATACCGCAAGCCAAGAGACTGAGGGCTCGCAAGATCGGCTTACAGTATAAAATGCGGAAAGGGAGGAAACTAATTTGGGGCCGATTTTCGAATCCCTGAAACTCAAATGGAATTGAATTAAATTGCCTGATTTTACTAAAGTGATCTAGAATTGTTATGTATTTGCCAAATACTGTAGGAAAACGGCATAAGAAAGCGTTCAAATTCATTTTCGGCGACCGAAATTTACGGCTTCGAGAGAGAGCTTTCGCTCGGTGTGCACCGCAACATATGGTGACGGAAATGACGCGATAAAGTAAATGTGCGCAAGATCGGAAGTAATTTTAAGATGCCCCAAGTTCAAAAACACCAACGGTTTCTTTTGCAACTTTTCGACTGTTGACGTGTACAACAAATGTCCAGTCTTTAAAGATCTTTACTTCAGTTAAAACTCGGCTGCCTTCGCATAGATCTTGTGACTGGACTTTTATCCACTCAAAGAAATCGTCGCTAGAGCTAGATAAAAGCCAATCGAATTCTTTTGTGAAAGCTGGCAAGTCTTCCCATTTAACACGGTCTTCTTCCAATCTTGAGGTTTTTGAAAGTGGGTAATGCCATACTCGGCCACCGTTAACTCTTCGCTGGACTCTACTCGCCTGTGGAAAGGCCTCCTTTAAAATAATCCCCAGTTCTTTGACTTGCAATGGAAAACTTTCCTTTTCGGAGCTGTTATTTACATAGTCGTCGAGTATTTCTTGTACGGAGACAGAGTTTTGTTCGTCTCTTCGATAATTCATTGAAAGCCTGCAAGTAAAATAGTCAAGTTTGATCAGGGAAAATCAAACACGGTAATTTGTGGCTCACGTTCGAAAGCCAACTGGTCAGATATCTTACCATTTAGAAACAAACACGTGTTTTTCTCTGTTCGATACTTTGGATCTCTTTTCGTCGGGCTGCTTTTTGCGCAACGGAACGGGTCTTTTCAAGGGAGAAACCGCCATTATTTTAAAATTCCCTCCACAGCTGATGTTTTGATTCTCGAATTAGTAACGGTCTGTTGCTTTTGCGTTTCCGGTCCCAATTCACTTCCGTCAGCAAGTGCTACGGTTCACATCGAACGAAGTCACGTGGTACAAGTTTCCTCCCTTTCCGTATTTTATACTGTAAGCCGATCTTGCGAGCCCTCAGTCTCTTGGTTTGCGGTATACAGAATGTGTAACGCAACTGTAACGCGATCGTCAACGCGATTAAAATAACCCATTATTTCAGATGTTTTCGACGGGTTTTGATGTTCTAACGACAAACATATCTCCTCTGGACCCTGTGATCAAGGTGTTTTTTTTTGATCTTCGGGATTTTGTAATTCCATATGAAATCAAAGATTAGTTTGTCTACTTCAGCTGCGAAAGAGGCTGGTGTACTCAACACACTACAGACAAAAGTAAGCTTCGAAATTGCCATAGATTTCACTATCTGAATTCGGCCGTGGACTGATATGTCTCTTGCTGACCAAATATTCAAGAGTTTTTTTAAAGAATCTAGTCTATCAAAAAAGTTCTTTTTAGCTGCGAGTTTTTTGTCATAAGAGAAGAAGACTCCCAGTGCGTAGATTGGTTCTTCATTCATCCTTAAAAATTGAAACGTGTCTTTTCGATGGCGTAGAGACCCTAACCACGACAACTCTGATTTCGACTGATTTATTTTTAATCCAGAACAGTTTTCGAACTGGGAAAGTAAACTGAATAGATAACTTAGAGATTCGGTGTCTTCAAGAAACGCTGTGGTATCATCCGCGTACTGAGAGAGCTTCAACATATTTCTATCATCAATTTTAATGCCTTTTATTTCTTTTGAACTTCTTATGGCATTACCCAGGATTTCAATTCCAATGACAAACAAGGCGCCTGACAGAGGACATCCCTGCCTGACTCCTCTTCCCAAATTAAAGTGCTTAGTAGCATATCCATTATTTAAAACGCAACTAGAATTATCGCTGCAAATTACTCTAATCCATTGCCGTAATTGTGGGCCAAAGTTGAGTACTTCCAAGCACTTCTGGAGATAATTCCATTCAAGAGAGTCGAATGCCTTTTCAAAATCGAGAAAAACAGCCAGACCAGGGATGTTGTGGGTTTTTGTAAATGACATAATGTCGGAAATCGTTCTAATACTTTCTCCAATGTACCTACCTTTGACAAAACCTGTTTGACTTTCATTAACAATTTTAGGGAGAACTTTCTCCATTCTGAGTGCAATGGCTTTTGTAGCGATTTTATAATCGTTATTAAGAAGGGAAACTGGCCCCCAATTTTTTAAATATTGCAAGTTTTTGTATTTCTTTGGTATCAATGAAATAATTGCTAGCCGTTGAGAGATCGTTAGGAGGCCATTTTCAAAGCCGTAATTAAAACTGTCAACCATAAACGGTGCGATCACATTCCAGAAGCATCTGTAAAATTCAATTGTGAAACCATCAGAGCCTGGCGTCTTGTTGTTTTGGAACTTATTAAGCGCTTCGGAGCATTCCTCTATCGTTAGTAAGCCTTCGCAACTCCCAGCTTCTTCATAATCTAACTTTTTCAAATAAGGAGACTCGAAAAAATGTTTGAAATCGTTTGATTCAGGATTAGTATTTTTCGAGAGGTACATTTCTCTGTAGAATCTTTCTTCTTCATCCAGTATTCCTTTTGGATCACCCTGAACAGAGCCCTCATCCGTTATCAATGAAGTTATATGTTTTTTCCTGTGATTTCTTTTTTCTTTTTGCTGTACACAGCTTGCTGGTTAGCGTCGATGAAATAAAAGAGTTTTGAAGCAAGCAACACCGTGGACAATTTTCCTGTCTGTGTACGTTGGATCAGTGGCTTGATCTGATCGGCGTTATTTCAAGTTGAGAAACTAAATATTTTAAGCGAGAGCCGATACAACGTAGATTTGATTTGATTTTAGTGGTGTACACCACTAGAACCAAATCAAATCTACGTTGTAACGGCTCTTGCTTAAAATATTTAGTTTCTCGAAATAAAAGAGCCATTTTATTAAGCAAACTTAGTGTGTGGTGTATTATTTCACGATAGTGTATGTTCTGCAGAAGCAACTTGAGGTAGTAACGAAATCGTTTTCTTGTGTGACCGTTAATAATCGCCGCTCAACATCAAAGGTCTTATTGGTCACAAAAGCTCTTGTTTTTAGCTTGACCGCTTTTTTGGGAATCTGCTTTGGGAATATAACATTTACGTTTTCGAAACTTACTTTGTAAGGTGAAGATTAATAATTTATTTTTAAAATGCCTTGTCAAACGAATACGAGTTGCGGGATCAAAATATAAAGAAAACCCTACCCCAGGGTCTCTGGGAGGCAGCAAAGAGCGCCCCTGGGAACGAGGTTGCAAGAGAGTTTGATTCCCAATGACGTGTTTCACACTGAAAACGCTTTTGCGATTTTGTACATGGCATTAATTTATATATTTATATAAGTTATATATTGTATATTCCTGTTAAAATTAAGACCGTTCATAAAATTACATCTGCACTTTCAATATTATTGTAACCTGCGATCAGGCCCATTTTTAGCTTCGCTCATATGTTCTCTTACATCGTCGCTCGCTAAAATTGAGCCTTGCCAAAAGTCTCGAAAAAATTCCAGACGGTCGGCCTAATTCAAAATCGTGATATGATTGGCTGTTAAAACGCCGGAAGTGAAAACGCCATCGTGATTGCGCGCAGCTCTCGCAAAGTCCTCGAGACTCGTCCACCACTGGCGTATTAAGAAATTCCCTGCCCTTTTTTCTTACAATGACGTGGACGGTGCAACTTGATTTTATTTGTATAAATGGAAATATGGCATTTGAAACATAGTTGTCCAGAATCGGGTTTGAATCTCTGGAAAGAGTGAAATTACCGATTCCGTTGTCGAGGGCTGTGGCCATGTAGTTGAAAGTACTTAGGCACTCACTTCCCTGATGTTTTGGAAGCTAAATAGCTAGTGTTTTCAAATGGCGATGAAAGCCATACATATTGATTTCCTGGATAAGACAAAGGACCCAATATCAACAGGAGGAGATGCTGATAATTTCGCAAGTTACACGAAGGCATGTTTTGAATAACTGTAAACCAAACGGCTTTGTTAATGTACATGGCATGGTATGTTTGTACAATTTGGAGTCAAGCTTGCTTCATAATATTTCCAGTTGAGTTGACCTAAAACTCGCATTCGAGAATTAAAATGGCATGTTTTCAGAGAGACCAATTGTACAAAAACAAACGAATCTTTGCGAGTCCATCTTACTGTTCGAACTTCATCAAAAAATTAACGTCTTATTTATCATGATGTTACTGCGCGCAATGCTAGAAATAAACTGCAACTGAAGATCACCCGAAAAAAGTTACCAAAGAAACCTTCATGGGCAAAGACGCTAAAATAATACTATTTCTCTTTTTTTTTTTTTTTCTTTAAAAATGTATTGAGAAACCGCCCAAAGACAAAATGCTAGGTTATCTCAATTACAAATTAAAATGCCAAGCTTACAAGATTGCATTTTCACTGAAGTTTGGAGGGAGAATTACACCGGTCTTTGCCGCAACATATTCGTCAAGAGGTACAGAAAGTAACATTCTCCATGCTTTAAATGTGTTTTTCTCAAATTGAAGCGAAATGTAGCTTTGTATTGTGTAATGGACGTAAATCTGATTGGCCGATGAAGGACATATCAATCAATCAAAAAAAGTGGGCAGAAGGAATTTCGAACAGGAATTTGGTCAGGCTCCATTTTTCGTTCCGCAAGCTCCACAGTACCTACCACGCGAAATTAAAATAGACCCTGATCGTAGTTTATTATTGTAAAACACGCTGACATTTTCATCGTTGTTTTAAATACAAAGTGTGCAAGGGTTTTCCTTACATTTCCATTGTTATTGTGTTATTGTTAACTTAGATAAGTTAAGTTGCAGTACTTTGAAAGGAAAAAAAAGTACAACAACTACTTTGTTCTAAACATGGTAATCTGATACAAATCTGCAAACTATGTATATTATTGACTGTCTCGTTGGCACTTAGCGATAGCTACAACTAGTATATGTATATTTCATTCGCTTTTTCTACAACTTGAAAATGATCTCAGGACGATCGAAACGTCGTTTATAAACACTAGTTGTTGTTCTGAAACATGTTTCAAAAATTGTAATCACAGAAAGACATGTTTTGAATTTTCATGTTACTTTCGCGATTGTAACAGCTTGGCTGTGCAAATCAAAATAAATGTAAAAGTTTAAGTTTCCCTTCGCAAATTCAAGCTCTCTCCTTTCTTCCGCGTGCGATCACTCAATCCGCACAGCGAGCAAATAAATGCAGCACAAGTTCTGAGTTTGCTTGTCTTTCGTTAATATCTCATGAGGTCAAGCATTACCATCGATCGTTCGCTCGTTACAGTTAAAACTTTTGATTCTTCATTAATTAATTAGGGGATACCGGGTAAAGGAAATTTCACTTTTGTGGTTTGAGATGAGAGCTAAAGATTTACATATTAATGGATTACGGCAGCAATCCGAAGATAAAACCTTATTCTATTAGAACACACAAACAAGGCTGAATTTTTCAAACATTGAAATACGTACTCTGAAATTCTAAATTCCAATGTCAGATTCACGTACTGCTAAGTGGAAAATACACGTAAGCCAGTGTTATGGCAATGGCAATTTTCACTTATGTCAAAGTACAAGCAGACTGTGTGTAATTAAGGCCCGTATAATAATTCATGTGCAATTTTTCGCGCGCGTATTTGGGGCGTAACTCCGCCATCTTGCGCGCATTTTACGTGCTTGAAAGTGCTCCTATATCTGTGGTCAGTACTGTAAGATACAAGAGGAGAACTTGAAAACAACAGGCTGACATTCTCAAGTTGGCATTCATTTTAATCTTGGCTGTGCGTAACCAAAAACAGTTAAGAATGGTTTTTGTGAGCTAAACTAGCCGTTTTGAAGACAATTTGGGCATTAATTCTTGTTTCCCATGGGTAAACAGGTCTCCTTTGCTTTCAAAGGTTTTACTAACAATCCATGACACTGCCCTTTCAAATAGGAAAATTGCAGTGAAAATAAATAGGCTGGTGTGTTTTTTAAATGAAGCTTAAAACTTGGGCCAATTAATGTTTAGTTAAAGCAGATGCTCATGTAGCTTTGAAAGGCAAAGAAAAACAAGAATTGATGTTTTGGTCATAGTAGCACTTTAATGTGCTGTATTTGTAATTTCCAGATGTGATAGATAATAATTGATTAACACATTGCATTTAATTTCCTAGGTGTACCATAATAATATTATATATACAATTAAATTTCAAGATTTATTGCAATGTTAAATTATCAGGTTTAAAGTAGCATTACCATACTCACCCTGAACAAATAACCAAACGTGATCAGTTTTCCTGTTAGAAGGTAGTGGTGGGATCATCGCACAGCAATAATGTCCTGTATCATCTGTTTTAAGATCATGGACTGTAAAGATAACCAACCCGTTGATAAGTGTTCCAGTTACTCGCCCAACATATGCTGCTGGGGTTGTAAATGAGCCTGGCCCAGTCTTTGTAAGTAAAAATAGAACTTGACTAGAATCAAGCACACTTGGATTATCTGCTTTTCCGAGACCCCAATGGTATCAACATCCCCAGTGAAACTCCAATTGAACTGCAAAGAAGAGCCAACAAATCCCCTTGCAGCATTTCCCTTATAAGGGGAAAGGAACTCCACCCCACCTGAAAAAGAGATAAATAGAAATCCCTAGATTGGGCTACTGTATTTTAAATAAACCGTGTCTCTACTTTATGAGTTAGAGTTTTATCAGTCATTAACGATATTACCGGTATTCTGCAAGAAAGTTTATATTTTTGGACTTTGTTAAGACACGAGACAAGAATATTCTAAGGAAAACTTACAAGAACAACAGCAATCTAACAGTAAGATACATGTACCGTTGAGGATGATAAGAAATTTATATTTTAAGTTTCACTATAATGGTGGGGGTCACGAAACCGAGTGGTGATCCAGTTACAGATACTCTGCACAGAACAGATCACATTGTCCCACAGAGTTTCTAAAGAAGTGTTACGAGATCAAAGTTGCAAACAGCCCAACAACAGCTAAAATTAATGATTCAATATAATTATTATTAAATCATTGATTGATTGATTGGCAGCACAATACAGATCAATAGTTGCCATCAAAAGAACAAATTATTTTAATATAAGTTTATGTATATGTTGGAGGTAAAATTTGTCAAACTACATTGTAGTTTGTTGCTTTTGACTTTCCTTTGTTTCAGATAATGATAATATCTTTAAGATAAAGGAAAGTAATAACCAAACTAGTCTGAAAAAGCTTTTTAAAGCACGGAAAAATTCTAACTACAACATGTACCGACTAAAAGTCCCTGTATGTGGCGCACCCGTAGATAAGCGTCACCCCAAATTTGCAAGCTCAAATTTTGAAAAAAAAAAAAATCGAGACAACAAACTATGAAGTTCCAGTGAAGTTTTAAACAAACAAGGACATCAAGTACAGTTTCAAAACACTGACACAGTGGTTGTTGAGAACTGTCACATCAATCAAGTCTTTAGATAGTGAAATCTCACTTGTCATACCTTTATCTTGTGAGTTTACTATAAACAACTTAAGATGCTCTTTCAATTCCTACTTACAGCTGTATACTCAGAAAATGACTCAAATGCTGTCTTAATCCTGGGCTGGGTTTGAATAATGATTATGCTCATTCCACCACCATCTTCCATCACACCTTGTATTATTTTTTTCTGAATTTACAGAACAATAGTTTGCCATGGACACACTTTTCGTGAAGCATGTACTATGATTATAAGAATCACCATAATTTGTGTAAAATGGTTGAATGCAATCATTGTAAATGGCAAGGCATGTACTTTAATACATGCACTGTATAATAAAAAAACGACAAAATAAATAATAATTAACGTACAGTGTATTTACGGAGGCCTGTCACATTACACGTAGTTGTTCACGTTTCTTGATTAAAAATGGATCATAATTTATGTGACCCTCCATGGGATTTCATGGAATAAAATGAACGCTCGCACATGGCACGTTCAAATGATAGAACAAAAGAACTTGCTCCTAACCCACTGACTCCTGGGTGTTCCCCATTGACGAATAAAATCGTGTGACGTTATACAGAGTAAAATTCTGTGGCATTAGAAAGAGTAGAATACTGCGTGTGGCCGGTTGGGGCCGCTTGGTAATCAAAGGGTTAACAAGATAGCTGCGTGCAAACTTGCTGCCTCATTAACAGTGTTGCCATTGTTTTTGTTCACACAATAGGCCATTTTACAGTTGTTTTTTCAACGACCTAGCCTATGAATGGCTGCGAGGCTGCCGTTGACCTTGTATTGATACACCCCCACTTCTTTTATCATGTAAATTATGTTGTTGTAGTTTTAATTAGCCCATATTAACATTACAAAAGCAAGAAGGTTTGTATCAAAACTGGCTACAACTGTAAAATGGTCTATTAGAACAAAGGATGGTGTTACTATCTTAGCATGCGTTTGCACGATATAACACGATGACCCTGTGTACTTTTTGCACGCTATCAAGAAAGGATTGAGGTTTCAGGTTTAAAGCCTGTAATAGTTTAGAACAAGCGTCGAATCGGGACAAGAAATGCAGGCTTATTAAAAAGCAACCAACACAATCACCATAATGGTGGTAGACTTCCATAAACCGGACTTAAGTGGCGGAGGACAAAGGAACCATAATGTCTGTTATTCCAATTAGGCCTTGCTAATTACGTGTTGTTATGTTCGCTTTGTTCTTTTGTTTCATGGACATTAATTATTTCGGATCCGCTATAGGGAAGATATCGTTGACGTCATCTAGTGTTATTAATGTGCCAACCAGAGTCTCACTGGCTGTCGAAACGAAAGATCGTTTGTTCCTGTGGTAGCCAGCACATTTGAATAACAAAGCAATGGTTGTAAATAGATAATTATCTTCCCTATAATTTTTATGAAAGACCATCCCCGAAGTGCAATAACAATTTCCTTCACTCCCCATGCTTTTTGTGAGCACCTTGGCCAACATTCAGACAAAGGATACGGAATGAATGTGCTATTTACCTTCCCTCTCATCTAAGTTTAAATTTCGACTTAACCTCATTCGAACGTAGACTGAATTCAGGGCATCTCCAGACAAGCGAATTGCTGTTTTCTTCTGTACATGTGTTCGTTCCCTCTCTTGTACTGCCACAGGCGGCCCAAGCTCGTGTTATTTGCGAGACGTGACTATTAAAGCTTCAGACGCTGTTTGCAAACGTTGGCCGTTTAGCACTTATATTTGAACAGACTTAACTGATTAGAGTATAACGTGTAACGTGAAGTGCTAAGGTTCTACCCTTAGCACTTCACGTTACACTATAATCAGTTAAGTCTGTTCAAATATAAGTGCTACATGGCCAACGTTTGCAAACAAC
The DNA here is from genome assembly GCF_036669935.1 of Montipora foliosa. Taxonomy (NCBI): domain Eukaryota; kingdom Metazoa; phylum Cnidaria; class Anthozoa; order Scleractinia; family Acroporidae; genus Montipora; species Montipora foliosa. The sequence goes on from NC_090881.1 coordinate 14,263,795, forward strand.
GCAATCCTTCCCTATCGAAGCTTTACCTCAGCAACAACACTGCTCTAGACAATGGTTTTGTTACTTTTTAAAAGCCTTCATAAACAAATAGGTTTCAGATTTGATTTTTTAAAGTCAATGAATTGCCACTTTTCACATCAAAAGAGAGGTTCAAAAAAGTGCGGGGGAAACTGAGAAGGAACGATCACCAAGAATTTTCTTTGATTTAACGGAACGGAACGGGCGGAACTTGAAGAAAATACAGTGAGAACTTACAGAACGTAGACAATAGCGGTTATTATACCAGGGACGGACCAGGCCAGCAGGGTAAGAAGGTTCTAGTTCATTAAGGGTCTTGTGAACAATGGTCAGAATCTTAAAATGGATACGGAAATCAACAGCTTCTGTTGCTTCGAGAGATAGATACTTTCTAATTTTCAAATATTTTACACAGTGCAGGTAGTAGAGTGCTGATGAAGAAATCTTTGAAATAAATTAATGTGACCAGACATGGATAGGTTTGAATCAAGCCAAGCACCAAGATTACGTACAGCTGGGTAAGGTGTAATGAGCGTATTTCCAACAAAGGCGTGATCGATGCAAAGTTTTTCAAGTTGACTCTTTGATAAGAAATTCTGTTTTATAACATAACATCTACCTTCTTACATCAACTACACATGCTTCTAATGACTGGACAGCAGATTGTTGATTATCAAAAGTTTTTTTGTTCGAATGAGAATTACACTTGAGTATCGTCAGCATAAGTATGAACATGACGCAAATGACGCTTAAAGTGGCACTATGTTTAAAAGAAAACACTTCCTTTTTTTCTTCAGATTTCGAATGAGTGATTGCTTAGCACCTCACTGGCAAAATTTCGAGCATTGATTTTTATCCAAAGGCTGTTATTATCATTAACTCTTTTTTTTTCCCCGAAAGGGGAGGGTTATGTGTGTTGATAGGAAGTAGAGTAGCAATGTCAAAGTTAAAATCTGATTTGCATATACGCGCATATGTCATAGTACTAGTTCAGCTTGGTTAAAATGGAACGTTGTACATGTAGGGAATGCGGAGGAAACGTTGTAAAACTAAGTGAATGTGACAGGGTTAGCACAAAACACCTGCAAACCTATGGACTGTGCAGAATGCGGGAAGAAATCCGTGATTATTTGCCGTGCAGGTAAATAAATGAAACAATTCAGGTGCCAAGTGTCAAAAACTCTTGTGAACAACAGTTGCGCTGTTATTGTTTCGGTAAGGAAGGGTGTAATTACTTCATATACTTTGTTTAATTCTCCTTCCATTTTGCCACCAAAGCCCATGCTTCGGGTTGAAAGTCGGTCGTTTCATGTCCGGTCTACGCCCCCGCTTGACAAACTTCATGGCTTCTCGAGCAACGCATTAAATTTTAGCTCACCCCTTTGTTCTCGATGGTCACACTGTTTTTAGTGAATTTATCATAATGGATTCATTTTGTTTCCTCGTTGGACCACCTAGATGGATTTCAGTGCACAACAATGTCATGAGTGTGTTTTGGTGTCGAGTGTACAACATCCCACGGCCGCTGTTGGGAGAGGACCGATGATTAGAGCCTGTGCTCGATTTAGTCCAGAAAATGGAACAAACGAAGGGAAAACGGACGCGATTAAAATGTTCAAAGTCTAAAGCTTCATAAATCCATGACACTTACACAGAGGATAGTGAAAATAATGTCGGAGCTTAAACACTCTCTCTAAACCACTTCGGAGCGACAGAATGTAGGTCTGAACTTGGTCGATTTTCTAACTATTTATAATTTCCATCAAATGTCTTTATCACCTATGACCAAGCTATAATTCGGCCCCACACTACTTTTCCAATGTTTAAGGGATATAATAATTGTATTAGCTCTGCTGCAAATGTGGTGACCGACAAAAGAACGCTTTGAGAGAAAAAGCGAGAACAGTTGTGCTCGTTTTTGCAGTTCTTCAAAATGGCCGAAAAGTAACATAAATACAGCCAGTATTTTCACCTTGTTCGTAGAAGTCAAAAAGCGTTCACAGCATCCTTTACTATTGAGAAGCACAACCCTACTCTCTGATGGAATTTTATTAATTAGAAATGGCTCACATGTATCCGATCAGTAGACACATACATGTTAACTATTTTTACATTAAAATTCCAGCTCAGAGGGTGTCCTAATCAATGGCGGTTACCATGGTAACGACACGTCAGCTGCCGTTCATAACTCCAGTCAATGAAAGGAGGATCAAAATTTTTCATTTCCAACTTTGCTTGACTTTATTAGAGAATCACACCTGTCGATGGCCAAAAATAAAACCTATGTAAGGAATATCAAATATTCCCAGAGATACTTTCACCGGAAGTAAAATTGTATTATGATTGACAGCATATATAGACTATCAAAGCGCTTTTCGCCGGAAACGAAACACACCAGCGATGCGAAAAAGAACCGGTTAGCGAAATTAGCACAAAGGATCATAGTTATCATTTATCAGAACTGGCCTTTAGACTCCTCCGACGAAGCATAGAGACAAAGAAATTATCGTAGTATCTGAATAAAAATCATTGGAATTCAAAATATCGTAACGAGGGCTTTAAAAGTATACCCCCAGTGAGCGAGGGGGTAAAATGAGAAGACCAAGGGCATTTCCTTAAGTCTTCTTACAACATGACGGGGAAAATACTATGCAAACGATTCACATAATTGTAACC
>NC_090881.1:14271488-14278988 GCF_036669935.1 Montipora foliosa
GAGCTTCTAAGTGAAGCAGTTCTTGCAACATACTCCTCTAAGTATGTCATTACACATAATCTTCCCTCAGCAGGATATGCAGGCAGAACCAAAACTCGTTGTGGTTTTCCTGGCTTGGACTGTTTAACTAGTTTCTCAAGGTAAAACTTGTACGATGGTTTCCCTTTAGTCATATGTTTCATGTCCATTAAGTATACCGATTGGCATCTCTGTCCAGTAACTAACATACACAACTTAACTAACCTAAAAGTTAATAGTTTCAAGTTCAGTTCCTTAGCAGGACTCCAAGTCTTAAGCAAATTTAAAGCTGTAGACACATCCCAGGTACTTTGATATCGTGGAAGAGGTGGCCTGGACTGGAAAGTTGCTGTAACAAGTCTCTTGATCAAGGGGTGTTCACCTACTGTGTAAGGGCTATCAGTCAATTCCACAGCAGCAGACAATGAAGATCTGGCAGTGTTAATTGCTGAGTAACTACTCCCAGTGTCATGCAATTGTGTCAAAAAATCAATAACACTGGCTACAGATGGATGAATAGAATTCTCATTTCTTTCTGTTGCAAAGTTTCTCCACTTATCAAGATACACTCGGTACTGTTTTGTGGTCCCCGATCTCCAAGATTCCATGATGACATCACAAGCTTGTTTTGAAATGTTTTGCTGTCGCAGTGTCGCCCGGACAAGAGACATGCCATCATTTGAAGTTTGGGCCATAGAGGGTGGGGCTTGGTCTGGTCGTGTGGCAACCGTAAAAGGGATTCTTCCTTGGGTAGAAGTACTGGTTTGCTGATTAACATCCGACTCAACTTGTGTTCTCCATAGTGGGGCTATGACTAACGCTCGGTTTTGATCCTCCTGCAACTTTTAGAGGACCCTGGACAACATGCTGAAAGGAGGGAAAATATACACAAATTTTTGTTTCCAACTTAAGGACATTGCATCAGTCGCAAAGGCATCAGGATCTGCATGCCAGAACACTAAAGGTTTTAACTGATAATTGTGTCTAGAAGCAAATAAATCTATTTCTGGTCTGCCCCAACGTTTTACTAGCAGTTTGAAAACACTGGGATTTAACTGCCATTGAGTCCTATCTCAAAATTTGCGACTAAACCTGTCAGCAGTCTCATTTTGAATTCCTGGAATATGGGTGGCATTGAGCCAAATCTTCCTCTTGAGGCACCAAAGCCACATTTCTCGTCCTACAGCAACACCAAGATCATACATTGATGACGGTCTGAACAATAAAGCTGATAAATCACAAATGAATGATTATTTTAAAAAAGACTCGTCTGGAAATTTAGATATGAATTTTAAAACCATTGAAAAAATCAATATTTCCTCGAGCATTTATGGTTTAGTCCGAAAAGGTTACACTGACAATCGATTGGCAGCGAGAGTTTTCAAAAATAGAGATACTATGTCTGGAAATTTCAATTAATTTAAGGTTACAGGATAAGGAAATCCAACTTCCAACACTGATGCTGCAAATAAGCAATACGTTGATCAAGAGGTTGCTGAAAAATTAAGCAAGGCAATACAAACCGATTTAGACATGAAAAAATACAAAATTATTCATCTTAAAAAAGGGACAAATCCAGATGACGCTGTTAATTTACAACAATTACCAGAAACCCATATTAGTTCCCATGCATGACAATCGTAAAAAGTTGTTGGAGTATGCAATGAAAGTAGCTAGCGAGTTGACTTCAGATTTTGGTATAACAGTCTCGGGATTAAATGATTTTGATCAAATGCCGCAAAAAATTAATAAAAAGGCTTTTGCACTGTTAGTTGACAAAAAGTAGATGGAAGCAATATTATTTATGGACGGTGGGATTGGAACCTTTTCAAACTGATAAGGGACAACTTTTCATTGCATTATACATGTGCAATTGAGATATTTTTTCCAACAACTCTATGTTTTAATGAAAAAGAGTTTAACAGCAGTCAAATATCATTCGAGGCAACTAACACGAACATTGATTATCAAGCTAAAAAAAATATCAAGGAATTATCACTATATTCGTGCAATTTTAAATTTACAACCAGATGGCACATCACCATCAATACAACGAAGGCTTTATACTACATTTCAAGCCAATTTCGATAATAATAGTCCCAATAAACTACCAATATATGCTGTTATTTATGGTATCAAGAACGATACCTTACACTATTTAGACCAGAGTATACACGATTATGAAGAAAGTTATGAAGTGACTGCAAATGAAAGATTCACAATGCATATGCCAATCGATTGAAATGGTCAAAGGTTTTATGGTCAAAATTATTATCTTCATGGATACATAAACACTAACTCACCTAATAAAACATTCACAATCAATGATCTGAAAAAAATGTTGATAGAAAACGGGTCGATTATCAAAGAAATATAAATAATATACTATGATTTCAAGCAAGGATATGAGATTTCCGAATTGCGATTAATCACAGATTTCGACTCACACAAAAAAAAATACATACACGTCTGGTTGAAGATCTCAACTTTAAACGTTTTATATAAATCTCTCACTACCATTCGGTCATTTTGAAATAGAACAAGAGGCTACAAGTAGCCTATACTCGGGCCTGCAAAAGTACAGTCAGTGGTGTATGGTTAATTTAGCGCTAAAGAAAAGAACAGAGAGAAGTTTGTCCTTCTCACATCGGCATTACATTGCGATTCTCATGATGTTCGACTGTGTGTGTAGTGAATACCCGGACCCAGATTATCTTCATTACAGGTAGTGACAATGACCACTGGACCATGGAAACGAGGTAAAAATAGTGTATTTATGCCAAAGTGGCTAAGCCTTTTTACTGATCGATGGGTATTCTTGCTCAGTGTTTGAGAAAGGAAACGATAATTGAACGGCTTAAGATGAAACGAAATGACTCGCCGAAACATCTTTTGCAGAAAAAAATGAAAGAGAAACGAAGGTGAGACGTGAAAACATCTTTCCAAGATGACCAAACTTTCGTGCAGTGGTGCACGTAAAGGTCACTTTGTCACGTGCGCGACACGTGAAGATGTGCACTATATCTCGACACTTGAAAATAGTTCCAGAAGTGCAAAAGTTCCTTGAGGCCATGCCAAATGAATCCATAGCACGAGAATCAAATATTTAAAATATACCATTTGTTGTAATTTAAATACTCGCAGTAATATGCACCCAATTGTCAAAATAAATATGTTATTTGCAGCAATATGCCATAATCTTTTTTATTTTGTCGCCGATTAACAGCAGTATTTTTTTCCAATATATCTCATAAATTTATGTGTATATTCTCATACCGTAGTTTCAGCATTTTGAATAATTGTCTGAGAATAAATAAAATGTTTATCAGACGCTTCCGTTTGTGGTTTATTTGCATAAGTATCCTTCCAAACTCTTCAAAAACATCGATTATTTAATTAAAATTAACGTTTGATATCTGTAATTTGTGTTGACTACATATATCATCAATAGTGTTTCGGATATGATATTTACGATGGTATATTGCTTTTTTTGTTATCTTTGTAACATTTTCATAAAAATCTATATATTCGTCAGCCACTCGATATCCCTGTATGGAGGCACAATTTAAACAAACAATAGCATTATTATCATTGATTATGTCTTGTTTATCACAACATAAGTATTTTTTAACTGATCTATCTTGCAAATGTTGGCCACAAAAGGGACAAGCAATTTCCCCAATATCGACAAGTTCATCATGTAAATCTATACAATTCATTCTATGCTACTTTATTAGATATCATTTTCAAGGATCACACTGAAAATGTCACACAATGGACCATTCATGAAAAAGTGAATAAGTTGGGGGATAGGATAGAATAACCCCTAATTCTATTTCATGAAAAATGTATAGTTATCCATTTAGTGAGTAATACCATCATGTGATTTCATTATGTTAGTCCATTAGATGGTAAGGAGTATATAGAGTTGGGGGATGCGTGATATCATAATTTATGAAATAAAAAATTATCTCGTACCCCCAACTCCTATACTACTTGTTCGTTTCAAACCATACTGACGCGCCGCACGATACAGTTTGTCGACTTCCCCTAAAGCTGATGGTCGATCCACTTCATAATACAGTTTCTGTAATAGTTGGTTCGTCTGATTTAGGGTCCTCGTTTTCTTTTTCTTCTTTTTCATTTTTTTTTCGTGATTGTCAGTGACACCTTTCAATTCGATGTGAACTTCGCTACCGCAACACGCAACTAAACATCGCATTCTATGACATATGTCACTTAAAAGAACTGTGGGCGATGGGCTTCCACACACGCAGCTTGCAGCACTACCCATCGTGTTAAACAAATGATTAGATCTTCCTCACTTGTAGACAAGTTCCGGGTGGTTCTAGTGGCTTCCTCGTTTTACATACACCCGTTACAGTCGTACCTTGAAGTGGAATGTTTTCGGTGTTTTCTGGGTTAATAAACTTTGCATTTCATTTTACGATAAGTTCTGACCGGTCGATTGTTTTTTTTGGTAGATTTAGACTGGGCGTCTTTCTGGGCTTCTCTGTAGATATCTTCTTGAATATTTGTCTTTTCATTTATTTGCAAATTTGGATGAACGTGTTATATAGCATTTCATGTTCAATAGCAGTCGTTACATAACTTGTTCATTCTAATCAGCATTCCATTGTTTCAGTCATTCAACCCCGTATTTCCCCTGAGCCTAAATTCAAATCATTCCCCTGACCATTCATTTTGTTGAGTTTTACCGGGTATAAAGCTAATGAATATTTATGACTAATTGAAATAATAAATGAACTACTTACGCGATCCAACTGGAATAGTAACTCCGAAAATTTTGAAAATGTCTTTAGCCATCTGGACATTGAATACGCGGTCCCCTTTCACCGCTTCTTGTTTGCCTTTGTGATCGGGGTACTGGCAAGCGGATGTTGGGCATTTCCAGTATGCTCCCAAATTTCCACGGTGGCGAGGACACACGAACATTTCTTCCATGTTTTTTTTCGCTTAAGTGAAAGTGGCCTGCACGAATAAAAATTAGGTGATACTCGGAAATTTTTGGCTATGAAAGATGACAGCGCTTCAGATGACTGGAAATATCAGAGGTACATTCCAGAAGCGATGTTAGGAATTTGTGTCCTCTGAACTCCCCACACCACTGCTGTCTTTGCTTTTCACAAAGCATGCAGCCATCTTCACTATCTGCCCTCTCCCAAACTTAACTGTTTTGTTGTGACGCACTTGTTGTCGGTGTTTGAGAATATTTATAAAGGAAAGGATAGAACGGGGAACTAAAATGGAGCCAGAACTAAATTTATGAAAGGACATCTCCCCAATTATTGAGGCCATAAAGAAGTGAGGAAAGGTTACGTTTATACAAACGTTGGCCGTGTAGTACTTATACTTTAAACTGAGTTAACTGAATAGAGGGTAATGTGAAGTGCTAGATTTCTATTCCATATGAACCATGTGAGCGTTAGCCCTAATAGTGGAAATGGGCCCACACAAGGACAGAGAAAAACTCTGACCAGGGTGGGAATTGAACCCACGACCTTCGGGTTAGATTTCCGCTGCTCTACCGACTGAGCTACGCGGGTTCAATTTCCACCCTGGTCAGAGTTTTTCTCTGTCCTTGTGTGGGCCCTTTTCCATCAGTAGGGCTAACGCTCACATGGTTCATATGGGATAGAAATCTAGCACTTCATATTACCCTCCATGAAGAAGTGATATTGCTTTCTGTAAAATTTAAATTTACGGAAGTGATTTTAGGAAAGAAATAATATTTTTCTTGGTAGCCCGGTAAAGAAGCCACGTTTTCTATCTTGTAACATACATGTATTATTCAATCTAAAACTCCAAATCCAAATTCCTTCATTTCACACTGCAGTTATACCGTGCCAAGCGGCTGCCGCTGACCTACATAAGCATCCCACGTGAATTAATGTCAAAGAATGCTCCAAAACTCAATAAAATGATGTTTTGAAAACCAATTTTTTCTATGAAGACCTTTCATTGCGACCTACATTTTATAGCAACTAGCATTAATGTAATTTTTCAAGTAAGTATATCTTTGATCTGTAACAGTTGACGTTTCGCAGTTTTATGCTAAGCTATGGAAAAAAATTACAAATTTATTTTTTCTTGAATTCTGTTTCCCCCACCTATTTTAACCTTAATTTATCTTAAAACAAAGAAACAATGGCAAAAAATAGACTAATCATCGGCTAATACACTCATGAAAGACTTTTGTCCAGAGCAACCGTAATTTACTTTCTCCATTGTCGCCCGCTCATGAAATAATTGAACTTGACGCAATTAGTTCTGGCTTCATATTTAAAATGCACAAGCATTCTAAAGGACGTTAGCAATTCATTGCTGGCATTTCAGGCGAAATAATGCCTTAAAACAAACGTTTTGCGAATTTAAAAAGTCACAGAATCATGACCTCTGACACTGGCCGATAATTTATGCAGACAAGCATTGTTTGCTGATTTTGATGTCTTATCGCTTGTGATCTCAGGAGATACCCGCATGTTTGAGGTTATAAATCGGTAAAACAAGTTTAAAACTTTACTTTAATGTGATTTTTATACCAGATTTAGGCCGCAGCATTTAAGATATTTTCCTTCAAAGCTTCATTACATTCCGCGGTAAATCAGCCATCGCCAAAAAATGTTTTTTTTTTTTCTCAAAAAACATTTAAAATTAGGGGAAAGCAATACATCATTTTAAAGCTAAGAAAATAAGCTTTCCTCAAGCATATAATTTATTTACAGACAACTGAAACACTATAAAAACGAAAGTTGAAAAAAAAAGGTAAGAAAAATAACACAAATAAGTTTTCCAGGCAAAAATTGGTCATTTTAACCTTGATTACGAATTCTTCCTCAATGTATCTGCTTCCTAGGACATAAATTTGACCGGAAACTGATGAGGAACGAATATTTTTGGATTGTTAGGAGTAATCGGATTAGCGATTAATGCGTGATATGATAATGCAATACAAGTGTCAAATTTGCAACCCGCTGCTAACGGCAACGAGACAGATCGCATTACGAATAATTAAGCTCTGTTTGCCAAAACCCACCCAAATAACCGATTTTTCGATGGGAAATTCATCCCAGAGGATAAAACTATTCACTGGACATGTAATCAAGGTAAATATGTTCCAGCGAAAGCGAAAACAAGCCAATATTTTGAGGGAAAACACAATTCTGTGAGATCGAAGGAACATGTGGTGAAGACATGCAATTGTATCGCTGCAAAGATAATCTTACCTTTTCAGCGATTTTAACGCTTAAAGTTTCATGCAATGAACCACAATCCTTTTCCTTTATCCTCTCTGAAGCCTGTAGTGACCGCGATCGGTTGAAAATTCCCCCTTCGCAGGCCTTAAAATTGCCTGACGTAGAATACCCGTCATGAAGGCATCATGAAAGCTAGGGCTATATCTCCCCAGTAAATTTCAGCGCAATCGATGGAAATGGCGCTGCCCTACGAATTCTACAAAAA
>NC_090881.1:14281488-14311488 GCF_036669935.1 Montipora foliosa
AAAGTCGGTTTCATGATGTCCAAACCCACCACCAACATTTGAAACGAGTGTTCAGAAATTAAATTCCAAATGAATCTATCCCTATTCACTGGTTGAATCTATCCCTATTCACTGGTAGAATTAATTTATAGTCATTGAAACCGCCCGATTTAGTCAGACGTAAGCTTTGTTCACTCTGAAGTAATTCAAACGTGACAGGAACATTGATATCTGACGAAATTTTGGCCAGGGATCCATCGTCGCGTAATAAACCCAAACTCGAAGCGACTTTTACGGGTATCTCCACACTTTCCCACGTAGATACTCTAGAAAATCTTATAGAACAAGATTGTTGTTTCATTTTAACTTGTATCCTGTGATACGACAATAAATTATTCAACACTACACACAATTCTCCGACGGTGGCTATTTTACATTTTGGAAAAAAATATGTTATCCACCAGATATCCGTTCACAATTTCTCGTTCCACTGGAGGAATCTCGTTCGTCAACGCGTGTAAATCCCACAATCCGTCGTTTACTTCGACCACGTCTACTTGAGCGACGTCCGCACGTGGTCTTAGCGTACTGTCAAGTCGCTTAAGGGTTATGTAATGATAGCGTTCAGGAATATTATGTAGACGAATCGTCTGAACCAACAATTGATCCAACGAAATTTGATCGTTTCATTGTAATTTCAGTTGATAATCTTTTAGATCGAGCTGGACGCTCCCGTGTACGGGATCTGTCTTCACATGATTTAGTTGAATGAAGTCGGGTCTCTTGACCTGTGGATCGTAAGTTCGTTTTCTTCTAAAAAACGACATTATAATCTTCTCTTAAAACTTAAAAGCGCTTTTGTGAAACCGGTGTGAAACCAAGCACCACGTTCGTCGTCTTTGTCATGACGAATGCGAACGCTGGTGTGTGATATTCCTTCCACTATTTCACTGAGATTATGGTAATCACGTTCGTCACTCTCGAACATGAAGAGTTGGTTTGTATACGGGATGTGAATACATCCGTTTAATAGCGATCTACTACGATAATGCTCTTGAGAATTTTTTTTGCAGAATCCAACATCACTCAATTCTAATTTCGGGACCGATATGGTCACGCATTCTATCGGTCGCATGAGACGACGTTGAATGTCCGAAAAAACGTGACCAGAAATCACAATTTCTCCCCATTCGCTTTTTAGAGCCTTGGTGACACTCGGTGGAGCCGGTCTTATTATTATGGCATCATTAATTAACATCATTTTCTATTCCACGGCATCACCCATCTCGTGAATACCAGAATGCACGAAAACTAATCTTTTCTCGTCCTCCTCCAGAAATGGTAACCATTTTGTCTCATCTCTCGAGCTGTAAAAGATTAAATTATTTCACTAGATTCATTTGCCCAAAATGATGTTTCTATTCTCCCATTAGACAATGATACTATTTTGTCTAAAGGAAGCAACGCAGCCATTTTTTTACTCACGGACAGCCACATGCGTATTCTGCGAGCCCGACCGAAGTGTTTAAAACGCCACCACAACTCTGTTCTATCGTCATCGGTCGTTCTAAATTCAAAAATAGGTTGATTTTTTTTCAAAAATTCCTGATTTTGTGATTCGTCACGAAACAACCACACCTAGCTAGGATTCCCTCTATAGGGTTGGAAATATTTTTCCATATTTTCCCTTCAATTTTGTTCCTAAAATACGGTTGAAAACCCATTCTCGACATTTCCCCGATATCTAATTTTGTGCATTGCGATGGGTGTGCTATTAAATAAATTAACGTGGTTCAATCCAAATAAAGTAAGCTTCCACAAATCCACCACAGTTATTTCTTTTTCAAGCATTCGATTCCAAATAATACTCTGCGAAGCTGACGTCAACCCATGCGGTGTTAAATTACGAATGTTTACGAGATCTAAATTCGCGGATCTTTCCTCTATTATACCACTCTCCATAATTTCGCTAGTCAAATCTTCATCTGTGAAAACGTTTTTCCAAACGTAGCGTTTCAATTCAATAGCCAACGCCTCGTATAGAGTAAATTTATTTTCGTACACGCCTCTCGGCAGCCATTTACATTTAATCACACCATCGTTCACGTCGCATAAAACGACTTCGTATACCGTCGACTGTTGCATTCTAAATACGGCATCCTTGATGCTAAACTGCCAAGATCTCTTGAGGACGAGTGGAAAAGGTCAAGCTCGTTCCCAGGGTCTTCTCGGCTTTCAATATGGCGGCGGGTCAAGAGAAGACCCTGGCACACAGTGAACTGAAAAGATTGCTGATTGGTGTTTTTGTCGAAAGAAACATGGCGGCTAGTGAGGAGATCAGTCGAAGAAGAACAGAATTCGTGTTTAATCATTTTCAAAATTGTAGCTGTTCCGTAAGAAGCAGTCGCAAATTAACAAGCAGAACAGTAAAAAATAATTCGCAGTTTTTTTACGTTACACGGTGATCTACTTCAGGCTTCGATTCCAATTAGCTGAGCTACGTTGGCCTTTCACGACCTCTGGAATAATTATCGCTAGATATATAAAAGGACATAATGGTGTTTGGAATACGTAACGGTAATGAAGTGATTTTATTTCGTACGTACCTTTACGTTTTGGTTGATTTTGGCGTCTCACAATTGTAATTCCCTAATGCAAGCATTGTTACTGTTGTTCAATGTTTTCACCATGTCAGATAGTGTTACAAAGTATACAGTTGTGCAATAGGGTTCATAGATTATTGATCTAGTTGTTTTAGCAGTTGTATTGTGGCGCTGTTGACTCGTGTGACAGCTGCAATGGAGGCGGGTCTGTTAAATACAGGTCACATTCCACAGGTCAGGACTAGAAGTCGCTGCTCCAATAATCTCCTTTCCCCGAGACCTGAAACAACATTTTTGTTTGGGTGATTAGCGCTCGCAGACACTTTTGGTGTTGTTTATTTGTCTGCAGCATAGTGTAATATACACTCACCTGTGGAATGTGACCTGTGTTTTATTTTAATAGACCTGCATCTGCAGTAGTCCAAATTCTTCCCCATATCATCCCTTTCACACTCTTCAGCTAGTGGTGCACAGAGAGATTTAGCTCGGTCGGTTTTCATCATTGCCTTTTACTTTCATTAATAAAAAAATATATTAGCTCTTCATCCCAAACAAAGTGCATGTCATCTTGAAATTTTCCAAGAGGGTTATTTAAGATTGTGAAGTCTTAACAATAATTACTATTCTAGATAATAATTGTAAGGCTTATCATTATAGTCTCATTGACCTGTCAATTCGCTAATGACTTCCGTTTCTGCTTCTTCTGATTTAAAAATTCAAATATGTATATTAAACAGTATTTTTTAATTTTGTACACATGACTTTTTTTGGTTAGTTTAAAGCACCACACTCCTGGAGTTTTCTTGTACTCCATTAATTTAAGTTGAATTATTCGTTTTCAAAACATGCTTTGAAAATATTCTCTAGCATTGCTCAAGTTGAGGCATTACTGTCTGAAGATGTGGTACATCGAGTGATTTGGGGGGAAGATTGCGAACTGGACAGGGGATTGGGAAATAAATTGAAGGTGACAAATCACGGGAAATTTGCAACTTCACCAGCAACAAGAAGCTATTTCAAAAAAAGAAAGTGTTTCGTTTCTGGAATGGTAAGGGGAGGAAAAAAGATAAAATACTGTAGTGTGGGTCACTTGGTCTGTCATATTTATTTCGCTTCGTTTATTGAAACTCTCAAGAAATAAAGACAGAAATGTGGATGTAAACTCTCTGAACGGTGAGAAGCCTGTCAAGGAATATTAACCATTAAAGAGAACAACAGATACTTGTGTACAAATACCTATCTTTCCTTCAAATGCCACAGCATAAAACTTCAAATTCTGTTTCCTGTGAATCTTCCACTGTTTGTGTTACATGTGAACGGAGGCAGTTACCGGTACTAGCTTTAAAATAACTGGCTCCTGGAAAACCCAATTTACTACTACAACTCACCAGTGTGAAGATTGTTTACATTACTCCTTACCACGAAGAGAGATAGCTTTGGATGTTACAACAATATATCCCTTTAATGTAACCCAAAGTCATTCAGATAGTAAAACTACATCTTTATGACCCATTTCCTTCACTTTCATGTTTGTCAGCATTATGATTTGCTATACTTCAGGTTCATGTGTTCACAAGTTTGGTTTTACGACTCATAGATGTTTAGATATTCAATTGAATGGCCACTCTACCTCACCCTTCCCACTCTGGTCAGAATTTTTCTCTGTCCTTGTGTGGGCCCATTTCCATCATTTAAGTCATTGTGTAAATAGTTCACCGTGAAGTCAAAATTAATACGATTCGTTTCTGAGGAAAGGAAATGAAACAAAAATGTAGCTTAAGGAATGGAGCAAATAAAACAAACAGTGCCATTGTCACTGCCTCCAAAACAGCAGATTAAAAGCCAGTTTGATGAAACAGCAAAGATCCGTCCCTTACCCTGGGCCCATTCGACAAGAACTGCAAAAGATGATAAGATGCTTATGTTTAGGACTTGCACAAATTGTGCCCTTATTTAATAAGGCCCAATAGATTTCATGGGCAGCATTCCAAGACATCACCTTGTCTTCACTGGTAGGACAAGACATGGAAAAGTTTTTTTCATAGCTTGAAAAGCACAAGAAGCAGATTGCTATGCAATAGCATGCTCAACAATGTACATTGGCTTGATTATGTCGACTTTACCACAAAATGTATTTACAATAACAAGTTGTAAGAATGTGGGCACTAAACATGCTGTGGTTCCCTGTTGGATATCAGATGATGAGAGATAAGACCATATTAGAACATCCAAATGGTTCAATGAGAAAATCAAGTAGCACAGATTCTCAAAATAAAATATGTGGTATAATGATACTTCCTTTCAGGGAAATAGCTTTGGGTCAATGTATACTGGGGAAAGTCGTTGTCAGGAGACTCATATACACCGATAAGTAATCACATAATCATTCAAGTGTATGAAAATATAATTATCATCAGGTTGAATTGATTGAAAATAAACATGCAAGATAAACCGCGCACCGGTAGCTCAGTTGGTTGAACACCGTGCTGCCATGCGGGAGGTCGTGATATTGACTCCGGCCAGACCAACACTCAGGGTCTTTAAATAACTGAGAAGAAAATGCTGCCTTTGTAGTTACATCTGCAAATGGTTAGACTGTGAAGTCTTCTCGGATAAGGACTATAAACCGTAGGCCCCGTCTCACAAATGTCTTCCATGTTCATTAGTTCCCTGTGGGACTTTAAAGAGCAATTACACTATTCGAGAAGAGTAGGGGATGAAGTTCTCGTTCTCTTGTGGCTGTCCTCTGTGAGTATATGGGTGGGGGGTAAAGCAGGTCCACATCAGTTGAATAGCTGCCAAAACTTCAACCCGCTCAAACAAATAAATAAACGTTTCAGCGCCTGTTTTAAGTGTTGGAACATACTTTTCTTTGTGTGAAAAAAAAAGCCTACTATTGCTGCTGCGCATACATTCTGCGCATCTCGAGATACTCGGATTTCGTAAGGGTAGTGCTTATTCATTCAGAGATATTTTTGTGCGGTTGAAAACCATGCGGAGAAAGCAGAATTTAGCAAGTGCTCTTTGTATCCAAAAAGAAAATTGGGGGTAGCCACGCATTTTTCAGAGATAATTAAGCTTCAATTTGGAAAAGAACGCCATACATTGCTTTGTATTTTAAAGTTCTTTACAAATATTGTTGATTAATTATATTCGAAAAATGCGTGGTTAGCCCCAATTTTCTTTTTGGATTTCAATAACACTTGTTAAGATCTTCATTTCCCTCATATTCAAGAAACCGTGCAAAAATACCTTTGAATTAGTAGGCGCCATCCTTAAGCAAATGAGTTCTTTCAGGCCAGTTTATAATAAGGAACACAGTTTGCACTTGTTGTCTTAAAATCTACCCTTCTTTTGGGCATTCCATTACAACGTACTACATGTGAATGATACTTTAAGAGGGTACAGCATCATTCACCAGAAGGTAGACCCCACATAGTCTGAAATGAAGTGCTATGTCATAAGTTCACATCAACATTTTCCGCAACAGATAAGTGATTAACCAAGATTAAATCGCAACGTACCACGCACAAAAATTCAGCTCAGTGTGCCAGTCTGCAAATTTAGTCTCCAACCCCTCAAGTCTATCGTATGCATTATCACCATCCTGATATGCCCACTGGATGTTTGCTAGCACATTCCTCGAAGAGCTGATCACCATGGAAAGGTATTTCCAAAGGATCTTGATATCAGCAGGCAAGCCAGAAATTTAAAGAAAACGACTAAACTTTTGAAATTGCAAGACATGTTTCGACAGAAACTTCTGTCATCTTCAGTTGATAATGTACAAAGCGCTAATTATGCCAGTAACAACGAATGTACATGAAACGTGACAATGTGAGAATTAAAAAGCAAGATTTCTCTGTCATCTACCGCATTCCCGTTGCTCGTGGATTCATCCATTCGAATGTTCGGTTTTTTACATCAAATTTTACTGCTTTGGCTTTCCCCTTCGTACTTCATTTTGGTTTGTCGGCAGTTGTCGTACCCAGATTTCTCTCACCTTATTCCTTGCCGCCATTTTGAAAAGATTTGCGTATTTGTCTGACGTCCTCCCTGGGTCGCTCCACGCGGGAATCGTGAGAGACTAGCAAAAAATCAAATTCGTTGTGGTCTCCATCTATTTCCGATACATTTCGTTAAAAATCGTGAAAACCATGTGCCCAATCACTCTTTTTTTTTTTGTACCTCTTCTTGATAGCCAGAAGGATAATCTTCAAATTCCAATAAATTTCTGGTCTTTCGTCTCGAAAATATCTTTTTTATCTTTCCATCGTCGGGATCGTAATGAACCTTCAGCAATTCCGGTTCGTATATGTGACCCAAAATCTCTTTCCCCGTTGAAGAGAATTCAAATTAATATCCCATCTCGGCGATTGTCGCCATTTCTTTCTGATCAAAAACACTTCCTCTCCGTAATTACCTCGATGAGATTTATGGAACGGTGATACCTTCACAGCTCTACGAATGTAATCTCCTGCGTTAAATTTAAAAGATCTGATAAATTTTTTACTCACACGATCTGCTTTTTCGACATTTTTCACCTGTTCGGTCAATAAGCGACCGCCATTAGCGTAATTCACGTCCGCAGGTGCTAATCCACCGAGAGTACCGTGAGGTCTGTGGTTATGTTATCGCACGATTCTCTCTAGAGCTCGGTGAATGTGTAAACCACGTTCATTTTTTAACAAAACACTCAAACGCTCTTGCAACGTTCTATTGAAGCGTTCTATCACGCTAGCTTTAGTCACACTTTTGAGGAAAAATGACGAATGCCTTTTTGTTTACAATAATCCGAAAAATTGTTTATTAAAAAACTCTCCATCGTCGTCCGTCTGGATTAGCGCGGGCTTACCCCTTCGTTCCACGGTCTTCTTAAACGCTCTGAGAATACTAGAAGCATTTTTACTCCTAGTAATTTCGGCATCGACTTGTCTACTAAATAAATCAATGACCACTAATATCATCCATTTACGAAATCCATAATCGACTAGATCGGCTTGCCATTGATGATTAAAACGCCAAGAAATCGTCTTCAATCGAGGGACCTTACGTGTCACAACGCGAGTGATGATCTGATTTGCTCTAGAATTTTTAAAAACCTAATCACGTACTTCTGCAGGTCTAAACGGAATTCTTGGAAATTTTTTCGCAAAAATCGGAATAAAGGTTCCACCTGAGAATATTGATACTCACTATCTTCACTAAAAAAAAACACGTTTTGCTTCTCTTTTTTGTTACTCATTTTTAATAATAATATTACTTCATAAAAGTCATCTTTATATCTTCTTACAATTACATTACATCTTAATGACGCTGTAAGTGACGCGTCGTCTTTTTGATTTTTTTCTTGTTCTTGTTCTTTCCTTTCGTTAATAAACCGCGATTATGTAAGCATCGATAAGCTGATCATTTTCTTAAGATAATTAACAAAAATCTGTAATAAAATCTTCCTCTTTTAAATCCTCACAGCAAACAGGTTTAGCCATTTTATTTTCACACAGCAGTTTAGTACCCAGTAGAGTTGATTGATTTCGAATAATAGTCAGGATCTTTATTCTTTATTCTTTTTTTTTACACATTTTAAATAGAACACAACAACAGGTCACTCCTTCTTGGCCCACTATTTCTTTCTGAAGACAAAATGACACTTCAAACACAATTCAGCAACACCGTAGAAAAGACGAAACAACTCGATATACCAATGCGTTTGTGGTAAACGATCTTCAATGTAATTGAGTGAATCGTCTACAATCTCTGGCAATTCACCGTCCAATTCCGATATCAGTGCACTATTCGAAACCGCCGAATCACCACCACGCACGGTTTCACTCTTCTCCTCCTCCTCTTTTCTTTCCGAAGTTGACACATTTTCAACATATTCCGATCGCCTAAATACATTCGACATATCTCAAACTTTAAGTCGCCAGTAGACATAAAAAACACAGAAATAATAAACGACAACAATGTCTTTAATCTTTTTACAACTGCAATATTGTTAACTTTTTTTCAATTCATATACAATATTAGTATTACATTACATAACCAAAAGGATAACATCTAAATGGGGAGCTTATATCACCCTTCAAATCCGTCACCACTTTATCGTTTACGAACAAATAACACCTTTCCAAATCCGAAGGAGCCAATTTGAAATATTCATCCAATAAGCATGGTCATTTTTTATACCTAAGATACTCTTTCCATTACCTCTTAAAATGGTAAATCGTTTCATTTTAATAGGGTTCAACGTGACCATGCCAGATGTGGTGGGTGTGATATCGATACCTCGTTTCTTAGCCCATTCGATACGTTGCAAATCACTCATGCATGCATATTTCTTCGAATTAAATGCGATATTTTTCATTGCAAAAGTAACATCACCTCCGTCCTTTTTAAAACCCCGAATCACACACTTTCCACTCTATTTCACGCATTCTTTTCGTATTTTGGAATCGGACCGTCCTCGTTACACCAACAAATTTCTAATCCGTAATTCTTAGGACCACTTCCAGTAAAAGCACTAATGTAACGTTCCCGTTAACACCCCGTTTCAGGATCTTTCTTGGGTTTGATTTCATCTACCCAACAACCCAAAACGTTACGAGTCTCTATAGGTTCCATGTACAATTCGTCGTCAGGATAATCCATAAAAATTATGGAATTGGTATCCATAGACAAATACCATCATTTTTCTTCAACAAACCCTCTGGAAGTAATTTTAAACGAGCGAGAGCGGTAGTAAATATTCCGTGAACCATGTCTCCCTTTCCATCGTGTTTTACAAACTCTTTTGGCACGCGATGCGTCGTCAATAGAACTCGTTTTGACAATTTTTCTCGACAAAACAATCTCTATTTATACAGGTTGCAAATTCGTTCCGATTCGTCAATATATCTTTCACCTTTTTCTTATTCGGATTCTTCACGAAACCACCCCACACTTCCATCGTCGTGTACACTGGACGAAAAAACGGATTTTCACATATAGCAAATGTGGAGCAAATGCATGGCAAATGCTACGTTTGTGCATATTTGCTTAGATTTGCTGAAAAGCAAAGATCACATTTGCCACAGTTTTTCCACTCATGGCAACGCTCGTAAATGCCACATTTGTTTTAAATTTGCTGTTGTCAGTAAAAGTACGGATAACATGGTATTTTTTGTGACATTTGGAGGGGTAGTAAACATGATGTTAAAACTAAAATTTTGCAAGTACTTTTCCTGAAGTTGTAAATTTGATCAAACTGTCATCACTGCACATTTTTACAAGGTGAGTAAAAGCGAGCAAATATTAGTTTTTGTACCCGTTTGCTCGGAGCAGCAAATGTGTTCAAATATGAATTTTTGCAGAGATTGCTCAGAATAGCAAATGTGGCCAAACGGGTAGTTTTGCAGGGTTTTGCTCAGAAAAGCAAATGTGTTCAAGGATCTATTTTTGTAGAAATTTGCTCGGGATATTAAATGTAACCAAATGTACGACTTTTTGCACATAATTGCTCTGCATACCAAATGCAGTCAAAGAACCAGGTTTTCATGCTTGTTTACGATAGGAAATTTGACTATTTGCTGGGGTAGCCCTGTGATCAAAAAATAAAATTATGTTTTTGCTCACTGTTGCAAATGTGATAACAATATCATTTATATCGAGGCATGACTCTACGAAACGCTAACTCTGCTTGAAGTCGCACTAGTTTGCTGAAGAATGCACAATAAAGCTAAACACATTAATTGGATGAATTTGGCCACACATGTGGCGTGTTTAATTTGATCCAGGACACTTAATTGTGGTTTACAGGATTACCATTGTTCAGCAAAGGTGGGGCGAAAAAGACGCGCCCACATTACTAAATGTACGCAATTAATCCGATGTCTGGTGACTGGGGATGGGGGGAGAGGGAAAATGTTTTCTTCGCGAGATACCAACGGTGCGAGGGCGAAGGGAAGAAGGGCGAATTGCTCCAGAGAAATATCTTTTATCCTCTAGGGAACGCCCCCCTTTATTTCCAGTGGTGATACTTGACACATGCCAGGCTTACGGATTAATGCTTGACCGTCATGGCTCGACATAAATAACATTATGCGTGCACAGAATGTTTGGTTTTATATCGAGGCATGACTCTACGAAACGCTAACTCTGCTTGAAGTCGCACTAGTTTGCTGAAGAATGCGCAATAAAGCTAAACACATTAATTGGATGAATTTGGCCACACATGTGGCGTGTTTAATTTGATCCAGGACACTTAATTGTGGTTTACAGGATTACCATTGTTCAGCAAAGGTGGGGCGAAAAAGACGCCACATGCCACCGATTGTGGCAGCCCCACCAAGCACAAGCAGAGTTAGCGTGGCGAAAGAAGTCGGATAACACGAGAATTATGAGAATTATGCTGTGGCTAATAATATATAGATATTGCTAGCGACAGGCCTGTGTAGTCTTAACAGGCAAGCGTGAAACCGCAGCCCTCGCCTGACCGGCTTCAATAAAAAATCTAAGAGCACGTGCAACGAATTAAGAAACCAAAAAAGTTAAGTACTTAAGGACCTAAGGGAGATAGTAAAGCCGCAGCCCCCGCCTGACCGATGGCACCGTCAGCCGAAGGGTTGGACAAAGTAAACATCGATATTTAAAGGGTGACATAAGGATGAACGGAGGAAAGTGAAGTCGCAGCTCCTGTCTGACCGACTTCAGTAAACCTCCAGTTATGAAAGATTACAAATGAGAAAAAGCAATATTATAGCAAGTCCTTTATAGTTTTCGATGTACTTGGATAACTGGCTATATACGGCAAAGTTAAAAAGTGGGCCGCAAAGTAGCAGCCCCTGACTGTCCTACTTTAGTGGCCACACGGGAAAAGACAGCAACATAGCAGCCCTTGTCTGACCTACGGAGCTGTCAGGACGTACGAAATACAGGAGAAGGACTTTCAAACTTAAGTCAATTGGCATTGATACTTTCAGATCTAAGGTAAACCTTAAAGGCGTCGGATTTCCATCGACCAAGAGCCCTAATTTGCGCATCAGAAAAACCCTTGTCGGCAGCGTGACACGCACCCCCGATGCGAAAACTGTGGTTTTTGTATCGACTAAGGTCTAAACAGCAATATTGGAGACAACGCTGAAGCTCGGTATTAAATTGATAGACAGTAATAGGTGTCTGATCAGAATTACAAAAAAGAGGGCCAGGTCGAGTACCTCGCACCTCGCAGTACTTAAGAAGGCTGTTAACCGGGCAAAAGATGACAGAATCATCGCGAGTAATTAGGATATCAAATGGCCGGTGGTCAGGATTATGTTTATAATCAGTGATAGTGATCTTAGCCGTGCATGGGTCGCCATCACGCAATAAAATTTGCAGATCTCGGTATTGGACAACTGAACACGCAAAAAGGGTGCTCTTGGTCGAAAGCTCGCCAATTCGGAAAAGTCCATAAAAAGCAGTAAAAAACATGGCCGAAAATAGAGTGCGTTGAAAAGCCGAAGAGTTAGTGTATTCGAGGGACCGGACGAGCTCATGCAACACTGGTCTTGTGATGGGCAAACGAATATCTGAATGTCTTTGACGACTTAAGGCTGTCAATAATTTTTGTATCAAAAACGATTTGGTTGGATCACAAAATCCTCCGAGTTTGTGAGCGTAAGAAATGGCAGAAAGATGTAAAGTTATCGTAGAATAAGCCAATTTTCGGAAAGAAAGATATGAAATATAAAGGGGAAGACAGACAGGAGATAATGGCAACGTGGGGTTAGGGGACCCGTAAAATTGAGCATAAAATTGACGAAAGACGGCCCACGCGCGTTGATACGATCTCTGGGATCCTTTAGTTAATGCTGAGCTCAACAAGCCACTCAAGTTAGAGACCAACTCTTGGGCAGTAGGTTGTCGGGCACTGTAGTTGGATTCTGGTCTACATCCGGTGAGAGTTCCTTGAACTTTGCTACCTGACAACGTGAAATGTAATCGGCGCGAGTATTGTAAAAGCCGGGAATGTGTTTTGCGTGAAATAATACATTGTGTCTGAGGCAACTTAGAACTAAATCCCTGATCAACACCATAATACTCTGATGTTTGGACGTCTGCTTATTGATAATGTCAACAACGGCAGCGTTATCAGTAAAGAATATTACACACTTATCAGCCATTAAATGTCCCCAAATGTGTATCGCGAGGACAATAGGAAATAACTCTAAAACTGCAATGTTATAAGATTTCCACGTAACCGGCCATTCGCCGCCGAACCAGTGCTTACCAAAGACAGCCCCGAAGCCTATTGAGCCCTCTGCATCGGTATAAAGCTCAAGGGTATGCGACGTTTCCCATGTATCTTCGAGGAAAAATTATTTACCGTTGAACTCGTCTAAAAACCGCATCCACAAAAGCAGATCCTGTTTCGAGCCTTTACATAAACGAATATGGTGGTGTGGCTGTCGGACGCCCTTGGTAAGATCGATCAGGCGACGAAGAAAAGCACGGCCCGGGACAATAACTTGACAAGTGAAATTTAGTAAGCCTATTAAAGATTGAAGTTCTTTTAGCTTCACTCTGCGACGTTTATAAAAATTGTGCAAGAGCATGCGGCATTTTTGAAGCTTTTCATCAGGTAGACGCGCTTCTCTTCTCACCGAATCAAGGGTAATGCCTGCAAATTGCAATACTGTGTCAGGGCCTACGGTTTTTTCCGGAGCAAGAGGTACTCCTAGATGATGGCATAAAGAAATAAACTTGCCCAAGTCGGCCTCGCACCGGTCTTTGGTTTTAGCAATAAACAAAAAATCGTCTAATATGTGCAAAACAGATGAGGCACCCAGGCGATGAATAGACAACCACTCCAATGCGGTACTAAAAGCTTCAAAAATGTTGCATGAAAAAGAAAGACCCATGGGGAGGCACCGGTCAAAGTAATACAAGTTATCGAACTTCATACCTAGCAAGGAATAATCGGCAGGATGAATTGGTATAATACGAAAAGCCGACTTGATATCGGTTTTAGCCAAAAAACAACCTTCCCCGATGGCTTTAATGGCTGTGATCGCATCACTAACGGATGCGTATCTGACAGAGGAACAATAGTCAGGAATAGCATCATTAACCGAATTTCCTTTGGGATAGGATAAATGATGAATCAAACGAAATTCAGACGGGTCTTTCTTGGGTACAACGCCCAAGGGAGACGTACGAAAGTTCGCAAAAGGGGGAGTTTTAAAAGGACCCACAATTCGGCCTGCGTCGCATTCCTTGCGCGATTTCATTCTAGCAATTTCCGGTTGGGCGAGGACACTTTTGAGATTAGGAGATTGAAAAGGAAGCCGATCACCAACAAAATTAACACGAAAGCCACAACGGAAACCATCGACAAGAAAATGCTTTTTGTTTTGCTCATGACAGTGTAAGAGGCATTCAACCCTTCCACCCTTACGGGGGTTACTGGCCGGCTGTGAAGGGCCTGATACTTGAGTAGAGTTTCCTTTTGGTTTAACTCCACTATACCGCTGTTGAGGGGTTAGTATTGAGCATTGAATTGCTGGGTGCTTTGCTCCACATTTACAGCAAACGTGTTCGAACTGATACCCTTGGCAGTGCATTCCGGCGTGAAATGTCCAACACGTGCCTCGTGGGAAAAAATTCGAACGAAAACGCTGGCGTGTCGAGGTTTGGGGCTTGTTGGTTATCGACTGTAATCTCCGAAAATTAGCTGAGGCCCTCAACCAAAGTTCCCAATGTATTTGAGCCCATGGATATTTATCGGGTGCAGATTGCCTCAGATAACGAAATTTTTCGTCATACCAGAGCCAATCCCCGTTCGACAAAGCAATGTCACGGACTACCTCGCAATACTTCATCAACTGCGGGGTTTCACTCTGGTATCGCTCAGTATAGACCGAGACAAAAATGTTAAACGCCGAAACCCACTGTTGTATGTTGGGAACCTTCTTTGTTGCGTGATACGGCTCAAGGGTCAGCCGCGGCTGCTTTGGTAGCCCAGAGGAGGGGGTCATCGATAACGCATACTTATCGATTTGAGGGGTGGATGCTAATAAGGCCCCAAATTCCACATATTCGTTAGCCCAGATTTTAGCTTTAATTTTGGAACCCACCCGGGAACTAAGATTTACTGACACGCTAGTAAAAATTTGTTTAGGTTGCACATTGTCGGGACCCAGAAGCAGAGAATCATTTCTTGTACCTGCACCGGTGAGGCTACTGACATGGCTGCTCACAGCTGAAGTGACGCTATCTGAAGACAGGTCGGCTTGAGACTGGCATGCTAGTGGTTTCAATCGACGTGCTGTCCGCAAACGTGTTTTGTCTCAAGATCTCGGTGAGACTGTCCTTAGATAATGCTGTTTTCACCGCTTCCGAGATGGCCGTCGATAGGGTGGCGGAGAGAGCGTTTACGTCCAAGGAGTCCAAACCGGGGTTGTTATTAGTTTGTTCAGGGAGAGGTGGGACTGTTGCAGTCAGCTCTGATGTCCGCACTCGCTTAGAACCTGTTTGGCGGCCTATCCTTGATGGCTGTGCCGGACGCTTCCTAAGAGGCATGTCTTATCGATAACAGATAAAGTTAGGTAATTAAATACCATGGAATGCTGTTTGATTTCGAAAGAAAATTGATAAGAAGGAATACGGCGTAAGATGACAAGATGAAATTCCATCCTAAATTTTTGGTCACAGTTGAGGTGGGGCAGTTTCACAGGTTTTCTTTAAATCTGGTTTATGAGCAATGATATGTAACCGGATGAAAAAGAGCATGAAAAGAGAAAAAAAGCCAAGTTCCCAAAAACAATGCATTACCGCCTGTGCCGAGTGCATTGGACCACTCGTAAAGAGGCGGTCAAAGAATTGTACACTCATATGGCAGGAGTAAGCATATAATAAATTATCGCCAAAGCCATAAATGCACGTTGGACGTGCCAACCTTTGTTCAAAGGAACCGAACAAGCACAGCCATTGCTCGTGGGAGTAAAACCCAGCGGCAAACAACAAACAGGGGCTGTTAAAACAAACAACAACTGACAATTCGGCTTGGCTTAAAACAAAACGGAACTGGCAAATCTTAAGACAGTAAAATAAAAACCATAAAATGCCTGGGCAAGGTGGGCAGTATAGATAAGAAGTTGTTTCAAATCTGTTACATAGCTTAAATTTGCCCAACGTGCGGCTATAACGATTGTAGGCAACGTAGAACTGCCCCCCTCAAAGTACGATAGAGCTTGTACTGACCAATGCCGTTTAAATGTATCCCATCATGGGCCATAAAATTAGTTTTTGCTCTCCAAAACCCTTCATGGCTCCAGAACATTGCATAGGGGATGGGCTCTAGCACTACTTTTAAATACCGATTTAAGAGTATTACGTTCTTGTTAAAGGTAGGAGCCCCCGTTCGATAAATAGTTTGACATACACATACACATTTGACTTTAAGCGAATCATGGAGGGACCTGGTAAGGTCTTCAATTGCTGAGCCAACGCTCACCGGAGAAAGATGGCTTAAGTCGTTAGTTCCTAGCTGTAAGATAACTATGTCCGGCTTGAACCGTGCAACCACAGAAAGATCAAATTGAACAGTCTTCAGGACTGTTCTTCCCCCGACCCCGTGCCATTTTAACTCTATGTCTTCGAGAATATTCAAGTTAGCATCGAGAGCAGCATTCCGCCCTAAATATTCGCGTAAACGGCGAATAAAGGAATGGCCAAGTATCAAAACACGTGTTGCCGACATATCACCGCCTGGGAAACAGTGTTGTAAACTGAAGGCGAAATAGAGAACAAAATAATCCAAAGTAAAAACAGGTACTTGCTTGAAAGTTCTTGGACTAAGGTAGGAAAAAATGTTTTCTTCGCGAGATACCAACGGTACGAGGGTCAAGGGAAGAAGGGCGAATTGCTCCAGAGAAATATCTTTTATCCTCTAGGGAACGCCCCCCTTTATTTCCAGTGGTGATACTTGACACATACCAGGCTTACGGATTAATGCTTGACCGTCATTGCTCGACATAAATAACATTATGCCTGCACAGAATGTTTGGTTTTTTGCTTAAAGTAGCAAATGTGAACAATATACATGTAGCCTTTGGTCAAGATAACAGATGTGATCCAAAACCTTAGTTTTGCTTGTAATAGCAAAATGATTAAAATGTGATTTTACACCACTGTTCTTTAATTAGGCCAGAGGTGAATGCTTTTCCATCACTTTTTTTCTCAAGTTAGCAAATGTAATCAAATAATCAGTTTGGCATTTTCCTTGCTACGGCCCTGCATACAAAAGAATGTAGGTAAGGTAAATAAGATGATAGAATTACCCAACGTTTTTCTTTAAATTCGTGGCCGAAACAGACACTGTACCCTGATGCAGAAATAAGTACATGTAACAACCTAATGCAATACAACTAGCAGCAAATTATTACTAATCTTAAGGACGGTGCCTACTAATTAAAGATATTTTTGCCCTGGTGTGTGATTATGCAGGAAATGTAGATCTTAGCAAGTGTTATTGAAATCTAAAAAGAAAATTGGGGGTGACCAGGCATTTTTCAAAGATAATTCGTGAACAATATTTGTAAAAAGCTTTAAAATACAAAGCAATGTACGGCGTTCTTTCTCAGACTGAAACTTAATTACATGTATCTCTGAAAAATGCATGGTTACCCCCAATTTTCTTTTTGGATATCAAGAGTACTTACTAAGATCTACTTTCACCGGATAGTTTAAAACCACGCAAAAATATCCCTGTATTAGTAAGCATCGGCGATAGGAAATCCGAGTATCTGGAGATGCGCAGAACGTATGCGCAATAACAATAGTAGGCAGCGTCCTTAATAAATAATTGACTTGCGAGACAGTAAGTTCCTAATGATGATAGATATGTTATGTAAAGCCAACGGAGAGGTTAAGGCTGAGTTCAGATACCAAACATTTGATTGGGAATTAATAAAAACTTAGGCTGACCTTAGTACAACATAATACATGTAACTGCCATATAATACGTCACAAGTATATGCAAAGTATACTTCCATAAAAGAAAATTTCAGTATCTAAATCGAACCTGCCTGAAAGTTGAAATAGCAGCTGGGAGAATGACTCAGCCGTTTCACATTGATTCATATGCTTCATTGTATTTTCATGTAATTGATTTAAGTTGTTAGGTTTGGTATCTGAACTGCCCCCAATACTATTATCAAACAACTAACACTAATGATGCACCAACCACAAACTGTGGTGAACATTTTGTTAAGCATCGTTTGGAAGCAAGTTCCTATAGTAGTGTACTTGAATCTAAGTTCTTCAAACACGTTTATCTACAGAACCAGATGGAAAATACTTCACAGTATGCTATAACAAATTAACTGCATGTTTAGACCTACTTTACAAGTCACATCGAACCATGTAA
Source organism: Montipora foliosa (assembly GCF_036669935.1). Lineage (NCBI taxonomy): Eukaryota > Metazoa > Cnidaria > Anthozoa > Scleractinia > Acroporidae > Montipora > Montipora foliosa. Next base: position 14,299,459 of record NC_090881.1, read on the forward strand.
GGCGTGCCATCCGCCAGTTCAAATGGAGAATACTACAAATTAAAATGCTATAACAAATTAACTGCATGATTACGTCTACTTTACAAGTGACACCGAACTGTATAAGGTGTGCCACCGGCCAGTTCAGATGGAAAATACTAAAACTAGTATACTATCATCATAATCATCATCATCACTATGACAAATTAACTGCATGGTTAGACCTACTTTAAAAGTTACATCAGACTGTATGAGGTGCGCCACCCGCCAGTTCAGATGGAAAATACTACAAATTAGTATACTACGACAAATTAACTACATGGTTAGACCTACTTTACAAATTACATCGAACTGTATGAGGCGTGCCACCCACCAGTTCAGATAGAAAATACTACAAATTAGTGTACTACAATATGACAAATTAAGGCCCGGGTCGCACTAGTTTAAAAAGTTGTTTGTTTTACAAAAAAATCTGTCAACAGATAGTTTTTTTCCAGTGCGACCGATTTGTCAGACATTGTCAAAAATGAGCGGAATGTACCAAATGTTCAAAGATGCCGGCACTTAAAATTGCCAAGCTCTGGACCTCGCCAAAATGTCACAAAAAATCAAAAAAGCTATGAAACTGTCACTCATGACGCAAACAGCAAATGAAAAACGTGATAAACTCAAGTTTACTTGTAATTTGGCGCCCATCTTGTTGAGAAGGCTAAGAAGCCGATGGATCCTTCAAGGCCATATGCGAGTTTCAGTGCTCTTTATATGCCATTAAGAGCGATGACTCCAGATACAGGTAATTATTTTGGTCAGCAAGAAGTCTTTGAGTCAACCAACGTTCGGTCCGTCTATGCTGTCTGATCGGACGCTCGTATTCCAACAACGCTAGCTGGATATTCAAGTTATGAAGTCTGTACATACAGTGCAGATTGTACACATTTGCCATTCTAGCCTGCATGCAAGTCCAACGAAAGCGAAAGCCTCATCTTACCTTTAATATAGCGTGACATCGTGACACACTTCTAGCGGGAGTAGGAGAGTTTTCTTTTGTACACATTGATGCGTGTATGACAGGAATGCAAATTGCGTGCGACCCTAAACATAAAATAAATTTTACCGGAAACAGATATTTGTCTGAAATTTTGTCACAACAAAAACAATTTTGTCCACTAGTGCGACCCGGGCCTAACTGCATGGTTAGACCTACTTTACAAATAACATCGAACTGTATGAGGCGTGCCACTCGCCAGTTCAGATGGAAAATACTACAAATTAGTATACTATGACAAATGAACTAGATGGTTAGACCTATTTCACAAATTACAGCGAACTGTATGAGGTGCGCCACCCGCCAGTTCAGATGGAAAATACTACAAATTAGTATACAAGTACAACTGTATGACAAATTAACTGCATGGTTAGGCCTGCTTTACAAGTTACATCGAACCGTATGAGGTGTGCCACCCGCCAGTTGAGATGGAAAATACTACAGATTTGTATACTATAACAAATTAACTGCATGTAATTGAGTGGTACTTATATTACAGCCATCTTTCAATCATTGATGTTACGTGAAGATACGTCTATTAGAAAGATATCACTTAAACTCATGTTACTGCTTATGTTTGATGTATTTAGTATTGAACGATCACTGACAATTTTCTCAGACAAAGGATTGTGAGACCTTTTTTAATTTTAGTCAAAAATTATTGAGAAATGATTCCTATATTAGCACAGGTAATCACTGATTGTTGCCCTGAACATTCGACTCTGCCATAATTACCGGATGCCTGAAAAAATTCACCTGACCCCAGGTCATGTCAAAAGATTAATTTCATACAGTTTATCCAGAACAATGACACTACTGTACCCAAGTATTGACACAAAGACATTAATTTGCAATTGCATCACAATTCACAATCAGTGGACTGTCTGTTTCTTGCACCTCAAGAAATTCCCTTTAATCCCAATTATCGCTAACATTAAATTTGTGTGGAAAATAACTCTTTACCGTTTCGACATCAAACGTTTCGGTAAACGTCCAAAGTTTCTCCTGGATGTAACACAACGAATCTAGGAAAATCATTTGACCGACTTTGAATTGTTTAATGCGATTGCCGTCAAAAATGATACTGGGTTTAACCCAAGTCTGCTTCAAGTAACCGCATAATAAAATGTGCCCGTTAAAACCACCGGCATTGTGCGCAACCATAGTTAATCTAGGGACTGATTATGAAACCCTGGCAATTTCAAAAGCAGGAACAATACAGTCGCAATTAGATGTTGAACCGACCGTGACCCGCACAATCTTTTGTTTTTGGTTCGCAAGTTAATTTCGAATAAATTAGTTGAAGCTTTTGAATGGTTATCCTGCCGAAAAAAGCGTGTTTTTGTCGGGTTTTGTGCAGGGTCAAGGCCAAAAAAGCGAACAAAAATATGAAACAAAGAAACTTGTCGAGTTTCATAACCAGCCTACATCTATTAACTATGGCGCAACGAACTTACATGGCGTCTTTTCGTCGAACAAGCTCCTTTTACCGAAAAATAATAATCCATTAATTTTTCGACACAATCGCCTCCCATGAAAGTGATCTGGCGATGTTTTCCGTTTTCTTTAGGCGTTGCAAACTGTAAAACACAACAGTTAGAAGTGTAATATTTACTACCGTCTGCATCGATATCCGTTAGCGTTTCCAAATCGTAATAGAAGTATTCACCTTCTTTCTCTAACATCTTCTCCATCCCGCTTTTAGAAACGCTTTGCACGTAACACCTATGCTCCGTTCTAGAATCGTATTTACAATTGCATGTGTAACAATTCGCTTGAAAACAAACGTGTTTTTTCGCTTCTTTAGATGAATTAATTTGATAGGCACCAATACAATTACCCTCTGCGTCCCGATTAAAAACACCTTCGGAAGCAGCCAAATCTATCCAACGATAACGGCACGCCATCACAGATTCACAGACTTTACGTTTACGATACATAGGTGGCTCATTCGTCTTTAAATGTTTCTCATAACAATCTCTAACGCGAAACAAACGATGGCAATGATCGCACACAAAACCATCCGAAGAATCACATTTGCACTTACAATGTATACATAAATTAAAATCACATTGGTGTTTGTTGAGAGCTTTAACGACTCTATGACACCCATTACAATAAAAACCGCGAACAAAACCAAAATAATTTCGCATGTGTTTAACAAATACATAATGTCCTCTAGTTACACAAAGATAGTCTTACTATGTTGCACATCCTTGTTGATTTCAGCAACCACCGAATTGTCGATGACAACCAGACCATATCCGGAAAACACTTCATTTTCGCGGAAAATACGTTTTAATTCGACTAGTGTGACGGGCCGATCTGCATTTCTCTCCATGTAATGTGGTACTTTAGCCATTGTACATACCCCATACATTTCGTGATGCCCATTTACGACGTTTTGTTTCGTCCAATTGTAACCGCTTCAAACCCAAGAGTAAAGCGGCAAAGTCACAATAACCGGCACTAAATTCAGGTGGAGGCGATTTCACCGTCTGTTTATGTTTTCTCAAAAATCTTTCCAATGTTTCCTTTATCAAATTTAATTTCACCTGTCCACTGGCCGAGTAACCAGCTCCACGACTTGTACGAACATGTTCTACAATGATGCGCAATGACGGATCTCGAATATTTACTTCCTGTTGACTGTTTAAGACTTGTTGGATCTGATGAAACACGTGATCAGCTCGAAGATGTCCCAGCAGAACAATAGCCGAAGTGATGCTGCCCATGGGTAGATTATCTGATTCGATTCTAACTTGAACGTAATCTTCCTCGTTGTAACGGCTCGTCACAAATAAATGCAATGGAGCCATCATCGACGCTAACACGATCGTCAATTGTTCCGATTCTCGTCTGCGTCTTTCTGTAGCGTCCTCGATAGAATCGATAAACCTCCATTCCTCTTCGAATAAAATAGGGCGAAACGGCAAAACGCTAGTCGATATTTCAAAGTAGTCATTATAGCCTCTTTCTTCGCGTTCCAATGAAAAACGCGTGGATTCGTATTCGTCACCCACTCTTCTCAGAAAAGACAAGTGTTTTTTTCAATTTTTCGCTCTCCTTTTATTTAAACTTCTCGTATAAAATTATTTTTAAACAAATGAAATATCATAAAAAGGCCTACCTGTCATATCGAAAAATACGTTTTAATATTTGATTTTAAGACTCCACTTGTTTCCACTTGAACAGCTTATTGTAATATTGTAATATTAAAAAGCTCAGTCGTAAAAACTGTAGCGCAATGAACTTTACTTATAACACGTGTAATCTTATATTGTGTCTCACTTAACCACTGAATATCTATCTGACCTAATGCTCCCTCGTAAGGAAAACGCGTGTCGTATTTCTGCAAATCAAACCTAATGGCTCTGTGAAAAACATTTTCCGTATGATAACAATCACGCTTTTCTAATAACAATTGCGTATTAATCTGATTTTCTTGTAATAGTGTCATTGACTTTAACACAGTTAATACGTTCGTCAAAGAAAACTCGGAACTTTCTCTAGCACGTATAATCTCTTTAAGGTCATATTGATAACAGGAAACTACTAAATCAACATCTATCCAAGGATAAAAATATTGTTTCAATAGTTCGACAAATTTCTTTTCGACTGTCTTTTCTCTTTTCCGCACCCAACGCAGCTTTCCACATTTGCATGTCAAATGAACTTCTTTGTCGCAATATTGTTAGTAGACCATTAACCATTTATGAATCATGCATCCTTTGTGGATCCTGTAATCACAACAGCTAAAGTGATTTACATCCGCCATGCGTCCGCGATATCTCGCTCGTTCGTTGGCATCTTGAAACTCCACATCTAAAAACACATGTAGATGCATAACACCATCCCAGACACGAATTATGTCCAAAAATATATCTATGTTAAAAAAATTCATTTCGCAGTAATCACGTTGTATTTTCTTTTTCTTGCTTTTCTTGTCTTATTTTTTTTTTAGTTTTTTTGAAGATGTAAACCACAGCTTTACCTCTTTTTGAGCGTAAATCTTTGACTCTGCTTTCGCACACATGTCTAAGCATCGTGACTTTAGTAACAAATGAAAAAATAATTAATGTATTTTCTGTTTTTAAGTTCTTCACACGTGAGTTAAACATACGTAATCAATATTTGATTACCAGGATCTTTAACCATTATTTGGTTGCCGCTATGGTCAATCTTATATCTCCTCCACAGAATATATTCATGAACTAAAAAACCGATTCAAATCATACTTAGCGCCATCGCTAAAACCCACATGATCCAGAAACCAATCTCGTAATTCAAGTCGATTATAATTTCTGCAACCGCCATTTCAAATCGATCACGCCTGTGCAACACACGCATTCCCAGATAATTTTCACGGTTAAATATGTTTTCACCTTGGGACTATATAACGCCTTCTTCATCTCGTGGTTGCCACAATCATCAAAACACCATCGTAATCACCTTGTAACATCGTACAACCCAACCAAGTTAGATCCCAGTATGGAACACCGCAATCACGCAAGACTTTCTGTTTGTTTGTTATTTAATTGTTTAAGTAGGTTGAAGTTTTGGCAGCTATTCAGCTGATGTGGACCTGCTATACCCACCCACCCATACACCCACAGAGGACAGCCACAACACCGGGAACTTCATCCCCTACTCTTCTCGAATAGTGTGTGGGTTCTTTAACGTTCTACAGGGAACTAATGAACATGGAAGTTATTTGTGAGACGGGACCTCCGGCTTATCATCCTTGTCCGAGAAGACTTGAAAGTCTAACCATTTGCGGATGTAATTACAAAGGCAGCACTTTCTCCTCAGTCATTTAAAGACCCTGAGTGTTGGTCCGGCCGGAATCGAACTCACGACCTCGCATGGCAACCCGGTGCTCGACCGACTGAGCCACCGTTGCGTGGTTAAATGTTCGTTACCCAAAACTCCAACCATAAAACGTTCTCTTGTCTTATTCGCTTCGTATATCTCCACTACATCTTTTGTAAACTTATCCCACGTGTGATTCTCGCCCCAAACACTAGACACGAGACTACAATAATGTTCATTGTGGATATATTGATTTACTGTTTTTCTATCTTCATCAAGCATCCATGCATAACCATTCGATGAAAAATATCCTATACTGGCATTTCGCATTGCTATCACATTAAAAAAACACAATTCCCGAATCATGAAACCAGTAGACAACGGAAAACCTATCGCGTCCATCACCATGCAAACCTCCTTCAGCAATTCATTCTATTCCAACACGCTCAATTCCGAAATTCCATCAATCGTGGCGGTCGCCATCCCTTCTTTTCTTCTCTCCGAAACGCGACGACGACGAAATAAAATTATACAACTCTCCCTGACACTCGTCACCAGACCTACTCTGCGGCGGGCCCCGGGCGCCATCTTGAAACCCATCCCTCACCAAATCTATTCGGCCGGCAGCGGCAGGAGGCCCCTTCCACGCCCGCGCGATGCCCATCTTCCACGCAAATTTGGGACCTGTCCACGCGCGATGCCCATTTTCCACGCGAGTTTCGTTCTACATGAGTGCGCTCTCATGTCACTTAAAAAACAGCTCCACTTTGCCCTTAAATACTACTGTATGGCCGTGTAGCCGCGTCGAGCCACAGAAAGCGCGCGAAAAATGAAGCCTCGTTTATGTTTGGGTGAGTCAACCTGGGTTGAGCCTGTGATCCAATCGAAAACCAATACCTGATCAGCGGTCAGCTTAAAAAATTTTGACCTCAGTGTGCGCTAAGTTTGAGCCTGCAATATGGTCAGTTGACACTGGCCAGCAGATACCTTGATTTGGCAAATGTCAATTGACCTATGCTGTAAACAAACGTGATAATGGTCACATTGGCATACATGGAGGGGTAGACGTTCGCCGATGACGTCATGGCTATGAAAACAAAATTTCTCACATCGACGGGTTACCAGAAATCTCGGCAAAATGAGTGCGCATGCTCTGCCTTGAACACAATTCGATTCGAGCTTTCGAGCTCTTTGCTTCTGAGTTGATTCGGCGAGGAAGGAAAAGTTCATTTGGACCTTTTGATGATCAAGACCTTACGCTCAACATGGACTCAACAGAAAAACTAAACGGTAGTTCCGAGCTGTTTCCAACAAGAAGTTAATCGAAAGAGGTAAGCTTATTTTAGGCATGAAATTTATGCTATTTACAAGGTAATTTTTGTGAAATTAAAATGTTTATTTGCGCTATGCTTGAGCCAAAAAATATTCAAATCCTGCTCACACCTCTGAACCTGCAAAGCACCTGTGTGAAAACCCATCACATTTTTTCTCTTGGCGCGTTCTCTGGGGCTAATGATCCAACAATTCGGCCCCAGTCTGAACAAACAAGTTATTTCTTATGTTTCCAAACTTTTCCCAACGGGAATTGCATAAGATATATATGCATGGATGCGTGCGGACGGTCATTGTTAACCCTGATGATGCCAAAAAGCCACAAACGTTTGGTTTTAACATTTTAATTTCACAAAAATCACCTTGTAAATAGCTAAGCGAACATTATGGACAAATGTTTATTTGTTTATGTCGTTTCCATGAAAGAATTAAAGGCAACTCCGGGGTAAAATTAAAGGTATTTTGTATGTTTGGCCTCAGGTTCATGTCTCAAATTTTGATAAATTAAATATTGTACTTGAAAGACGACTGAAAATGCGGCAGCTTCTGCAGATACCGGAGCACAAATTATGTAAAACAAAATAACTCCAAATAAAGACTAATCCCAAGCAACCAAAAACACAATACTTTCCGGTACCTGCAGAAAGACCCAATTCCAAATAGAAAGCCAACATCTTGAAAATTGCCCACTTGTTCAGAAAGCGGTCAGCGTAGCATTGTGTGATGTAGAATCGTCAAACCCATGAAATTTAATTCGATAACTGCGCGTCTTCTAGTTGTGTACAATATTTTGCATCGGCGAAGAAGGAGCTTTTGCCTTTGTATCATCGCTAAAAATGGCCGATTCTGAGACGTATTCTAATAAAATCGTTGAGGAACAGGCCTCCGAAGGTTTTTCAATTCGGCCGTACCATTTTGAACCGCGTGTGAGCTCTGATGAAGCGGATAGCAACCCCGAAAACGTAGGCGACAAATGCATGGCAAGCGATGAAGAAACGAATTTAAGACTGCGAAATCAGACTGGTAATTCTACAACAGACTGTTACGAGTTCGAATGTTTTGAGGAAAGGTAGCTTGCAAACTAATCTGAACGCAGGGTTGTCGGAACAACAACAAGAAGATTTATTCCAAAAATGAACGTAGTTTCCACGAAGTAAAACTCTGAATAACACGTACTCGACAAACTTACACGGCCTCCGCCAACTTGAATAAACACAGCTTCTGTCACACTTGACTAAACACGGCCAACGCCAACTCTCTTCGCTTGTGAAAAACTAGTTAGAAAAACACTCCGTTTGGACTCGTCTACTTATATACTCTGACAATAAATTTCTAGAACTTTCTAAATAGTAATGAATCTAATTATAGAAAGATTACAAAACACACCGATTTAGAAACGCTTACGTACAAACCTAAATATAAACAAACCACGAACTCTCGCGAGGCTTCGAGACAGTAACGCTTGTCACGCAATACTATTTTTCGTAACATAACCCCCTCTTGAGAAGAAATTTCCTAAATTTCTACTAACAACGAAAAATTAGTTAAATAGTACCAACTGAGGAGGCAGTCCAGTGTCTCTTAAGTTATTCCTCTAATCTGCTTAGATAATCGGCTCCTACATTCTCTTTTGACTCCCATCTTCATCATGTCTGTAATATCCTTCTTCAGCGATTCTCTTAAACTATACGGTACTGGATATGGTCTTGATCTAACTGGTTGGTCGGATGTAAGCTTGATATGATGCTGAGCCAAACTTGTTGTGCCTGGGGCTTCTGTGAATAAGCTTTGAAACTCATTTGCAAGATCCATGAACTCTGCTCTTTGCTCATGAGAAAGGTTATCTCCTATGGTCACATCATTGACTGACTCTTTCGCGACATAACCACCAATCTCCAGAAAATCAATACTATCCACAGGGTCAACTTCTTCTACTTCACTCTCAACATGTTCGTTCTTACAAATGTTAACGTTCGTTTCAATAGCAACTGCTCCAACGGAAACAGGATCCTCTCGCTCAAAATACTTCTTCAGTAGATTAGCATGGTAAACTTTCTCTTTTCCTTTGACGCTCACTCTATAATCATTGAGACCAACTACAGCACTAACCTCAAATGGACCTTTCCACTGCATTAGGAGCTTGTTGTGGTCGGTCGGTAGCAGCACTAACACTTTATCTCCAGGTACAAACTTCCTGATTTTAGTCTTCCGGTCGTAATAATGCTTGCCTTTGTTCTGGGCTTTCTGAAGCTCGGTGTGCGCCAGTTTGAGGGTATCTTCAAGCTTCTCGCGTAGCTCAAACACATACTGATAGCTGTTCTTTACTTCAGGCTCCTCCAGCTCTTTCGTCCAAAGCTCTTTGAGAATAACCATCGGTCCTCTGACAGCTCTTCCATACAGCAACTCAAACGGCGAAAAACCAGTAGACTCCTGGGAAACTTCACGATATGCAAACAGCAACGGGTTAATATAGCGATGCCACTGTCTTGGCTGTTCACTGCACAATCTCTTTAACATGCTCTTCATTGTTCCATTAAACTTTTCCGTCAGGCCATTACACATAGGATGATAAGGAGTCGTGGTGAGCTGTTTAATGCTCAAAAGCCGTGTCACTTCCTTCATACACTCAGAGACAAACTGCGTACCAAGGTCACTCAAGATCTCTTCAGGCACTCCCAAACGACTAAAGATATCCACCAACGCTTCTGCCACAGTTTCAGTATCAATGTTGTTCAGCGGAACGGCTTCAGGATAACGAGTTGCAAAGTCGACCAATGTCAATATATATCTATGGCCGTACTCACTCGGGGGAACAATAGGCCCAACCAGGTCGATTGCTACTCTCTTGAATGGCTTGTCAATTAATGGCATCTTCTCTAGGGGAACCTTCGGTACGGAACCCTTGTTAACTGTCTTCTGACATACATCGCACGACTTGCAATAACGAGTCACGTCTCCTTGAATGCCTGGCCAGTAGAACGCGCTTTGAATCTTATCAGTCGTTTTCTTTATTCCCATGTGACCTCCCATGATCGATCCGTGCGCTAGTTCCATTATTCGACTTCTCAGCTGCACAGGAACCATAACCTGCTTCAGGGGTTTACCTCCGTTCACATAAGGGTGCTTGTAGACGCGGTACAGAACTCCACCTTTCACTTCAAATGAAATCTCAGCCTGGCCTCTCACAACTACGTCATCTTTCTCCCAAAATTTCTGTAGGCTCTCGTCATCACGCTGCATTTGCTTGAGCTTTTCTCTATCAACTACGGGACTTTCTTTGGTATCTGGTACCTTCAACGGAATATGTTCTCCAGCTTTCTTAACTTGACTTCTCGTGGTTACAGCACAAGCTTCTTGTACAGGAACTTGCCAGCTTGGGTCTGGGTCGTCAGCGGCTCTTGCGCCTGGTACATTACCAATAATCAAATCATAAACAGCATCGGGAAGACACTGCGCTTCCACTTGGCCCTTGAGATAAGGTGTATCAACATCAATCTTTGCGATGGGAACCTTCCTTGCCGTATTGTCAATGAGCAGCATAACATTAAATTCGCCAGTAAACTGATCCTCAGACACAAGTTCCCTCTTTACTACAATTCCACTACAACCAGTATCTCTCAGGACATCAACAGGCTTCTCTCCAACTCTACCTTTCACGACAGGCATTTTACTTCTCACTCCAGTCAACGGTTCAATACAAGCACTACTCAACAATGGAATCTTCTTACCACAGGCTAACAGCAACTTATCATCTTTAATACAGGCCTTAACTTCTTCATCAGTAGGTTTATCCTCAGGTGGTTGAACTAAACAACTGGCACTCACTTGACCACGCTGCACAGGGTTACCATCCTTACTTTGTCCTCCTGATCTGCGTCCACCTGATCGACAGTTTCTAGCTTCATGTCCCTGCTTACCACATAGGAAACACTTTCTTGTTAGAGTTGGGCAGTTGACAGCTTTATGACCTCGGGTGTTGCACTTAAAGCAATGCAGAGCTGGTGGATTAATCTGCATGTTCTTGGCTTCGTCCCTCTCAGGCTGCACTGTTGGCTTTCTGCTCGCTGAGCTGAACAAATGTTTACCATGAGCCTCCAAGTACTGGTCAGCGATCTTCGCAATCTTTGTTAGGGTCTCAGGTGCCCTTTCTCGCAAGTGAATTGCCAAATCCTTAGGGCAAGAGTCAATAAATTGTTCTTTCACGATCAAGTCCTTAAGACCATCAAAGGATTGCGCAGTATCCGAAAGCTCTAGCCAACGTAACAGGTATCTGTCCAGTCGCACAATAAACTGCTCCGGACTTTCGTCAACTTCTGGTTTGGATGCTCTAAATTTCCGACGATAGCCGTCTTCGGTAAGGTCATATCTCTTCATTAAGGCAATCTTTACCCTGTCATAATCCTTAGCTGCCACCTCCGATAGACGTGAATACACTTCTAGTGCCCGTCCAGACAACAGAGCACTGAGCTTCGATGCCCATCCATCTTTTTTCCACTTAGCTGTCTCGGCAAATCTCTCGAACCTCTGCAAATACGCGTCCAAATCGTCTTTGCCATCAACAAACGAGGGGAGTTTAGGTGCCTTAGCCCGATCCTCTCTCACTTCAGGACGTCCGTCAGCACTCTCCACAGCCAAACGTGCAATCTCCAGTTCATGTTCTCTTTTTGCCGCTTCAATAGCCTCTTTTTGTTTCAACAGCTCGGCTTCCATCTCCAATTTTCTTAGTTCGCGTTCTTGTCGCCTGGTTTCTCTTTCTTCATCTTCTCTTCTGCGCCTTTCCTCTTTTTCTTCCTCTTCCTTTCTTTTATCCTCCTCAAGCATTCGACGTCTCTCTTCTCTTTCTTCTTGTAATTGCCTCTTTT
>NC_090881.1:14321488-14341488 GCF_036669935.1 Montipora foliosa
ACAAATTCTTGTATCTTCAATTGTATGATGGAGGGAAGACGTTCATCGATCCACTTGTTGAGCTTCGCTTCGATCTTCGCTTCAATCTTCTCCCAGTTTTCACAAAATTCATCGTCAGAAGTTGTAGTAGGCGATTTCGGCGAAGAAGTAACCTTCTGTTTTGCCTTTGGTTTGCCTATTTAGAGATTTTCGCGGAGAATTCAATCAAGTTCTCCAAAAAAAGACAAAAAGATGATCAGAGTAAAAGAGAAACCGCCATCTTGCACCACTGACCCTCTATCTTCAGTTACTGTAGTCTATACCTAGAATTAGTAGTAGCAGCAGTAGTCTGTAGTTACTGTAGTAGTAGTAGTAGTAGTAGTAGTAGTAGTAGTAGTAGTAGTAGTAGTAGTAGTAGTAGTAGTAGTAGTAGTAGTAATGGTGGTGGTGTCCCACTGTCACAGTCCCTGGTCTTTTGGCCATGTATGTCAGGATATGCCAGGCAACAACAAGTTGCCAAAGATCACCCACAATGCAATAACTGGAGTGTATATTTAGAGATTCACTTTCAACTTGCACTGTAAACAAAGGCGCTAAACAGTTTCAGCCCTTGGAAAGTGGGGACCAGGTCTGCATCCAAACGAAGTCAACAACTTGGAAGCTTGCCACAGTCTTGCAAAAGGAGAACACCCCCAGATCGTACACAGTTCACACGAATGATGGTGGGAAGTACAGGAGGAACAGGTCGTCTTTCAGGTACAATATTTCATTTGAATGAAACGATATGGGAATGACATTATAAAAAATTGAGACATGAGACAGGCCAAACATACAAAATAACTTTTACTCCGGAGTTCCCCTTTAAGCTTAAGTTATCTTCACCAAACCATCATGTTTGCTCGTGTTTCGGTCACACCGTTGAAAACCTGCAAGTTGTAAATTTTAAACACATCACATTGTCCGTTCACTGTTTTTTTTTTTTACTTAAAGGCAATTTCTCTGAACGCTGGTACGCTGAGGGTTTTGACACAGCATGATTTTAACACTGACGGATACGGGAGCCAAGGATTCTTCTGTGACCAGGTTGTCCACAGCAGGAGCAATGGTTTGTCTGGTAGATGGCGATGCTCTCTCTTTTCCAGCTCTATGTTGCTTTGCAGGACACACTAGGTTGTGGTATGATTAAATTCAATTGCTATCTAGATTTCTGTTGATTTCACTGTCCCAGTCATCTGACCTGAAGAAATTTTATGGAAAGTGTTGATATCTGGCTGTCAATACTTTCAACATGTGAGCATCTGTTTTTATTTGCATTGTTAGACAAAAACCTCTTATTAAAGGAGTCAGTTAAGTTGTTTGGTTTTTTTTAGAAAGGGATCTTTACAAATTGGGCACAAATTTCCCTGCTTTTCCAAGTATCGTAAGTGACATGTGTGTATGAAAACGAGCAAGTGTCAGTAAGATTATTAATTTACTTTGATCAGTTGCCTGTTGTTTCTTGAACATGTCATTCATTCTGATTCCAGTGCTGAAGCCTAAGACTCTTCCTGCTGTGTTTGCTGATCTGGTCAAACCATGCATGGCAAGTAACATTCCAGGAGTTGTGATGAGAAACTCAGCGTTGAATATTTTATTGGTTTTGTGTTAAAGAAAAGTCAGGGTTGTTATTCATCTCTCATTTTTTTTCCCTGCATAATGACAACAGTATGACTGTAAATCGAACATCACAGATGTGAGCATGTCAATGATTAATACAAGATGATTGTTCAATTAATTTGATTGTACATCACTGTAACTTTTGAGATACAAGATCAACTCTTAAGTCCATTAAGTACCGAAGGTAGCCCAAAATGTGAAGGAGGCCAACTATTCCCTGTTCTTGTAATGCAGTGTAGTTCTTGCTGATGGCACGTCCATCCACTCAAGTTATTGAATGTTGTACAATTTGAAACAAGTTAATTCAATGGGTCTAGCAGAACTTTCTAATAAAAGTAATAATAACTTTGATATTTTCCCAGGAAGCTCTGCTAACCCGAAAGTGCTTTTCAGGGAGGTCCTGCATCCGATCCAATTGGAATTTCGAAATGTTGGTTTTGAGTAAAGGGGAAAACCAGAAAACCCAGCGAAAAACTCTCGGAGCAGAGTAAGGACCCAAGACTTGAACTCATTGAACTTGATTGAACTATTCACACATTGGTATCATGTTTTGTTTCTTAAAGAAAAACAGAGATAAATTGTTCAGCAATTTAGAGACATTGCTTGCGTTATTAGTCATTACTCATTATCTTATTAGCAGGAAGAGTTCGACTGTGAAGACCTGATCACTTTTCCAAAGTAGTTTTTGTTGTTAGGATGTAGAACGCTGCAGCAATTTGTTACAATGTCCCGGAGGACATCTCATTTAAGATGGGGAGTATGTAGGGGTTACCCCATCCCCACACAGTCATTCGCAGTCAGTCACGTGGTAAGTAGGAATTGGTCGACCACGAGGTCGAGAGACCGTAGAGGAAAAATAAAGCGGTTGGACAAGTCTATGTTTTGACCTTGTCTGATTCTTTTGTGGGAACAAGGGCCAACACTATAATTATTCATCTTAGGCGTATACATCACCTTACATAATGTGTAAAATTTAGCGATTTTCCTTGACTTTGATCTGAACATTATTAAAACAATAGTTAGATACCATTTGCATCATATTTTATTGTGATTATCCACTTTATTGTATGTGCAATACCTAAAACGCAGCCGAGGTGTCACAGCAGACTCTGAAACTGCCAGCTACAGATTAACGTATCATTTATTCAATAGCCAATCTTTATCCTTAGTCTTAACCAAATCACTCAAAAACTGCGTATATCCGCGTATTTCTTTATATAGGGCGATTTTTTGGAGTAACAAAGTGCTGATTTTGATGTCCAGCTTTTCCACCAATTTATCCAAGTTCTTTGTCACAATTTGCAATGATCCTACAACAATCTATTTTAATCTCCTGATATTTTCAACTTTCTCATTCTCCTTTTCTCCAATTCTCTTATCCCCTGGTTCAGCAATATCGACAATAGCGCACTTCTAGTCCGGACATTGTGGGTGCAGGCTATAATAATAATAATAATAATAATAATAATATGTCGCCAGGCAAAGGAGACATTGAGCCATATAGTGAGTGGGTGCTCCAAACTGGCACAAAAAGAGTATAAAAGAAGGCACGATAATGTTGCAAGGGTGGTACACTGGGACTTGCTGGGGAATTGCGGCTTTAGTCGACTAGACAAATGGTTTGAACATCAACCAGAAACTGTCCTTGAGAACAACGACTGCAAACTGCTATGGGATTATAACATCCTGACTGACCACCAAATGAGTGCAAGGAGACCCGATTAGGTAATAATAATAATAATAATAATAATGGAAACTTTATTTGTCTTCGAATACAGTTGTAAATCTCTCTACGTTTAGGCAATTAACAACTGGCTACTTGAAATTGAGTGATATACTTGTATACTGTATTTACAAATGAATAAAAAATATATATATATATATATATATATATATATATATATTACAGTTTTATTAAGTCTGGGCTATCCCAAGTCTTATTTCTACGACAGAATATAAAATATGTTGCCCTAATGGCGAGACTTATCATTTTTTTGATTATATAGTGTTGTTGCATTTTGTCAATGCCAATGTCATTCATCATTTCTAAGAACGTAGAGCATTCGTTGGAGAGAACACCAAGGGAGCTCATGGAAAGGTTTACAAATTTGACACATCTGTAGTTACTTCTCATGTCTTTGACCACGTTCATGTATTTTTCTTTTTTGCGTACTGCATTGTTTTTAAGGTTAGATTCAAAACCAACCGTTAGTTCTAGAATATATAGGTACTTGGACTGTATTAGGAAAAGAAGATCTGGACGATAATTTTCACCAGTTATAATTGAAGGACTCGGAAAGCCATTGACATCAGCATAGAGTGAAGAGCGATCATTAATTACAGGTTGAAGTGAGTTGGCAATGAAGTTGAGAATTGAGTCGTGTCTCCAGGTGAAGCGATCAAGGTAATGTTGACAACCAGCGACAATATGGAGGAGTGACTCAGGGTTAAGGCAAAAGGAGCAATCTGGACTTTGTGATAATCCCCATCTTGTCATATTCGTACGTGTAGGAAGGGAGTTGTTGATGTAGCGAATGGTAAAATTGTAGGTGTTCTTGGGTAGATGAGACTGGGCAGACGACCAAATAGAGTTAACAGATGACAATGAGTGCTTGATAACATTTGTAAAAAAGAAACCTTGAGATGTTAAGTGGTGTTGCAGTTTGTCTTCTTGATTCGAACGGAAGTCTTTAAGAACTTCCTTGGTGGATTTGAACACGTCGTATTGAATATTGGTGTGACTGCTTGATGATTTCCAGAGATGTTTTAGGGAATCATTCCGTGACTCTTTTAAGGAATTGCGGAGAACTGTTTTGCACTGAGTGAATTTAACTGAAGGAGGACAAATATTAAGGCCAAATTTATTGCGTTCTAGAAAAACATTACTCAGTGTACCAGATATCGGGATTTCAAGCCATTTTCGAATATAGCCGTTCACTATAGAATCAAGATTTGCTATTATCCAGGTTTTTGATATGTCAGCTACAGTAAAATGCCAGGACAGTTTAGATAGGACATAGCGGCTGTACAGCAGAAGTTTGTTTTTGGGATGCAGTGGTTTCTCATCAATGTCACACATCAAGTCTTGTACAAGAGAGGACAATTCTGACATGTGTTGGTTGTTAGACATGTTGAAATCAAAGTAGCGTCCTAAGTAACGAAATGATTCACCCATTTCCACACACGGGACAAGAACTCCATTTATCAACAGTTTAGGTAAATATTGGACAGATTTGCTGCACAGTTTCCGTATTCCAAAAGTAAAACATTTGTCAACCCTTATTATCATACTAGACCATTGACACCAGATTATAAAGCGGTTGATTAGGTGCTGATTTTCTGATTCCTGACCACTTATAACAGCGGCGTCGTCTGCGAACTGGAACCAGTGGATCGGATTTAAGAACCTTAGGGAAAAGCCAAATTGACGATATTTTTCAGATTTAATGTGCTGGAGAAACGTGTTAAAACACAAGTTAAAAATAATAATAATAATAATAATAATAATAATAATAATAATAATAATAATAATAATAATAATAATAATAATAATAATAATAACCTTTATTTAAAGAGGGTAACGCCTATTACTATAAAAGTATTTTCCCTAGTGGAGAACTCACCTGAGCAGCTTCGTCCGTCTCCAACATATCCTTCTTGACAAGTGCAGTTATATGAGCCAATGATGTTGTTGCACACTGCCACATGGCTGCAGTTGTGTTCTCCAGTTGAACACTCATCGATATCTGGGAACACAGCCAAAAAATTACTAAATGTCTTTTTACTTTCACACACGAAACTCAGAAATTTCGAGGCAAATGAAAGGTAAAGACGACAGTAACTGAAGAGAGAAAAGCACATATCGTGCATTTTACCTTTGGACACACCCATCCCAAAAAGTTGGTTTTTGCGATGTGTGAGACTTGAACCCACGTCTCCCTGATTATTAGTCGGGCATGCTAGGCCACTACACCATCAAAGCTACCACGCTGGCAACGCAGCAGATTAATGATGTGACTTAGCGGCGTGGAGGATCCCTAGGGCCCATTTCTTTCTTTACTTGAGTATGTTTATCCTTGCCTCTATAACCCCAGACGAGGCTTAGAACACATTAAAGTCAGAAATCCCGAGGCAAATGAGAGGCTTAAGCTCAGGGCAAAAATCAATTATTTGGATGGGTGTGCTAGAAGGTAAAATGCACGGTATGTGCTTCTCTATCTTCAGTTACTGTAGTCTATACCTAGAATTAGTAGTAGCAGCAGTAGTCTGTAGTTACTGTAGTAGTAGTAGTAGTAGTAGTAGTAGTAGTAGTAGTAGTAGTAGTAGTAGTAGTAGTAGTAGTAGTAGTAGTAATGGTGGTGGTGTCCCACTGTCACAGTCCCTGGTCTTTTGGCCATGTATGTCAGGATATGCCAGGCAACAACAAGTTGCCAAAGATCATCCACAATGCAATAACTGGAGTGTATATTTAGAGATTCACTTTCAACTTGCACTGTAAACTGAGGAATATTGAAGTTGACAGATACTGATATTGTTGTAACTTTACTATGCCCTTCTTTAACTGGAAAGAGCTCAACAGTTGCTGAATTTGGCCTTGAGCATGGGTTACATGAAATTGATCCCTTGATAAACTGGAGAAAAGACACTTGTAAGGTAACAAAAATAAAGAAAAGTAATGGTAATGGTGGTGTTCTTGTTCAGTGTGAAATCATGATCTTCCATTTAATGACAATGATGATGATGATGATGATGATGATGATCATGATGATGATGATGATGATAATAATAAAAGTGGCAAGACCACCTTGCAATACTAGACATTATTGGCAGTGCTCAGTTGTCAGCATTATTGGGAACTGCCACAACTTAATAATGTTATCTCTCTCTCTAAGCTGACGGTAGCAGAAACTTCTGTATGTCTCAGGCACCCAACCTCCACTTAGCAACACAGTTAATATATATTCTGGATATCTTTTGCAGGACTTCGTGGGCTAAGGTGTATGGAACCAAGTATGCACGAGGATTTGTGGTTGTTGTTTCTCCATGCCATGGAGTTCCCATTTTTGGGAAGGTTGATCAATTATTGACAGTTGATGGCAAAATTGTCATTTTAAGATACAAGAAATTAAGAAATTTGGAGTATGTCAGTCATTTGAATGCTTACAAAGTTTTAGAGGAAACCTTACCTCTTAAGTCTGTACAAGGGCTTTGGTAGGTTTGGGCAGCACTTGTTTGTCATTTTGAGGTACAGGGTAGACTATTCGTAAAAACATCATTGTGAACTGGAGTGTACAAATACCAGGCATTTTTGTGCTGTTTGTGGAGCACAGGGATGACAAAGTCGCTAGTTTTTTTCACACAG
This sequence comes from Montipora foliosa, assembly GCF_036669935.1. NCBI lineage: Eukaryota > Metazoa > Cnidaria > Anthozoa > Scleractinia > Acroporidae > Montipora > Montipora foliosa. The sequence continues at coordinate 14,328,486 of NC_090881.1, forward strand.
GTGGTTTCAATCAGCTATTGATGTTAAAATTGTGCAATGACAGTAACTACTATTGAACTTTGTAAATTTTTGTAACATTTATGTACAACACATCTGTTAATTAACACGACTAGATTTAGAATATGTGAGACAGTTTCCTAATTTTGATTTTATGATTAAAAGAATGTCATTATTTTAATAACTGACTTGTGACATGCAGTGTTGATAATGCCTTTCAGACCGATATACGTTTGCATACAGGTGATGTTCACTTTGTAGTCAAGTATGTTTACTTGTGCATTTGAGTCAGGAATAAACAAAATTGTGAAAATGTTACGCACAATTAGATAAAAAGATGTATTGTAGTTCATATTTTGGCTTTAAGTCCAAAACACTCAACTCAATTTGTGAGTAACTGTTTACTCTTGCGTCTTAGTAAATTTGGCCTGTTTTCCATTTACTCAAATAGTTGAGTTGTGGAAACTCATCATGTTGGTTAACCCTTTCACTCCCAATAGTGCCACTTATAGATTTTACTCTGTCTAACGCCAGACGATCTTACCCCACGGGGCTGAAAGGGTTAAATATTGTAACGCATATTTTGAGTACTTATACTCAACTTGTTGAATAAAGGATAAACTTTACTCATTTTTTAGAGTTACAATTACTCAGCTTTTTTGCAGTGCAGTCCTGATTTCAGCATCAATATAGGACAGTTTGTAATTGTACCCCTTTAATTGGACAGTTTTACGTGCCATCAAGCGCTCGCTAGTTGTACTTGAATCATTTAACCTTTTTCAGAGCTATTAAAAAAAACACTATTTAAGAAAAGTTGAGAAGACTAAGTTATAAAAACAATTATCACCGTCATCTTCTCCTGTTTTGTAAGAGTTACGATTAATTGATAATAGGCCTCACGCGTATTTTAAAATAACTCGCGCGATTACTCCTTGAATTTTACTCCACTCAGTGCTATCGCCATTGCTAATAATAGTCTTTCTCTGAACAGAATATTTTGCGGGTTGATAATTGGAGAGGTCATAATAATATTTTTCATGTGATATTCAGTCTTTAGAAATTAAAACGCAAAAGAAAAACGTCAACTTGCATCAAGAATGGTAAGCGTTATTGCTTGCTTTTATACACCATACATTCGGTCAATTGGTGCTTTCTACTTGTTCTGATTAGTTAGCTCTGAAGTGATAAGGAAGTATTCGCCACCGAGCAGTCGAATGGTATATATTCTTGCCTGAGCAGTTTTGTCCGTCTCCAACATATCCTTTCTTACAAGTGCAGTTATATGAACCATTTGTGTTGTTGCACACGGCGACCTGGCTGCAGTTATACTTTTCTGTTGAGCACTCATCGATATCTGGGAACACATCCAACAAATTATAATTAGTAAAATATCCTTTTACTTTCAATTGGCAATAAGTCACTGTCCACGAAATCGTTAGACTCTGTATTTTGTATTCGTGTTCAAGCTTTTCCCCCTTTAATTAGAGTTTCTCTGAGCGCAATTTGTGCGGGTATACTATGTCGGTAGTTTTCTTGTAATATCCACTCTTTAGAAAACCCGAAAAAAAAAAAAAACAACAACAACAACAAAAACGTCAACTTGCATCAGGAATGGTAAACATCTTTTGCTTGCTTTTTATACACCACACATTCGCTCAATTGGTACTTTCTACGTATTGTGATTGATTATCTCGGAAGTGATAAGAGAGTATCATTCGCCACCGAGCAGCCGAATGGTATATATCCTTTCTTACAAGTGCAGTTATATGAACCAAAAATTACTCCTGAATTCTGCTCATCAAGTAATGATAAACAGTAGGATGTACTGTTACCTGAAAATAACACGAATTCATGGACTTAAAGGGGACAGGCGTTGGATTTCGAATTTAGAGGTGCATCGAATAAAGAATACAGAGAATAGAGGACGTGCAGAACTCACCTGAGCAGCTTCGTCCGTCTCCAACATATCCTTCTTGACATGTGCAGTTATATGAGCCAATGGTGTTTTTGCACACGGCCACATTGCTGCAGTTGTGTTCTTCTGTTGAACACTCATCGATATCTGGGAACACAGCCAACAAATGAATAAAATATATTCTCACTTTTAATTGTCGATAAGTCACTGTGCGCGAAATCAATAGATACTGTATGTTGTTCTCGTGTCCTAGCTCTCTCGCCTTAAATTAATCGTAACTATTAAAAAATTCTCGAATCTGATTGGTTATTAACAGCTTGATTTCAGCATTAATAGGACAGTTGTACGCGTCATCAAGCGCGCGCTAGATGTACTTATGTAACTTGAATCATTTATCCTTTTTCAGAGCTTTTTCAACTATTAAAGCAAAGTTGAGCAGATCCACCTATAAAAATTTCATCAATGTCATCTTCTTCGGCCTATTTTGTAATAGTTAAGATTAATTGATAATAGGACTTTTTTTGTCGAAAAATTCATCGAGTAATCGTCCTCAACATTTCATATAGGCCTCGCGCTTCGCGCGCAGCTTATTTTGAAATTACTTGCATGATTACTTCCCGAAAAGGTACTCCACTCAGTTCTATTACCATTATGAATAACAGTCTTTCTGTGAACATAATATTTTGCGGGTTGATGACTGGACAGGTTATGATAATATTTTCCATGTGATATTCAATCTTTAGAAATTAAAACACGAATGAAAAACGTCAACTTGCATCAAGAACGGTAAACATTATTGGTTGCTTTTGTACAGCACACATTCAGTCAATTGGTGCTTTTTAGTGTTCTGATTGGTTAGCTCTGAAGAGATAAGGAAGTATTATTCCCCACCGAACAGCCAAGTAGTATATATTCTTGCCTGAACAGTTTCGTCCATCTCCAACATATCCCTCCTTACAAGTGCAGTTATATGAACCAATAGTGTTGTTGCACATGGCCACATGGCTGCAGTTATGTTTTCCCGTTAAACACTCATCGATCTCTGTGAACAGAAACAACAAATTGTTATAAGTATAATGCCATTTTTCTTTCAATTGGCAATAAGTGACTGTTCACAAAATCGTTAGACTCTGTATTTTGTACTCGTACCCAAGCACTTTTTTTTTTTACCATTAATCGGTCTTTCTATGAAGACAATTTATATCGGTATTTTTCGTGTAATATCCTCTCTTTAGAAATCCCGAAAGAAAAACGTCAAGTTGCATCAAGAATGGTAAGCATCATTGTTGCTTGCTTTTGTACACCACATATTCATACAATCGGTGATCTCTACGTGTTCTAAAGTGATAGCTCTGGAGTGATAAGAAAGTATTATTCGCCTCCGAGCAGCCGAATGGTATATATTAAGACACATGCTAGCTTAAGTGACTTTGGATATTTTCCTCTACTTCGGTGAATAATTTATTGAATAATATGCTGATTCGCACCTACGTACTAGGCACTACTTTAAGGCAAGATCATGCCACTGAGGATCCGTTAGATTTTCAGATTTTTATTCGTACTAGCTGTTCGGGACAAATCTAATTTAACCATCGGACATGAAATTATCCGGAAAACTGTTACGATTATTGATAGGGACCTGAGGGCTGGTCACGTGACCTCTTTTTTTTTTCCATGTGACTAGCTTGTTGATCGGTGAGAGTTGTTGAGTTGTTTTATTGCAGAGAGAGCACAGAACTTCTGAGTATTTGGTTCGTTTCTCAGTTGTATTTGGCTCACTACCTACATGTTTTGCATTTTTATTTCAGTGTTCACCGTTCGAGTTGACACTAGCTGCTCCATCAATAAGTCGTTGAACTAGTCAACTAAAATTAAAATCTTCTTGAAATATATTAATGTTTTCAAATGCCAGCGATAGGCTAAAAAAAGGATGCAACTGATTTCTTGAATATATACTTACAATTTGTCTCTTCTAATCTACCGATCTTATAGTTTGATTTCCTCAGTTGATTGTCTTTTAACGTTCTTGATCGGAGTAAAGTGAAAAAGTAACTTGCGCGTTTTCAGTCTCCATTTATATATTTTCGAATTTCTAATTAGTTGTCACCTTTCAACTCACGAAAACTTGCTGTGGTAAAAAAATTGCAAAAAAAGTTTCATACATTAAAGACAGTAAGCGGCATAACTTAATGGGCGAAGTGCGAATCATATGAAATATAAGCCCTTACCTGTACACGTTTTTCCGTCCCCAGTGTATCCAGCCTTACATGTACAGATGTAAGAGCTGTCTGTATTCTGACAATCGGCATTGACGTCACAGGTGAAGGGAAACACTTTGCATTCATCAATATCTAGGTTTTATAAAAAGGACGATCCCCAGTGCAAGTCAAGTCAAGTCAAGTCAATTTTTATTTATACTCACACAGAAATAATAATTAATACAAATTAGTGCTTAAAATATAACATCAAGAGATTACGAAGAAAAATACATTTTACAATTGTAGGTTTTGTTGTGCAGAGTTTGGGACACCTAAATAGTTCATGAATCTAACCGAGAAGGTGACCCAAAAAAAGAAATAAATGAGTGGAAGGAATATAGATGGAAAATAATTGTTTTAGATAAAAATTATTACTTCATTAATTAAATAACAGTTAAAGATTACATAATCGTAAACATTAGGAATCAATAATAGTATTATAACCATCAATCACAGATGTATTGACGAAAACTGGAAAACGGCTTGGTTTTCTTAACATCAATGGATAAAGAATTCCAATCTTTTGGACCAGTGTAACTGAGAGAACGAATGCCGTATTGAGTGGTATGAACAGATGAAACAAACAGATTTTCAATCTGTGATTGACGTGTACAATATAAATGAATAGAAGATACCGGGTTAAAAAAATTAACAAAACCAGAAGGAGAGAATTTCAAGATGGATTATATCAGAGAATTTCAGGAGAGTGAGAGGCTCCATTAGTGGCTCAGAATGTGATCTAGAGTTGGAAAAAGTCATTATTATGGCGACTCGTTTTCGCTAAGTAATAACTGGTTTTTGGTAAGTTGGGTATCTGAGATTCAAACTTAAATACCATAATCAAGAAAGTGGTAAATTAGGGAATAGCAAAGCATAATAAGTATACAGTGTGTATCAACATTAACATAGTACCTTAATTTGGAAAATATGCCTACAGTTTTTGATAGTTTTAAGCAAAGTTCAGTAACAAGTATTTGACTGTGGAGACTTCTTCAATATTTACACCATCAATTATTAAATTTAAATGCCTTAATATATAGTTTTAGTTTCTTAGAATGGATAAAGAACAAAATTGGTTTTGGAAATATATTGTGCAAAAATATAAAGTTAACTCTATTCTATCCTCGCGAGAATGTTCGATTGTTGAGATTGTGTTCTTTAGGAAGATTCGTGGCTTTCAAAGCTGTCACTTTTCCCACATTAGCATAAAATTCATTGAATTTATTTGCCAGAAGGAGTGGATTTTCAACAGCGGCTAATGGAGCGTTTTTCTTTGGAAGAAAACGGTTAAGAATTTTCCAGATCGAGTTGGAGTTTCCATTCGATTTTAAAATTTCAGAACGAACATGTTTTTTTTCAGCAAGCTTGATTTCCCGTTTGACTTCCTGACGAAAAAAGCGATAAGCATTCCAGTGTAATTTGTCGTTGGTTTTCATCGCCTTTTTATGCCACATATCACGCGTGTTCATTAGTCCTTTGATCTCTGGTGTAATGAATGGATTAGGCCTTGAATTTATCCTGATTCGTTTGATTGGGGCGTGCTCGTCCAAGACCTGAAGAAAAAGACAGTTAAAGGCGTTTACTTGATCGTCAGGATCATCAAAAATATTAGCTATATGGAAGGGAACATTTGCCAAATCGTCAATAAAGCCATTGCGATCGTAGTTTTTATATGTTCTCTTGGTTACAAATGTTTTCCGTGGCCTTGGTGTCTTAAACTTGAGTGTTAAGCTCACCAAACTATGATCGCTAATTGCAGACTGTATCACATCGCAAGCGTAGATAATATTTTCGTTCGTAGTCAGAGCAACATCGATGAGTGATTCAGAATTTTCGGTTACTCTTGTTGAGGTCTTAACGAGTTGTGTTAGGCCAAACGTCGAGCAAAAGTTGATCAGCGCGCGACCCCCAGGATCAGTTGTTCCAAGAACATTACAGTTAAGATCTCCAAGGATTAGCACATTTAAGCCATGTAGCAAAGAGTCAACAAACGTCTTGCTTAAGTCTTCTAAGAAATCTATTCGGGCATCCGGTGGTCTGTGAACTGTGCAGAGAAGAAAAAAATTAAATTTCTTATACTGTACATTCATCCAAAGCTGTTGAAAATTGGATTCAGACATTGAGGAGCATTTTTCAATCACCGAGGCCTTATAAATGTTTTTTACGTAAACAAGTAATCCGCCACTTCTCTTGTGTAGCCCTCGATCTTGCCTGAACGTCGTATATCCTGGAATCAGAATATCCGCGTCACATATTGTAGAGTCCAACCACGACTCAGAAATTGTAAAAATGTCGTACTTGGTATTGATAATCATGTCTTTAAGAAGGTGGAAATTTTCCCGAGACGCCACAGAGCGTACATTAAGATGGGCGACGGACATGAGATGTTTTCGATTCTTCGTTGCTTGATTTCTGGTCGATTTATTGCCTTGATTTGTAGTTTCGTTGCTGCCTGCTTCTCCTCGTGTGGAGAGCCCAGGTTGCGGGTGAATGTCTCCAGACAGGGGAATAAGATTAACCGCAAAGACGCCTCGAACGTCAGGCATCGCCATGGTCGTTTGGCCACGTTTAGACCATTTGCAAATGGGAAACCTTCGCTGTTGACACCGCGACGAAATTCGACGAAAGAAAGTACAGCGATTTGAATCAAAGGTGATATTTTTGCTGGTCCTGTCGAGGAGAAGCGAGGAAAGAAATAGGATAATGAAGATAATGATAAAAATCGAGGGACGGGCGCAAACGTGACCGACCGCCATAAATTCACCTCGCCATTAATCGGTCCCTGAGCCATACGTGATTAACCCCTTGACTACGGTCGCTCCAATTAATGATATGTGTGATGTGTCAAAAGTTTTAGACTTCATCCTATTCGCTGACGATACTAACATCTTCTTTTCACACAAAAATGTGAATGTGATTGAAAGAACTTTGAATGAAGAATTACCTAACTTAACAGACTGGTGCCAAGCCAATAACCTTTCTATACATTAAAAAAAAACCAACTTTATTGCATTTAAACCCAGGCAAAACCGTCTACTATTTGTTGAAAGTTGTATGAGTCTCTTCTTACCAGTGATAAAAACACAAATACTTCCAGAAATACAGTCACGTAATTAGATGCAAACTGATAAGAGTCATGAAGAGTCCCCTGCTTGCTCTTCTCCCCAACTTTATCCTTATTCTTTTCAAGGTGTTAAGGCAATTACTTCCAAAAATTACCCCTGAATTCTGCTCGTCAAGTACACATAAACAGCAGGATCTACTGTTAACTGAAGGTAACACAAATGCTTGGACTTAAAGGGGACGCTTCGCGTTGGATATCGAATTTGGACGTGCGTCTACTTTTTGTGCTTTCGTGGGCAGCCAAAGAAGATGGGATAAATTTGACTGTTACTGTTTTAAATAAAGGAATACAATTTCTTGTAAACGAAAAGAATAAATGATACCGAGAACGATGACTAACCTGAGCATTTTCGTCCGTCTCCAACATATCCTTCCTTACAAGTGCAGTTATATGAACCAAAGGTGTTGTTGCACACGGCCACATGGCTGCAGTTGTGTTCTCCTGTTGAACACTCATCGATATCTGGGAACACAGCCAACCAATCAACAAAATATCTTTTTACTTTCCCACACAAAAGTCAGAAATTTCGAGGCAAATGAAAGGTACAGACGATAGTAACTGAAGAGAGAAAAGCACATATGCTTCTCTCTCTTTAGTTACATATCTTTTTACTTTCAATTGGCAATAAGTCATTGTCTGCGAAATCTATAGATACTCTATCTTGTTCTCGTGTCCAAACTTTTTCACCTTAGTTTAATCCTAACTGTTACAAAATACTAGAATCTGATTAGTTATCAACAGTCCTGATTTCAGCATCAATATAGGGCAGTTTGTAATTGTACACTTTGTAACTGGACAGTTGTACGTGTCATCAAGCGCACGCTAGTTGTACTTGAATCATTTATCTTTTTTCAGAGCTATTAAAAAAAGTACTATTAAAGAAAAGTTGAGAAGATCAAGTTATAAAAAAATTATCACCGTCATCTTCTCCTATTTTGTAATAGTTACGATTAATTGATAATAGGCCTCGCGCGTATTTTGAAATAACTCGCTCGATTACTCCTTGAATTTTACTCTACTCAGTCCTATTACCATTACTAATAAGTCTTTCTCTGAACACAATATTTTGCGGGTTGATAACTGGAGAGGTCATAAGAAATTAAAACGCAAAAGAAAAACGTCAACTTGCATCAAGAATGGTAAGCGTTATTGCTTGCTTTTATACACCATACATTCGATCACTTGGTGTTTTCTACTTGTTCTGATTGGTTAGCTCTGAAGTGATAAGGAAGTATTCGCCACCGAGCAGTCGAATGGTATATATTCTTGCCTGAACAGTTTCGTCCGTCTCCAACATAGCCCTTCTCACAAGTGCAGTTATATGAACCATTTGTGTTGTTGCACACGGCAACCTGGCTGCAGTTATACTTTCCTGTTGAGCACTCATCGATATCTGGGAACACATCCAACAAAGTATAATTAGTAAAATATCCTTTTACTTTCAATTGGCAATAAGTCACTGTCCACGAAATCGTTAGACTCTGTATTTTGTACTCGTGTTCAAGCTTTTCCCCCTTTAATTAGAGTTTCTCTGAGCGCAATTTGTGCGGGTATACTATGTCGATAGTTTTCTTGTAATATCCACTCTTTAGAAAACCCGAAGAAAAAAAAAACAACAACAACAACAAAAACGTCAACTTGCATCAGGAATGGTAAACATCTTTTGCTTGCTTTTTATACACCACACATTCGCTCAATTGGTACTTTCTACGTATTGTGATTGATTATCTCGGAAGTGATAAGAGAGTATCATTCGCCACCGAGCAGCCGAATGGTATATATCCTTTCTTACAAGTGCAGTTATATGAACCAAAAATTACTCCTGAATTCTGCTCGTCAAGTAATGATAAACAGTAGGATGTACTGTTACCTGAAAATAACGCGAATTCATGGACTTAAAGGGGACAGGCGTTGGATTTCGAATTTAGAGGTGCATCGAATAAAGGATAAAGGGAATAAAGGACGTGCAGAACTTAGTCTCACCTGAGCAGCTTCGTCCGTCTCCAACATATCCTTCTTGACATGTGCAGTTATATGAGCCAATGGTGTTTTTGCACACGGCCACATGGCTGCAGTTGAGTTCTTCTGTTGAACACTCATCGATATCTGGGAACACAGCCAACAAATGAATAAAATATATTTTCACTTTCAATTGTCGATAAGTCACTGAGCGCGAAATCAATAGATACTGTATGTTGTTCTCGTGTCCTAGTTTTCTCGCCTTAAATTAATCGTAACTATTAAAAAATTCTCGAATCTGATTGGTTATTAACAGCTTGATTTCAGCATTAAGAGGACAGTTGTACGCGTCATCAAGCGCGCGCTAGATGTACTTATGTAACTTGAATCATTTATCCTTTTTCAGAGCTTTTTCAAAGCAAAGTTGAGCAGATCCACCTATAAAAATTTCGTCAATGTCATCTTCTCCGGCCTATTTTGTAATAGTTAAGATTAATTGATAACAGGACTTTTTTTGTCGAAAAATTCATCGAGTAATCGTCCTCAACATTTCATATAGGCCTCGCGCTTCGCGCGCAGCTTATTTTGAAATTACTTGCATGATTACTTCCCGAAAAGGTACTCCACTCAGTTCTATTACCATTATGAATAACAGTCTTCCTGTGAACATAATATTTTGCGGGTTGATGACTGGACAGGTTATGATAATATTTTCCATGTGATATTCAATCTTTAGAAATTAAAACGCGAATGAAAAACGTCAACTTGCATCAAGAACGGTAAACATTATTGGTTGCTTTTGTACAGCACACATTCAGTCAATTGGTGCTTTTTAGTGTTCTGATTGGTTAGCTCTGAAGAGATAAGGAAGTATTATTCCCCACCGAACAGCCGAATAGTATACATTCTTGCCTGAACAGTTTCGTCCATCTCCAACATATCCCTCCTTACAAGTGCAGTTATATGAACCAATAGTGTTGTTGCACATGGCCACATGGCTGCAGTTATGTTTTCCCGTTAAACACTCATCGATCTCTGTGAACAGAAACAACAAATTGTTATAAGTATAATGCCATTTTTCTTTCAATTGGCAATAAGTGACTGTTCACAAAATCGTTAGACTCTGTATTTTGTACTCGTACCCAAGCACTTTTTTTTTTTACCATTAATCGGTCTTTCTGTGAAGACAATTTATATCGGTATTTTTCGTGTAATATCCTCTCTTTAGAAATCACGAAAGAAAAACGTCAAGTTGCATCAAGAATGGTAAGCATCATTGTTGCTTGCTTTTGTACACCACATATTCATACAATCGGTGATCTCTACGTGTTCTGAAGTGATAGCTCTGGAGTGATAAGAAAGTATTATTCGCCACCGAGCAGCCGAATGGTATATATTAAGACACATGCTAGCTTAAGTGACTTTGGATATTTTCCTCTACTTCGGTGAATAATTTATTGAATAATATGCTGATTCGCACCTACGTACTAGGCACTACTTTAAGGCAAGATCATGCCACTGAGGATCCGTTCGATTTTCAGATTTTTATTCGTACTAGCTGTTCGGGACAAATCCAATTTAACCATCGGACATGAAATTATCCGGAAAACTGTTACGATTATTGATAGGGACCTGAGGGCTGGTCACGTGACCTCTTTTTTTTTTTTCATGTGACTAGCTTGTTGATCGGTGAGAGTTGTTGCGTTGTTTTATTGCAGAGAGAGCACAGAACTTCTGAGTATTTGTTTCGTTTCTCAGTTGTATTTGGCTCACTACCTACATGTTTTGTATTTTTATTTCAGCCTTCACCGTTCGAGTTGACACTAGCTGCTCCATCGATAAGTCGTTGAACTAGTCAACTAAAATTAAAATCTTATTGAAATAGATTAATGTTTTCAAATGCCAGCGATAGGCTAAAAAAAGGATGCAACTGATTTCTTGAATATATACTTACAATTTGTCTCTTCTAATCTACCGATCTTATAGTTTGATTTCCTCAGTTGATTGTCTTTTAACGTTCTTGATCGGAGTAAAGTGAAAAAGTAATTTGCGCGTTTTCAGTCTCCATTTATATATTTTCGAATTTCTAATTAGTTGTCACCTTTCAACTCACGAAAACTTGCTGTGGTAAAAAAATTGCACAAAAAGTTTCATACATTAAAAACAGGAAGCGGCATAACTTAATGAACGAAGTGCGAATCATATGAAATATAAGCCCTTACCTGTACACGTTTTTCCGTCCCCAGTGTATCCAGCCTTACATGTACAGATGTAAGAGCTGTCTGTATTCTGACAATCGGCATTGACGTCACAGGTGAAGGGAAACACTTTGCATTCATCAATATCTAGGTTTTATAAAAAGGACGATCCCCAGTGCAAGTCAAGTCAAGTCAATTTTTATTTATACTCACACAGAAATAATAATTAATACAAATTAGTGCTTAAAATATAACATCAAGAGATTACGAAGAAAAATACATTTTACAATTGTAGGTTTTGTTGTGCAGAGTTTGGGACACCTAAATAGTTCATGAATCTAACCGAGAAGGTGACCCAAAAAAAGAAATAAATGAGTGGAAGGAATATAGATGGAAAATAATTGTTTTAGATAAAAATTATTACTTCATTAATTAAATAACAGTTAAAGATTACATAATCGTAAACATTAGGAATCAATAATAGTATTATAACCATCAATCACAGATGTATTGACGAAAACTGGAAAACGGCTTGGTTTTCTTAACATCAATGGATAAAGAATACCAATCTTTTGGACCAGTGTAACTGAGAGAACGAATGCCGTATTGAGTGGTATGAACAGATGTAACAAACAGATTATCAATCTGTGATTGACGTGTACAATATAAATGAATAGAAGATATCGGGTTAAAAAAAAATTAACAAAACCAGAAGCAGAGAATTTCAAGATGGATTATATCAGAGAATTTCAGGAGAGTGAGAGGCTTCATTAGTGGCTCAGAATGTGATCTAGAGTCGGAAAAAGTCATTATTCTGACGACTCGTTTTCGCTAAGTAATAACTGGTTTTTGGTAAGTTGGGTATATGAGATTCAAACTTAAACACCATAATCAAGAAAGTGGTAAAGTAGGGAATAGCAAAGCATAATAAGTATACAGTGTGTATCAACATTAACATGGTACCTTAATTTGGAAAATATGCCTACAGTTTTTGATAGTTTTAAGCAAAGTTCAGTAACAAGTATTTGACTGTGGAGACTTCTTGAATATTTACACCATCAATTATTAAATTTAATGCCTTAATATATGGTTTTAGTTTCTTAGAATGAATAAAGAACAAAATTGGTTTTGGAAATATATTGTGCAAAAATATAAAGTTAACTCCTCGCGAGCAAAGCGATTGTATAAAATTATGAAGCAAAATTGGTTTAAGACTTGGGACGGCAGAGAACTTCTAAAACTGTGGACCCTAACTGATTAATCGATAGATATTTAATACAAATATACTTTATTGTAACGGTTAGCAAATCAACGATCTTGCATCGAATAGTGTAGGACAGTGATGCGATACACCATAACTGGTATCGCGACTTGTTGGACTGGATTGCGCATTTCATACAGGCGCATGCAGGGAATAAAGCTTTGCCTCCGGTCCCTACTCTTTCCAGTACCATCACGAGATTATGAATAGTACCCACCTTCGCGTTTCATGTAGAACCTTTGATCGTCTGTGACGAAATCGTGAGGTTTCGTTTCCTTGGTCTCGTCATTT
>NC_090881.1:14348988-14356488 GCF_036669935.1 Montipora foliosa
CTTAATAATCGGTCAGTAGAAAATGAGTAAAGTATAGACTGCGTACTACAGACTACGGACTAAGGACCGCGGACTGTGTATAAAATACAGACAAAGGTATAAAACGCGGGATACCGACTGAGTATAGAATAAAGACTACGGACAAGGGTATGAAATGAGGACTAAGGATTATAAACGGCTCATAACCTGAAAATAACACATTAAATTTAATTGTGATGTACCTTGCCATCAGTCACTATTATGAAAACCAAAAATTCAAATTTGTCCCTTCAACATTCAGTGCGAGGATCACTCCTTTCACGGGAACACATGAGCCCAACAAGTTGACCTCCTTCCAACTGAGTGGTTTATAGCTCAGTTGATAGCATTGGACAGGCATCGCAGAGGTGATGGGTTCGAGTCCCGTTGAAACCGTCTGAATTTCTTTTTTTGGTGTCTATAAGAGACAATTACTAAACTGCTCAGATATGTGGGAGGATCACTTTTATCTTTCGTCAATAACCCTCACTTCAAATCAATGGTGCTGGGAACATCTCGATCTCAGCAGTTTACTGATTGCAATTTGTAAAACGTACTGACCCAGAATTAAAGTGATATTGAGTAGCGCTTGTTATTTGTATTTTGTGACTAAATTATAGGGTTAATTTGAAATAAAGACGTTTCTTTATGAATCACTGTGTAGCAGGGTGTCCGAGGAAAAATAAGACTAGTAATAGTTGACACTACACCTGCCCTCGCTGTTAAGTATAGTTGTTTCGCAGAATTCAATGTTTCCAGAGCCCAAGTAAAGGTAAAGGGGTGGCCGTTTTACAAACAGAACAACTGATGTTGATCCGGGGAGAGAACGAATCAGTACCGAATAGGAAAAGGGTTGTGACTAAACGGTATGTTCATGGCGGACACCATGGTGTACCAGTCGAAACAGAAAATAAAAGAAACGGAAGGTCAAATTTTACCGTTACGTTAATGTAGCCACTGTTTTTTAAAAATGCAGCATATTGCAAGGGGATGAAGTTTTCAGTCTTGAGTAACGTGAATAACCCTTGATCTTGCACGGTTTAATGTCAATGCTTTATTTAGATGCCCTTAATCTAGGACTGGTTGCCCAAAAACTCGTTAGCGCTAACCGCGTTTATTAAGATGTATCAAAACCTATAGGTTTCCATGGTATTTAACACTGGTTAGCGGCCTTAACCATGCTTCGAGCAACGTGGGCCTGGATTATATAATCGTAGTTATAGGATTAAATGACCAAATGAATAGTAAGAAACAGGAAGTGTTAAAATCTGACCAGATGAATGGTTTGAAACGGTGTCAAGGTATTATTAATAATAGGTAAATCGAGTGAAAAATTTGTATAGAAAACTCTTCTGGTAACAAAATCAGAATTCAGCAATGTTTAGAGTATTCGCGACAATGTAGCAACCTATTACATGGTTTTGCATTTATAAGAGTTTCCTATGTTTCTATAATTTATTCCAACATTTTACCGCCTAGCACTTTGAAAGAACTGAAACTGACGGTCTCAAAAATCAAGCAAAAATATAATAATAACTTGTGGCCTTTTTTCTTCAATCCAAAGTCGTGTTCAAAATTAGTTTGTTCTAAACGACAACCTTTTCACGACAGAATACCGTCGCGAGCCTTTTATATGTTCATGTTTGGAAAAACACGGATCGTTTGCCTTGTAAATACTTTACAAGTCACTAATGTTTCTCTTCAATCGTTTGCTAACAAGACTTACTGGTTGAGTCTTTCAATATCTCAACAGTGCTCTGTGTCTGACAAATCGTTTCCTGAAAAAAAGTTCGTGCGTGCTTGCACAATGTTCGTCAATTGACAAATTGCTTCCTAAATGATCGCGGCGGTTCCGCGACTCAAACCAAAGGATTATCCTTGTCGTGAGATAATTTAGCCACTTTACGATCCCTTCGTGAAAAACAGGACTTAAGGCAGACAAAGGCATTCTCTTACTCACTCCGTGACAGATGGCACCAACATTTTATGGGGTCATTTTTGTGATATATTTCAGTAATAGAGGACGTTTTCCGTGTTTCAATAACCTCATCTAAACAATTGGGAGAGTTGGGAGAATTCGAAACAGTTATGCAAACCCGAGACACAGTCGAGGGTTTGCATAACTGTCGAGAATTCTCCCAACTCCTCAGATTGTTTAGATGAGCCTATGGAAACACGGAAAAAAGTCCTTTATTGCTTTTAGAAAATATTTCTCAAAGATAATTCGACAAAAGAAGGAACGTCTTGATTGAAACGGATTTTCTTGATACACGCTCCTATTTCCTACCAGCCAATCAAAAAGCGCGTTTGACTACATAACCAATCAAAGTTCGTGTGATGTCACAGCCGTGGTTCTATACTCTCATCTAAACACAGCTATTGACCAATGACATTGCGGGTACTATCTTAATAATTTTTTTTTAATAGTATGGAAAAAAAACTCGGCAAAATCGACTTAATTTTTGTTGAGAAAAGTGATCTTGACAGAGCGAAAGCATAAGACATGAATCAACTCCAAATGTCGTAAAGTTGAGAATGGTTTTATTTGTTTTATTCTTGTCGTCCATCAGATTAAATTATTGCAAAATACAAACCGTGACTAAAAGGTGCCAACGGTATTACTCTTCAGATAGCATCTCATTGGCGATAACAGTAACAACAGACAAAAAACATACTAACGGCTTACTGAAAAACTCGTCAGCCATAAACATTGAACAAAAGATGAATATTTTTCACTATAATTGCCTTAACAGTTTGCAATTTTTTGTAAGAACAATTGTTGTGACGGAAAGTATTTCCAGTGCTCATCTGTTAAAATCGTGTTTAGTTTGGCAAGGAGTTGTTGCTCTTCGCGAAAATTTCTCTTGTAAACTTCAAGGTAAACTATAAAATGTCAATGTAAACTTCACCGGATTTCGCTTGCCTTTTCTTCAGTAAGTTTAAAAAAATAAGGGACGGCAGGAAAAACGAAAGTCTCAGCATCCAACTAAACTATTGGATAGCAAAAATTTGAATAAAACGTATTAGCATTTTTGAGTCCAAACCAATTTCAGGTGCAAAGCGAATTCACGGCGTGTTGAAAGAACAAAACATTTTGAAGAAATCAAAGAAGAGGTGCGAATTTTTCTTCGATTTTCTTTCGAAAAATTGGAGAAAGCAATTTGACATAAATATCCGTATGAAAGGCAAAAATAGTACGAACCTGGCGACAGTTAAGTCAGCAATCCTTCATTTCACTCAAAATCATTGCTTTGCTAAGCACATACAAATTCTAAGGTGCCTTGATAGTTTTTTTTTACAGTCTCATCCCATGTTCACCAAGGAATTACTTTTTCAAGTAAGGATTCTTTGCGGCAGAACATCCAACACAAGCAGCAAAGTCCAAACATAGCGCCATTACAACCTTGCGAAACAACACGATCGACCTTTCCTCTCGCAGACCCGTAAACCGTAATCCGTAATTTAGAAGAGACATCTGATCCTTTTCGCTGCTCGTAACACCCAAACGCTGATTCTTACTGGTTAAAACAAAAACACCCGAGAAGTAATGAAGTTAGACGGCGAATGTTGTTTGCAGTCTTTGGACGATCTCAGATTTTTTTAAAACTAACGCAAATCGTTTAGGTAAAGTGGCTTTGATTAAGCATAAAAACTGACGACAGTCAATGTGATTGCCATGCGATTTCCCGCAAAGGAAACTTGCCCGAACACCCGTCTTCACCCTAACAGTCTGTGCGGGCGGGCGAACGGACGGGCGTATACGACGTCATTACCAGAATAGGCCACTTCGGAAAATACCAGAATACTCTTTGCTTGTACCCCAAAATTTTGCATAAGCATTGTTTTTGTTTTCTCTTGGGACCATTGTAAACCCCAAGAGAAACTGGAAACAATGCTTATGCAAAATTTGGGAGGACAAAAAAAGAGTATTCTGGTATTTTGCGAAGTGGCCTATTTTTCAAATGGATAGATTTTCCAAAATGTCTTACCCATGGTACTCCGCTGGCGCGCTTGGCGTACGTGAGCTTCGCTACTATACCACTGTACCTCTATTTACACGCAAGCTAAAGTGATGCTTCCTCGGGATTTTCCATCTAGGCAACATCCCCGCGGGAGAAATAAAAGATTCAGTTGTAAATTAAGATTGCAATAAAAACTCAAGACAGCTCAAGCGTTCAGCCAAGGTAGAATCAATGAATTCATTAATGGCATTGCCTCTCATTTCTTGCTTTAATATCCCATGATTGAAGCAGCCTCTTGGTATGAAAATTAGCATATTTCTCAAATTTCTACAAAATTTCTATTTGGGACACGAAGCCAGACATGAAATAAAAGCTTGAGTTTTGAATCACGTCATCTTTTGAGTATTTACCTTTTCACTTTAAGAATGGAATGTTGAAGCAACAAAATCAAATTTTTGAATTTCAAATTTTTCACTGATGGAAGGAATGCTTGAGCTATTTTGACTCTTAAGATATTTTGGCGAGGTAAATCACAATGAAATTTTATGCATTATTTTCAGGTTATACGCTGTTTATAATCCTTAGTCCGCATTTGATACTCTAGTCCGCATCTTATACCATAGTCAGTATTTTATACTCAGTCCGTAGTCCGTAGCCCGCGTTTTAGACCTTTGCTTGTCTTTTATACGTAGTCCGCAGCCCGCAGTCCATCTTTCCTACTGACCGATTATTGAATTTTCATTGAATTAAACTTGAATTTTTATTAAATTTAATTTGAATTTCATTAAGTTGAATTGGACTCGATATTGAATATTGCTATACAATTGGCTTGCCATGTCAGCACAATTTGTAGTATTTTACTGAAATATTTTCTAGTTCTCATTTATCCTAAATTGCAGAGAAGATGAATCATGTGATTACTTGCGAATGTCTTCCGGGAGTCTGTTTTCCTCTTATTGCACTTTGTTCGTGTCTTGCTTCATCAGTCCCGCTACATTAACGTTATTGATTAAAAAATGACATCCTTGATTGACACGCAAACACTTGTGGAGACTTGCAGGCCAAAAATATAATAAAATAAGATAAAAAAATCTGCAACCTCTGAATTAAAACTTTGTTGTTTTATCGTAACCATTTTGTTTTGTTGCGCTTTCGCGACCCTCTTGTCAATCAATTTAACTTTCAATTTGTTGCGCTCCATATCAGCTTTCTGCACTGTTTGGGATTAATTGACCTGTGCTCAGCCAATGAACGTGCTCAAATATTTGCATGTACATACAGAGAGATTCTTTATGCTGCCCTTTGAGCATAAGAGCATCCGAACTAGTAATTTCGACTCTTGCAATGGAGCACTAGAACTTGGATTTGTCCCGAGTATGCCCGAGTCACCATTGAAAAAGAAAAGACCTCTTCGTTTCAACTTTTTTTACATGCTTAAATTGCCTCATGACAAAAAAAAGTATGCTTGAAATGAGGACAGTTGGTTTAAATATCCCAGAGAAAACAGAATAATTTATTGGTCGCTAATTATGAATAGGTCGTATTATTAAGACGGAAAGGTGGTCTTTTATTTCGTCACTCCTGTAGTGGGCCGTCTTTAAATTGCAAAACTGTTTATATTTAAAAGTGTCTGTTTGCAATAACCAGTTCAATTGTCTCATACAGGTCGACTTCTTAATGACAAGATAAAATTGACTGACATTTGTAAAATATTAATGAAGAGTTGGTTTATGCAGTTTAAAGTGGGTATATCTAGTTTTGTTAAAATTGGAACACCGATGTCGAGTTTCTAGCTTCCTGACTGGATCACTCAATCTCGAGTAACAGTATAACATACAACCTAATAAGAAAGCTGGTCGCGTCAAGTGTTGCCAAGCTGAAAAATTCCACATTTTTCAAATCTTTAATTTCCAAGTCTCCAAATGTTGAGATTTTAACGAAAATTTAATAAAACAGTTATTCCATTCCTGCTTGTTGGATATGAGAATGGTTATAGCCAATCATATCAAGCGCGCGCTTGTGTAATAATTGTTAAATGAAGCACATCAATCTTCAATTTCCAAGTCTTCAAATGTTGAGATTTTAACGAAAAGTTAATAAAACAGTTATTCCATTCCTGCTTGTTGGATATGAGATTGGTTATAGCCAATCATATCAAGCACGCGCTTGTGGAATAATTGTTAAATGAAGCACACAGTAAATTGCAAGAAACTCTGAATCGGTCTAGCTAAGTGGTTTGTAAACTTTTCGAGTAAAACATGACTAGCATTGTGCAAGCACGGTACTCTAAACAATTGTTCCATAAACATTGCAAATGCATTTTCTGCAAAGGAAGATGGAAAACCTCCATCAGAACGCCAAACTATGCATGCATGTCCTTTTGCGTGGGCTACCATATCGCAATAATTAAAACAGCTCATGACCAGGATAAACAAAATAATTTGAAAAACCATCGTTATTTCGAAAGACAAGAAGATGCAAAAAACAAGTAAAATGCAATTTCTCTACAGACGATGCATGACGACTAAAGTGTTTTTCCTGGAGCTCTCCCTTGGTTGCAGTGTACAATGATGAGAATTTCGTTTCTTGATTTTTGGAAAAAAATAACTGCGAATTTTAACATACATCCGTACAGGATCTCTCTTCTTTTTCTTTTTCTTCTTCTTGTCACCTATAACAATTCATCGAACTAAACACCCGTTAATTTTTGATCGTTCTGGCATACTTTTCCCCAGAAGAATTTTACATGTATTTTCAGAAAATCCGTTGTTAACTCCTTTGACGCTTTAACTTTGCTTCTCATTTATGAAAGGTGAAAAAAGACCCCTTTGGATTAGTGATTCTTTTAAAGTACACTCCCCTGACTTTAAACTACACAACTGGAATTGCAGACTTCAATGAATCAAATCAGACTTAATACGAAAATTGACTTCAATTAACTGTTAATTCGTGCAGACTTGAAACCGTAACTACATCTTTTTTCTTCTTGAATTTTGTTTTTGAAACATGAAACTTATTTCGTATTTGGTGGTATTTCGTATTAATGAAAAAACTTACTTACCACAAGCTGCACAGCGTAAATTTCAATTCAAATTGTGGAAAGGAGATTTTGACACTAACTCGGGAAAAGAACGCCAGCAAGTAAAAAGCCACCTGCAATTCCTTTGTCGTGGGTGGGTTTCAAGGGATGTCGTTTACAGTGATATTAAATTCAGCTTAAGTTTCACAGTTTTCCTTTAAATATAAAAGGGTTTAAATTACCATGCCATCTTTATTTTCAGTTATGACAAGCAGATGTTCAATGATTATTGTTACCGGGGAAAGCGAACCTAAATGCCATTATCTGATATTGCACTGGCTAGAGAGTTTCTTTTCACAAGTATTTCCTTTCTTAAGATGTTTAAATGGGGCAATTCCAGATTATCTTGCAATGACAGTCTATCATAATCACTTAGGTTAATCAGATTAATGGGACAAACAGTTGACAATCGCTGAAGACTTTGTTATTGAAAGGATGCAT
>NC_090881.1:14366488-14376488 GCF_036669935.1 Montipora foliosa
AGCGGCAATGTAATATCCTCTCTTTATAATTCTAAAAGAAAAATAAATTTAACTTTATACTGAAACGTATATACTTACACATCACTTTGTGTCGTGTATACTCCGTAAAACAAGGCCTCATATGCAGTCCATTTAACAGGTAATCGACCCTTGGTACGGAAAACCAGCAAAGAATACCGTTAAAGAAAAAGGTTAACTCGAAGTTCGATCATGGCGTATAAACCATAATATCAATGCAAGCCTTACCCTACTTTTCTTGGTATAGATGTCATCCTGTTCCACATTTCTCGCCATCCCAAAGTCTGTCACCTTGCACCTCTCTCCTTCGCCAACAAGAACATTTCTTGCCGCCAAGTCACGGTGGACAATCTAAGAGAAATTGTGTGTGGATGTATAGTACATTAGTACCAAGGAACTATCTTTATCAACAAACAACTCCACCAAACGCAGCGTATCTCCACAAAATGATAAAGCAGGATCAGCTGGTCTTACGCCTAAAACGTCCATATTTAGCTACAATTCAGTTGGTATATATTTCTATAATTCAAACTTATAGTACTCAAATGTCTCCCCTAATGGACAGGAGACAACCAATTTGTTATTTGCAACTAGCGTCAGAGTTCAACTCAGGACCTTTCATGACAAATAAGTCCAGTGGTCAAAACGAAAATCGAACCGTAAAGTGCCACTGCGACGAGAATTTTTTGTTTTCTTTTCAATTTTTTTCAACGTCAATTAACTCAACATGTTCAAAATGATACAATGCACTTAAATTTGGAACGATAGAAGCGACATAAGTCGGGAAATAGCCAGCCAAAAACCGCTAAAACTCTGTCCGCCATTACTCGGACAGCATTGAAGAAGCCTGCGATATTTTGTAAGCGGTCTTCACGCAAGACTTGGCTCGTGACCTCATACACGCATCGCTTCGTGGGCGTTTGACAAAGCGAACAAGGCGATCAAGGAGTAATGTATATAATATCAGCAAAAAGCAACTCGGCGATCTCTCATATCTCATAGACGGCATGGGAAATTAGCCGCGTTTATTTTGAGCGTTGCGCATATGACGTCACATCCCAGGCGATCCAGCTGGACCCAACCTTTTCCTTGCTCACGGTCATTTGCTGTTCGAGTAATGGCGGACAGCAAAAACAGAAAAACTACGGTACAACAGTCATATTTTCCGGGGGCATTTTGAGATAAAAATTGGCATGATACCTATTTAGTACGTCTGATTTCAAAATCTAGAGAAAACAAAGATATGCAAAATTTTCATCGTAGTGGCACTTTAAGCGTCCGACTGCAAATGTAGAGCGTTAACCACTACGGCAGCTCAACTGTCTTGATGTTTTCTTAATTTAATGACCATACTATCGCCTTAGTTGTTTGTTTGTTTGTTTGTTGCAGCTACGTTAATTTCGTATCACTACCACTTACTCACTGCTGTTCCGAACAATTTCTTAGCACGCTTCAATGTAATCAAGAAATGCGCGAACAAATTTGACTGCCTTGTTAATGAAATGCTGTGTATTCAATATATTAAACCAGCATTGAATGTACAGTCGGATTTTCTTCGTGCTAAAGTATTCATGCAATTAGCTTGGCACTCTTTTATGCAAATTCGTTTCAACTTAGCCTTTTCACAAACCGCATTTTATCTTTGTAACTTTGATAATGGCGCAAGATGCACCCAAAGGTCACTTTCTATCACTTGCATTTCTTGTTTCATGTATTTCTAAATCGTTTCTTAAAAAGAAAAAAATGAACTAAATTTAAAAAAAAAAACTTTGATTCTGATTGGCTAAGAGCAGTGCACTTCAAGTTTAACACCGATGCAAAAAGTGTAACACCAGTGGAAATTACACATCGAATTTTTTGATTATGATTGGCTGAGATACAATAGCAAAAATCCCTAGGAGTTGCTTTGGCCGCCGACGATGCATTAGAAGAACTGCAAATAGCCCTTTTCACTGTTAGTTTATCTCATTTGCATTACAATATAATCTAGCATGTATGTGAGGCAATTCCGGGCTATTTTATAGTTTTAACCCGAAATTGTCTCGCACCCACGTTAGATTACATTGTAATGCAAATAAGAAAAACTAACCGTGAAAAGGGCTATTGGTGCAAAAAATATAAACAACAACAAAAGTACGTCATTTTGGTCAAGTGTGTGGTAGATGTGGTACGAGGAAAGAGAATGGCTTTGGAAATCAAGGAACACGAACCGGCTGAATGGAACAGATTACTTGAGAAATTATACGCTGAGGTATAGAACAAAAACGGCCGAGATTATGAGCTAGCCAGAATAAACGTTACGATTGCTGCCCTCCACAGGTGCTTGAAGGAAAACAACATCCATTGGCAATCGTCAAAGACCGGGAATTCCACTCATGGAAGCAAGTCTTGAAGGGAAAAGCGCAATTACTGCGACAACCCAACAAAGCAAGAGATTTGACAAGAGCAAGTTCGGAAGTACTTTCCCAGAGGCATTTGTAAACACAATGTGGTCAATCCACAACCGACAGTATCCGGAGAACTTCCTGGCCAACAAGAACCGCCTCCCTTTTTAGCACAATTTCTTCATTTATTTCTTCATTTATTTATTTATTTAACAATTCGCCAACCATTACAAGAGATAGGGTGGCAGGATGATAGTAGGGGGAAACTCAATTCGGTTTCTAATATATACTAAAATACAAGACCTACTAAATTGACCAATCCCCATAGAGGCCAATAAAACAATCAACGAAATGACTGAACACAACAACAACAAGTGTTGAAGAATCCCAATTGGCCGGAGGCAAACTGGTTGGCTATTTACAAGTGCGTCCGAGAAGTTAAATAGTGGTCAGAATGAGTCTTGAACACGGGAACTCCGGATCTCAAGGCAAGCGTCCTATCCACTAGGCCGCACTGCCTCCTAAGACTACCCTTCTCACACTTACACTGACACACCTGTGCAACGCCAACGCGCTCGCACACACAAATACAAATGAATAAACATTGGGACTAATAAGTATAGTTACGTAATTTGAGAGCGTAAGTGTTTGAGCATTGAAGATTTAAAAGACTGAAGACTAGGTGAGGACGTCACATATGTCGACACACCTGTGCAACGCAAACGCGCTCGCACACACAAATACAAATGAATAAACATTAAGACTAATAAGTATAGTTACGTAATTTGAGAGCGTAAATGTTTAAGAATTGAAGATTTAAAAGACTGAAGACCAGGTGAGGACATCACATATGTCGGTAAGGAATTCCAGTCAGTAATATAACGATTAAAGGAAGAAAATTTGAAATAATTAGTGCGGACGGGTTTTGGCCTAATCTTGTAAAAATGGTTGTAAAATTCATTATTCATGTGGGTGCAAACCAATCCCAGAACAGTATTCAGATCACATATACACAACTGCAAACCCCAATGCAAATCAACTGAATTATTAAACAGTAGAATTAACTTTTGATACAAACTCCTGCTCAGCTTATTAGTATTCATTAACTTTTGATACAGATCTCTACTGATTAAGATAACAATACTTTGCATTGAATTTAATGTATTCATTTCACAAGCAGGATACAATATGAGCGGGAGATCTGTATGGACGTTTACAATGGCTCGCCTATCAGCTCGCCATTGTAAACACCCATACAGATCTCCCGCTCATATTTTATCTACTACTTAGATCTTGTGCGATTGCCATCTATAAAATTAAAATAGTGGCGACTATTAATGTCACAGTAACCAAAGATTATCTTATACATCTCAGTCAAACTAAGGTATTTTCTTCTCAGTTCGAGAGAGTCCCACCCTATGTTTAAGAGTCTTTCGTGATAATCAATGCCAGAGCCGCGTAATAGGCGGGTTGCTCGTCGTTATATATATCAAATTGACTTGACGTGTTTTACTAGGTGCGGATTCCAGGCAGGGCAGGCTCACTCAAGGATCGGTCTAACCAACTACTTGAAAGGTACCACGATACCAGGCTTGTTTGAATAACCAAAAGTTGGCCTAATCAGGCCTAACAATTTGCTGGCTTTGGCGCCGATAGAATTAATGTGGTAGTTTCAAGAAACGGACGATTACAACCATACTCCTTGATATTTGTGTTGGTCCACTGCCGGTAGTTGGTTATTGTTCGATGAGTATCAATATCGATCGTGTTTGCACGATGACAGTCACAGCAGAAACTCTCCAAAACAAGGGATACAGTTACAATTCATTGTCCAGGTGTTGTGGTTTGTGCATCCTGTAACATTCTTGAAGCAAATTTGCAATATACCGATTTCGATGCTCAGTTCATGATCAGCGTTTGCATTAAACCAAAGTTCCATATCGTTCAATCCGACAATGATGAGAGCTTCAGAGTAAAATGTGTTGAACACTTTCAGCCACTACCAACTTTCATTCAACTTCAAGAGCTGCAAGTTTTTAAGACCAGCCATTCCAACTGTGAAGCCTATCAAGCGTCGTCGCGTCCATATAATCGACGGCGTTTCAGATTCCGATTAAAAGAAGACTTTTAAATACTCTTTTCCCTATTATGGCATGTGATTCTTACAAATTTCTAGTTAATATTATTGGAAACATTCAGGGACGATCCCATGTGTAAATGTTTGAAACCAACTGCTTTGAATTTGTACCATTTAGAAATTTAAGATCTCCGACGGCCACGTCGACGAAAACGTCACCTAAAAATTTACCTTTGCTCTGTAGTAACTATTTCGCGATTAATCCATCATATTCGCGTCGTTCGATTTGGGTGAAGCATCCTAAAATTAAATTGGTACGAGAGGCTTTAAAGTAAAAAAAAAAAAGAAAAAAAAAAAAAGACGCATTTGTACTTGTACGCTCATGTTGTTTTTAAACCGTTAAAATTGGTGATTTTAGGTAGGCGTTGCACAGAGCATTACAAAAAATGCAAGCTCCACGTGCAGCACGATTATATTTCAGGTGTCAGTAAGTGTCAAATTCATATCGAATGCTCGCTTCTTGTCTGCAATAAGATCTTTCGGTTCTTCCTCTTCGTGAATTTTTTCCTGTTTGTATTACTAAAAGGCAGTCGTACGGTTTTCCTCGTTCAATTTGGAATTAATTTGCACGAGTGAGTTTTTCAAAAGATGAAATTGCACGAGCCGAAGCGGCTGAACCGTATGATTATACATAATAATTAGATTCATGTTTACTTGCAGGAAGATAAATTCCAAATACACACAAAGTTTAATGCTACTGTGGTTTGGGGAATTACGAATGTAGCTTAAAAAGTTGCACTCAAATTGTTATATATCAGACATACATTCTGCATGTACATTCACTTGAAATGTCAAAATCAGTATGTTTTCATGGGGATTAGGTTAGACATTGACAGGGTCACACTTATTTTTCCTCAATCAATCACTGAAAACTTATGTCCCCATTAATTAATTTAATTAACCTTTTGACACCCAAACCGGTCCGACTTAGTATTTTACTCTGTCTAATGCCAGACGATTTTACTCGTCAATGGGGAACCCCCGGGAGTCAATGGGTTAATCTGAGCTACTTTGATTTTTTTAGCTAATAATCAAACAGAACGTCTTTTGATACTGAAATACCCAAGATCCCTAGATTTATCTTCACCACCACTTGGTGAACAACATTCTCTAGTACAGATGATAAAGTGAGTTCCCTCAAACATTTTGATTTAACTTCTTCATATTAACACTCATGATGGTTTTACCTGAAAGTTAAGTCATAAGAAAATAATAATATATAGAGGTAAAGAGGTATAAGATGTATAAATTCGAAATGGTCTTAAATTTCATTGTGAAAATTTATAATCTTCCTGATTCCTTCTTGGATCAGCAAGCTTGGTAAAGGATTATTTGCAACTAGATCCATTTTATTATAACAAAGCTCTTGTGGTTTATTATTTTTTTTACCCATTGCAGACTCACCATGCACTTGGGAATCATTTCTTTCGAAGATTGGCTGGAACAAAACCAATAATGAAACAGATACTCTGAGACTTTCAGTCAAAATATCTGCAATAGGCATCTGGCACAGAGAGGTTTCAGAGATTTATTACAGAAAGATGTAAGATGGTGTTAGACATGTTCTGGGATGTTATCTTATTCTGAACATCAATGCAAGTCCTCTGTATTGTGCTATACAGCCAAAGTGGCGGGAAATTCGTGCACTGTTTCATTAAAAAAATAGTGACTTTTTTTTTCTTTTCCAGTTTCCCTACCTTGTTTTTGAAATCTAGTGTAACGTGCTGGGAAATTATCTGTCACTTTTACTGCCATTATTTAAAAGTAGAAACTAATCACGAAGTGATAATCCTTCAATCGCTATAAACCTACACTCGGCAAAAAGAATGACTTACGTGTATGAAGCATAGCGGCTTTGTTGTGAACTGTGAGATGAAAAGTGAATGAAAAAGACTAATAACTTTTAGATTGGCTTTTAGTTACGTGAACCAAATAGATTACTACTAAATGTCATAACGCATACGTACCCAACTTTTTTTTTTCCAATGGCTTCTCCCGTTCCCATCGCTATCTTTAACCTTGCTTGTATTGTCTCTAGTAAATTTTCGATACCGTTTTGAGTTATATGTTCAGTGTGCGGTCTTGCATATCTTCATTATCCCTTGGCTGAGACCTTTATCTTTCACAAAACATAATTTTTACCCAGCTGTACGTTTTCACAAAAGTAAGATGCCCCAAGTGTATCGAAAGAATAAAAAACGACAAGTAGAACAAGCTACCGACGAACTTTTCGGAAGGTACATTTTCCCGCTTTTTTGTATATCCCATAAAAGGAGTTCTTGAATCAACCCTCTCCCCAGTGTCTTTCCTTCGGACCTTGTAGAGAGGCAGGGTTGGGGGAGCATTCCTTTGCTGAGGTCGATGGAATTTTGGCACTAGTGCTCATTGAATTTTGGAAAAGCGAAAATCGACAAGAATGTGAACTCAGGCTACGTTTTGCAACTGGTAGACGTTTTTCAAGCAATAGATTGAATGTGTACGTGTTCGTGATAGGGGATATGGGGGAAATGTCACCGAGGGGGTAAAGGAGGAAAGCGAACTTACACTCTACGACGGTCAGTGTTGCGTATTTGCCGAATCGTTTAATCTCCCAAAAGCGTTGCGTTGATTTTGTGTCTTTCCTTTGGTAATGCAAGTATCAACAAAGTAGGAAAGCCTGTTAAGATTTGACTTCACATTTGACGATAGTCAAACTTGAAGTCAAAGATGCTATCGTATTTGTCTTTGCCTTTGTCAAGTAACAAAGGAACGCACAAAGCCTCTTCAGATTTGACTTCACATTTAACGCGCGTCAAATGTGAAGTCAAAGTTGTTACGAATTTGACTTGACCTTGACCATGGTCAAAGGCATAAGCAAATTGGTAATGGATTTGACCGTACGTTTGACGTGCGTCAAAGGTAAAGTCAAAAGCGATTCCAGATTTAACTTAAGCTTTGCCAAAGATCAAATGTGCAGCAAATCCAATTTTTCGTCCCGTGTGATGACACGCAACTATATATTTCCTTCAATACCGATTGTTGTGCTGATCTTGATGAGGCAAAGTTGCGTATTGAGCGCTGTGTTGAAGAAATCGACCTCTGGATGTGCAAAAAAAAAAAAAATTAAACTTAACCAAGATAAAACTGAACTGTTGTTATTAGCTCCAAATTTCGAAATAGACCAACTCTTGAATATGTTCGGGTCGGTGATGAGTTCATTGCTCCTAATGTGTCTGTACGTAACTTAGGAGTCATTATGGACAATTGCTTTTGCATGGAACAACATGTAAAAAAGATACGTAGTGAGGGAAATTATCATCTCAGGAATATCAAAGATCCGCAAATATCTCAACCAGGACTCTGTTCAAATTTTCATCCATGCTTTTATTAGCTGTAAGCTTGACTATTGTAACTCACTTTTATATGGTATTCCAAAATACTTAGTTTGTAGATTACAGCGTGTTCAGAATACGGCGGCTCGCATTGTCACGTTAACAACGCAGTACGATTCGATTACCCTAATAATGTTCAAGCTACACTGGATCCCCTTTCATTCACGTATTATTTTGAAGCTCCTGTTATTAGTCTATAAAGCACTCAATGGCAAAGCACCCTCTTAAATTTCTAGTCTCCTGAGTCATCGTATGAGCTCTCGGTCTTTACGCTCCAGTGGGCAAGAACTGCTCACTGTGCCAATGGCTAAACTAAAGACTTATGGAGATCGGGCGTTCAGCATTGCTGCGCCAAGGCAATGGAATAATTTGCCTCTTAGCACTCGTAAATCTCCATCAAGCGCTATTTTTAAAACACATTTGAAGACTTTTCTTTTTAAAGAAGCCTATGGTTTTTAATTCTTTTCTTTTTTCAACTTTTATTTTTTGTATAATGTACACTGTATATATAAGCTCTGTAACTATTTATTTCGGTATTTTATTATATTTTTTAGCTTTCAAGTTCCATGTTAATCTGATTATTGTAAAGCGCTATGAAGGAGTAGCTGAATAGCGCTATAAAAATTATTGTTATTATTATTATTATTATTATTATTATTATTATTATTATTATTATTATTATTATTATTACTAAATTCACCCTGGTTAAGGTCATTCCTAAGCAGAACTTGCTTAGCCATAGTCAAGCTTCTAAGAAATGACTATTTATTTGCGCGAGAAACAACCAACCAAATTTTAACAAACCTGAACATGGTGTATGTTTCCATTTATTGCCGAATTTATCACAAATATGGCGCAACATCTCACTCTAGGCCGGTAGAAATTAAGGGTTTCCTTCTCGTGAAATGTAGCATATTTCCCGCCAATTTTTCTCATAACTAGAATTCCTCAAAAATACAGTCTCGGAAAAAAATTTGTGAAAAACCCTTTGCAATACCTTGCCCTCCCGCTCAATGTTGTTTGGGCAAATGGGCTTAGAAACCCGCTGTGAAACAACATTGTGAAGGGAGAGTAAGTCGCGGAAGCTTCCCATATTTATATTCGTGTATTGTTCCAAGGAATGTTTTTAAGACTGTAGCTTTCCTTAATGCAAACTCAGCTGTTATGTCTGCACACCACGAGTTTGTGACAATGTCACGCAATGATGTCACATCTTCGCCCTTTTACAAAAAGTATATAACTGCAACAAGTGAAACTTCTAACATAGCATCGGGAAATGATTGGTGGCAAGATAGAACTAACGGAAGAAAGGAAATGATTAACATGAACGTTCAAGTGCATTATGAAATGCAGTGTTTTTTAAAAGGCGAGGGAAAAGGGAAAAAAAGAAAAGCAAAATCTCTAAAAAGTAAAGTAGTCTTTGAGCTTTTCTGGTGCTTTTATGATGTATCCGGATTGTTTCTCCATTGGAGAGTGTGGTCCACTTTTCTCTCTCTGCAAGCGGCTGAGAGGGCGCGATGTAACATTCTTCTTTCCTGGCAGTAAATTACATGAACTGGTGTTTTCTTGGCGGGTCTATGAAAAGCCATAACTTTCTTATGTGATCAGTCGTTATTACATGATGTGGTTTCACCATTATGTGATGTGGTTTTATGGTTATGTGATGTGGTTTCATCATTACGCAATGGGGTTTCACCATTACGTGATGTGGTTTCATCATTATGTGATGGGGTTTCACCATTACGTTGTGTGGTTTTGTCATTATGTGGTTTTGCCATTATGTGATGTGCTTTCACCATTACGTGATGTGGTTTCATCGTTATGTCATCCTGTTTCGTCATAATGTCATTTCTTCGTTGCGTTTTGTGGTTTCTTCATTATGTGTTTTGGTTTTGTCATAGGGTCATGTGCTTCGTGTTTACTTACCATCACTTCCGGTGCCAAGCCTTAGTACCCAGTCTTCACACCCCACGACAAATTGCAAGCCGTGAATCATCATGTGTCATATATAGAGTGATGATTTTACATAACCCATAACCAGGAACAAGTGATGGAGAAGATCCTTAGGGAACTAAAGTTGGAGTCTTTAT
>NC_090881.1:14381488-14393988 GCF_036669935.1 Montipora foliosa
GTCAGAGATCGGCCAAACGTGTACTGGTGCCATGAATCAAGCGCAAAAAACTATAGCAAGCATCTTCTTCTCAATAGTTGCATATCTGGTCTCGTTATTGGACTCTGTTCGCATACGCTATAAGCGAGAGAGCGTCCCTCTTGTAGAAGATCGGCTCCTAGCCGTTGTCTACTAGCATCACACTGGATGGAGAGCTCCTTGTTATGGTCGAGGTAGGCCAGCACTGGGGCCAGCGTTAAAAGATGTTTGACTTCCTCAAAAGCCTTGTCATGAGCAGGGTACTACAAAAATTCAATGTCGGGACGAGTGAGGTCGCAGGTGGGTCTGATGACATCAGTCAGTTTGGGTACAAGTCGTGACAAGTAGTTTACAGTTCCTTTTAGTCTTTAAACTCCAGCCTTGTCTGTGGGTGGTTTCATCTTCAAGACTGCTTCAACCGTTGAAGGGTCGGGCTTCAAGTCCTTGTTGCTAATCCCAGTAGTGTAGTGGGCTGCCAACTTGAGGAACGATACGTGATACAAATAAAACAATAAGCGGTTCTGTTTTTCCGTTTACGGGTCCGGAGTAGAAATGACGACAGCAGTAATAACTGACGAGGTTTTCCATGCTCCCTTGCCACCATGTAACAAGCTAGAACGGGCGATACGGACAAGACTCCACACACGTACTTAGCAGGATTACGAATCAACAAGACTAGCTTTCTTTGGTGCAAACTGAGCTATGATGTCAGCACACCACGAGGTTGTGATGTTGTCACGCAATATTGTCACATTACAAAAATTAACGTTTCGCTTTAGTCGTTGAGGTGAATATGTGCAATTGTCCCCTTTACATTGTAGTTTGTGAAAGATGTCGTCAAGAAGAGGAATTGGGTTACTTCGAACCTTCAACTGAAGACAGAGATTGTATAATTTCCACAATAGTGGATGGTTAAATGAGACTGTACCATGCACCATGCACACAAGGTACATGTACAAGCAGTGGCAAAAGTTTTTGGACACTGACCCTTTGAAGTTGGTTTTCTTACTGAGTTTGAATAATTGCCCCCTCCCCTCAGAACAATGTTGTCAACAGTGAACATACGTTTCCCTGTCTATTGAAACGTTGATTGGGAGATGGGGACTTGAATTTTCAAGCTTTCAGTGAAATTTTGACAGTTATGCTTAGTTTCGGACGTGTGAGAGGTACTTTTGCCACTAATGGTAGGGATGGACCTGAACCAGTAACCGCAGTGAGTGGAAGGGTTTTGGTTTGAGACTTGTATTTGACTGAACACAGAACACCACACTCACTTGAATGCGGTTTGCTGAGTTAGTGCACAGTTTTCCGGTCCTGATACTGAGTCACAAAGAGCAAGAAATCCTTAAGGATTTAATTCCTTTGCCTCAACGCCTATTCCCTTTTTGTGAATTTGATGTCTGATAGGAGTGCCTCAATCAGACGTTTTGGATAGCCTCTAGCGCGGAGACGTGATTTGAATTTGTAAATGTTCTCTTCAAAATTTTTTTTTTCCCCACATTTTATTTCCATTTATAGCTACAAGCGGAGAAAATGTGACGTTTTAAGACACACAGAAACACAAGTACACAACAAGCAACACACACACATACATGCAAACGAAAGCGTACTTACCTCCCTCGGGTTTCTCACCTACGCTTCCGCCGAGTCTTCCATTTCCCAACAAAAAAACTAGAAATAAGCCTTAGCTAATTTTAATCTAATGTGAACAATAAATATTTTTAGCTCTCAGAAAAAGAAGAAATAAATAACTTACGACTCCATTACAAAGTAATCTAATAGGTTTACAGTGACAGGTGGATAAGACACAGTAGCTGCACGCAGTGGGTTGAGTTTGTGCCTACAATCATCAGCAATATGGCCCACTTTACCACATTCATGAGAAGTAAAGTTTCCTTTACTCAATGTTTACTACAACTGTAGCAAGTATGTCCCTGCTTACGTGTACCACAAGTTAAACAGGCGGATTTTCTTGTTCCTGAGGATCGGAGGGACCCAGAGACGTTCAAGGTGGTGATCTATGTATGTAGACTTCAGATTAAATTCCCCAGTCTTTCCTGAGCTGGGCCCATTATCAAAGCTCCTCATTGCCAGATGTATTAGGTTTTGGAACAGGAAAACACACAAAAAAAGAAACGCATCACAACAGGAATTCCGAAAAGCAGTGTGCTTTATTAAACATGGACATGCTAGCATAACTGCAGTATCACACATCAGGAGAGTTTCTAATTTTATTACATGTACACTAACTAATTTGAAAATATCCCTGCTCCATGAGAGTTGTTTTGCCGGAGACCTTTTCAATATGAAATTTGGAAAAAAACAAAAACAAGTCATCCGAGAGACATCAGTGTGAGTGGGATGAACCTTCAATCAATTTTTACAAAAATTGTGTTGGTCATGTGAATATTACTGCTATACACTATAATCGTTTAATTGGGAACATGTATTAGTTGCACCACTATCGATCTACACATACCCTATGAATCACTTCTTCTTCCTACAGACTCAGCTTATAAAGACAAGGAGAGGAATATTAAACTGTAATTGACAAAATTAACTGCACTATGGAAATGTCATTTCACTATCAATTTTACATGGTCCATTTTTGTCTTAGCCTCATAACCTTGACGGTGGTAAAGCTCGCAGGTATAAAATCCAGCATCCTCCCTTTTAATGCCACTGATGTTAAATATGGCCCGACCAGAGAATGCATTAGCAACAAGTTTTCCACTCACACGTTGGCTGTAAGACCCTTCAACTAATACTTTGCCAGCAGTGGAGAGACGTACTAACATGGTTCCAAGAACTGCAGGGTTGCTGGTGTCCGCTAGTCCCCAAGTAATTATCGAAAATCTACCAGAAAAGCTCCAAGAGAATGTTACAGAAGATCCAAGTGTACCATTAATACTTTTACCCTTGTATGGTGATCTGAACATCATTTCACTATAACCTTTGAGGGAGAAAAAATGAAAGGATGTGATCATTAATATCGGAAATTAGCTGACGAAAAGAAACATCTCAACGATACAAAGTATATTCCGGACTTTGGTGACACAACATATCAGAAAAGTTGCTAGCAAGAGCAATGACAAGTGTCTAAAATGATACTTTACATAGTTTATAAAGACAAATTCTATTTATTCATTTATTTCTCTACGATCGAGGAAATCTTTAGTCATTAAAAAATCATGCTTAAAAATTGAACAGTCGGCATTGAAAGGGGAGAGGGAGGGGGGATGTGGCAAATGTTCAAATTCTAGATCCGGTGGTTATTGAAAGGTAGAAAAGGTGTTTTTTAACGGTAGTGTCACAACATTCTTTTCAACCTGTTGCTAAGACGCTGTTTTAGAACATTGCCGTGTAGGAACCCGACTGACAGTTGTTATAAAGTCTGTGAATTTCCCGGCGTTTCAAATTCCCAAGATCACACATCAACTGGGATACTAAATCAAATAAAACCAAACTCGTTTTAGAAACAAATATTTTAAAAGTAGGGTCCCTTCGATCCCGTAGAGAGGTCAAACCCGAAATGGATAGGGCTTGTTCATAAGATGCGCTTGGTGCTATGACTTCCGGCGCACGTTTCTGGATGCTTTCCAAAGTATAAGATAAATGTTGGGGAAGGTTAGCGGATACCACACAGGCGTACTCGAGGACAAATCGGATAAGCGAACAATAAACAGCAGTAAGATCCTGCATTGACGGCCACATTTCTTCAGGACTCTTAAGGCGTAGAGTCGCCTGTTGGCTTCCTTGATTTTTGCATCACAATCTGCAGCCCAGGTGGGGTCATCCGAAATGTGGACCCTAAGCAGTTTGAAACACGACACGCGCTCAATATAGGCACCGCCCACCACGATAGGGTATTCCAAAGTACGTATTCAGAGTATGTTCCAAAATGCGTATTCCACGATATTCCTAAGTAACGCCCGGTATATCCAAGAGCACATGCAGTAGTTTGTTTAATAGCTATTTGAAACAATGAATTTCAAAGTGTCCCATGAAATTCAACAAGCTGAACTTCATGGGACACGTCGCAGGGACAAAATAAGCTCCAAATTGGTTTTGCACAGTTACAAAAGTATTAGTTCACACGAGGGGACATGTTACTGCAACATATCCCTGAAACATGTACCCGCAACATTTTGATATGTGTACATGTTGTGATTTCGTCCCTGCTACATGTCCCCGCTACACGTCCCTGCTACATGTCGCCTCAGTGTGCACTACACAAGTTTTTTTGCCGCTGCAACATGTCCCTGCAACATGATCCTTCGTGTCTGCCCACTTTAAGGCCCCCTTGTTGTTCTTGTATGTTGGTATCTTCCCCTCGGACTCACGAGGGACACGCTTTTTGTGTGGTGTTTTTGAAGCCATTGAAAAACATTGCAGCACGGGTTATATCAGGTCTAAATGCACTCAGCTACGCCTCGTGTTTTTAAATCAGATAAAACACTGCTGCTCGTCCACGTTAAATCCCTATTTTCGGCGTCGATTTTTTCGACTAGTGCTTCGAACTCATCAAAAGTAGTGTTCTTTCCTTATTTTATCTTCATTTCGCAAGTTTATGGTCCTAAAAACTGAAACAAATCTGTTAAATAAATATATAAAAAGGGGTGAAGGGAAGGGGTGGGGGGCGGGGCTAATAAGAAACTGCTCACATTGTTTCACCGCGGGCGCATCTTTTACCTGAAAGCGTTGTGGCCCACTTGGATCGTCCTTAAAAACGGTGAAAATCACAGTTCAGAGACACAGAGCATCGTTGGCGTGAGTACTAGAATACTGACGTTGCATAACAATAAGAAATCAGCAAAGACTATATTGACTAAAAACAACCGTAACCTAACCGTAACCTAATCGTAACAAAATTTTCCTAAAGCATCTGCTCGAGAAACAGCCACCAGACGCAGAATGACCTAGAAAGAGCACTGCTCCAAGGGCTGCTAACAAGGTGAAGTCAGAAGCAGATATTATTGAAAATATCAGTGTTAAGTAATGCTTAAAAAACGAGCAGCATTGTTTTATCGGGGTTTAAAAACAGGAGACCGAATGTATTTTAGACCCGATAAAACAAGTGCTGCGATTTTTTGAACGGTTTCAAAAACATTCCAAAAAAAGGCCTGTCTCTTGGGAGTCCGAACAAGGGTTCAAATTGTAAGGGGAAGATATTAGCACGAAATAGAAACAAGCTATGCCTTTTCAGCATTCTTTATGTAAAGAATACTAACGAGTGTTTTCTCAGGATATAAAGCTCATGCACATGACGGTTTATCGGTGTTCTGATAGGCTGTTAGGCTCATGAATTATTAACGTATTTTTGAAAGAGGCTTATGTCAAGAATGAACTAGAAAGAATTGACACAATTATTGACATCGGGGCCTGAAACTCTTTTGATAGAGACAAAGAGGCACCTTTGCAAAAGGCCCGACCTGTCAGGTTAAAGGGTGTTGACCTTCCAAAATTCTCAGGGGAGGACAAGACAGATTAAGAGTCCTGGAAAGCAGCATTTATATCCATAGTTGACCGACTGGATATTCTGTGGGCCAAAAGGATCTTTAACTACAAAATGGTTCCATGGGTAAGGCTCTAGCTCTCGTAAATGACCTTGGTTACTCAAGAAGAGCATGCGAGTGGGCAAAAGTAAGCTTGAAAAGAATATGACGGAGAGCGTCAGCTTACAGATTAAAACACTTGACTGCCCTGTGCAAATGAAGTCTTGGAGACATGGAAGAGTTTTAAGCCATGCTTGAGGGAGTCATGATAGCCTTGCAAGACAGTGGACCAGGCAGAGAGCGGCAAGGTCATAACTTGAGTCTTATTACCAAGGAGAAGCTTTCAGAGGAAAACGTTTAGAACGAAATTTGCTTTTAGTTCATTCACTGGGAGACAACTTTGAGTCGCTCGTCGAATGGGTATAACTGTGACTGCAAATTATGGATTAAGCCAAGGGTTAGGAGACAGATGGAGGTCGCGGTGACCGAACTCACTCCAGAGGTTTCACAACGATATCTGAGACAAGAAGCTGCATAGTTGATACCCGGAAAAAGGACCATCCGCCTAGGGTCTGCAAAGGATTTATAGAGGTGCCTGTACAAAAGAGAAAGAAACTTATTGGAGAAACCCGCCGTCGTTGTCGTTGCTTAGCATCTGGTAATAATAGCAAGGGCTGCCCTAATATTACGAGGTGTGGTGTTGGTGGATGCAGGAGTACTAACCATAGCAGCTATCTCCACGAAAGCACTCCCCGTAATACAGAGGACTGGTTGCAAGGCCAGCTACGAGCAGACGCCCCACCACTCCGACAGCAAGAGCAACCCTAACTAGGTGTCAAACCGCCATATGTTACAGGAGCAAGCGCGAATGGTCCAACATCAGAACAAAACCAACAACCGCAAGATCAGACCAAACCATTCGTAGCAAATCGAATTGGTGAGATTCGACAAACAATAAGCCCTGAGCAAAGGAGGTATGTACCAGGAGCAATGAACCCAGTATACTTGGCAACAGGGGGCTAATAATAATAATAATAATAATAATAATAATAATAATAATAATAATAAAAGTCGCTATCCTCAAATGATGAGTGCAAATCAAAGTTTACAAGATAACGGCGTGAATGAGGCTGGAGTCCTTGATGACGAAAGTCCCTCGCCCGGCAGGTGCTCCACGGCGATGCAGCGTGGCCCCGGTCGTCATTATGCTACTGCAGTAAGATCAATGAGAAGAAAGTGGTCTCAGGAAGAGAACAGAGTGGTGATGGAATGTTACTATAGGAGCGAACCAGGTGTTAGGGGATATAGAAAGAGAATGCATGATTTGTGGATTGCTAAGGACCTGTTCGTAGTTACCGAGCAAACGAGTGTTGACCAGGCAAATCAAATACAGAAAAAGAAGTGGTTAAGTGATCTGGAACTAGAAGAAATACAGAGAAATGTCGATGATATGCCACACGGCGAAGTTGGACCAGAGACAGAAAATGAGGAAATGTCTGTTACTGAAAATGCGGGAGAACAAGTAGAAAATGAACGACCTAATCAAGGTCGGGACGGTGTGCCTTATGAGAAACTGCAGGCTCATCCTGATTACAAGCTCTCAGAAAAAGAACAAGAATGGTTAGTGTGGATGGATGAAATACTGAAACTTGAAAGGACTAGGTTGCCATGTTTACGGGGCATTAACAAGGGTAAGCTGAAGTCTTCAGTCAAGAAAGTAGATATACTTCTGGGGAAGATTGAAGTCGGAAACATTACAACAACAAATGATATTATTTATGCCGGTGCTGCATTGGTAACAGAGATGGTTGGGGCGAACAAACTAAAATCAAAGCAAAAAGAGCCATGGTGGAAACGGTGGTTGGAAAAACAAGTTAAAGAAATGAACCAGGATCTTGGAAGAATAAATGCATTGCTAGAGAAGAAACCAATAAAGAAGAAGCATAGCGAAGGATTGCAGAGGAAGTATAACATGAAAAGGAAAGGGTTAAAAGTAGTAAGGGAAGAAATAAAGCAAAGGATTAAGGCAAAGGTTGGAAAAATCACTAGATATCAGAACCGATTAAGTCAATACCAGCAAAACCATATGTTTAACAACAATGAAGGAAGGTTTTACCAGCGGCTGAATAAAGAGGTACATAACCAGAAAAATGAAATACCTGATGCCTGTGAAGCGAAAAGCTATTGGGAAAGTATATGGAGCGAGAGTAAAGAGCATAATAGAAGAGCAGAGTGGCTTAAGGACATTCAAAATACGCTAGGTGACAATCAAGGGCAACAAAGAATTACGATTACAGTAGGAAAATTGCGAAAGATAATGGGAAAATGCCTAATTGGAAAGCACCAGGACCAGACGGCGTCCAGGGGTACTGGCTAAAAAATTTCCGAAGTGTACATGAGAACTTAAGAGTGCATCTTACCAAATGCCTTGCGAGAGGGGAAGTTCCATCGTGGATGAACAAGGGAAGAACTGTATTGATCCAGAAAGATAAAGATAAAGGAACAGCCGCCAACAATTATAGACCTATAACGTGCTTGCCATTAACATGGAAACTATTGACAGACATAATTGCGGATGAGATTTATGAATACTTAGACTCGGAAGTAATGCTACCTGACGAGCAGAAAGGTTGTAGAAGGAAAGCGAGAGGAACGCATGATTTACTGTTTATAGACAAAATGATTTTAAAGGAAGTAAGAACTAGAAAGAAAAATCTCGCAACAGCCTGGATCGATTACAAAAAGGCATTTGATTTGATCCCGCATTCATGGATTTTAGAATGTCTTAAGATGCTTGGAATAAATGAAGAAATCAGGAAACTATTAGAGGAGAGCATGAAGAATTGGAGAGTTGAGTTAGTGTGTGGATCGGCATCACTTGGGGAAGTTTCAATCAATAGAGGATTTTCCAAGGGGATTCCCTGTCACCATTATTATTCGTGATAGCACTAATACAGTTGACTCACATCTTAAGAAGAGCCGAGCCAACATACAAATTCTCTGATGATGGAGAGAGAATCAACCATCTCCTTTTTATGGACGATTTAAAGCTCTACGCCATGACTGAAAAAGGGGTGGACTCCCTAATCCAAACGGTGTGGGTGTTCAGCGAAGATATAGGGATGGAATTTGGAATAGAAAAGTGTGCTGTATTAGTAATGAAGAGAGGAAAAGTTGTTAAATCAGAAGGTATAAAATTACCGGACTACAAAACCATACAAGGACTGAAAGACGGTGATAGTTACAAGTATTTGGGCATATTAGAAGCTGACAGGATTAAGCATGAGGAGATGAAAGAAACAGTAACCAAAGAATATAAAAGGAGGGTACGGAAGATTTTAGAAACGAAACTTAATGGGGGTAACCTTGTCAAAGCTATTAACACGTGGGCTATTCCTCTCCTGAGATATTCTGCTGCATTTCTGGACTGGAGAAAGTCAGAGTTACAAGATCTAGATAGAAAGACCAGAAAATTACTTACCATGCATAATGGTCTCCATCCAAAGAGTAATGTCGATCGTATCTACATACCGAGAGAAGAAGGTGGACGAGGTCTGATTAGTATTGAAGACTGTGTAGAGTCTGCTACCTTGGGGTTGGAGAGACATATCAATGATAGTGATGAAAGACTGATAAAGGCCGCTTGGAAGATCAGCGGTGGTCATAATAATGAAACAGAGGTGGAGTATAAGATACGTAAGAAAAATGAAAGAAAGGAACAGTGGAGGGAAAAGTTTATGCACGGACAATTTGTACGACAGACGGAAGAAATATTAGGGAATGAATCCTGGTTTTGGTTAAAGAAAGAAAGTCTAAAAAGGGAGACTGAGAGTCTTATTATGGCAGCACAAGAACAGGCGCTTGCAACGAATCTGATGAAAGCTAGAATATATCAAACTCAAGAGGACAGTAAATGTCGAATGTGTAGGAAGGTGGATGAAAGCATAAATCATATTGCGAGTGAATGCCGTAAATTAGCACAAAAGGAATATAAAAGGAGACATGACTTGGTGGGTAAGAAGATCCATTGGGAAGTTTGTAAAGAGGAAGGTTTCATTGTCAATGAAAAGTGGTATGAACATGTACCTGAGCCAGTACTAGAGAATGAGAGATGTAAAATATTATGGGATTTTACGATACAGACTGATCACGTTATAGAGGCAAGAAGACCGGACATGATTGTTGTTGAAAGGGGAAATAAATGTTGCAAAATAATAGATTTTTCAATACCATACGATAGCCGTATTGAGGAGAAAGAAGTCGAGAAGGTAGCGAAATACCAGGATCTAGCAAGAGAATTGAAGAAGTTATGGAAAATGAAAACAATGGTAATTCCTATTGTAATCGGAACATTTGGAACAGTTCCAAGAGATCTAAAGAAGAGACTAGAGAATATTGGTATAGGGACCAAGATAGACGAGCTTCAGAAAAGTGTTATTCTGAACACGGCAAGGATTCTTAGGAAGGTCCTAGAAGTTTGAGGAGACTTGTTGTCACCAAGCTTACTGGAGTGCGGAAGTTCCATTGGAAGTCCAATGTGCGAAAACAAGATAATAATACAATATTTACAGAGCGCTAATTTCCAATTGTCCAAAAGCGCTTTTTAAATAATTACATTAAAACTAGGGATAAACTAACGGTAAAAAGGAGATTAAAGGCTATAAAACTACAAGTCTTCAACTCAGATTTAAAAGACGAAAGGGAACTTACAATAAGATCTGAGTTCCAACGGAAGGGTATTCCAAATATCCTCTGTTCAAGAGGGAGCCAATGAAGCTGGATAAGGAAAGGAGTGACATGTTCGTATCTACTGCTAATATGAATGAGCCTTGTAGCACTATTTACGACACTCTGCAGACGTTGTAAAATACATTTTGGCTGACCATAGAGCAGCGAATTACTATAGTCTATCCTTGACGTGATGAAGGCATGAATTAGAATTTATCGTGTATCATAAGATTCTTGAAAATATTTCGAAGATGAAAGAAAGAAGACTTGCATAAAGCTTTAACATGTGAAAGCATTGACAGAGAATTGTTGAAAATAATTCAATAAAGAAAATGAGTCAACAAAAAAATATATATATACCCGAAACAAAAAGGTTAACTTGCATTAAGAATAGTAAACATTATGCCTTTATGCACCACACTCTACATAGGTGGTGCTTTTTATCTGTAGTAATTGGCTAGATCTGAGGAAGGAAGCTAGTATCATTATCCCCATCCCGAGCAGCCGAATGGTATATACTAAAAGAAATGATAACTTAAGTGACTGTGGATATTTTCCTCTACTTCGGTGAATAATAGTTGAATGGTATGTGTATATGTAATACAGGTTCTTATATACCTGTGCACGTTTTTCCGTCCCCAGTGTATCCAGGTTTACATGAGCAGATGTACGAGCCCTCTGTATTGCGACAATCGGCTTTGACGTCACATGGAAAGGGAACCTTTTGGCATTCATCAATATCTAGGTTTTAAAGAAAGGACGTACAATGTACAATGTAAATTTGTACAATGTAAAATGTTGTACAATGTAAAAATTTAACATTGATCCTATTGTTTCTAAACGAGTCAAGTGATTTTATTAAATCATTAAAGCAAATTGGTTTACGACATGGGGACGGCAGAGGAATAATAGAACGTTGGCCCCTGACTATATTATCATAGATTTGGATTAATCGCAAGATAGTTTTGTAAATGGCTTGAGCCCAAGAGTCACATCATATCATAGTTGCACAGTCTTGGGAGGTTTGTTAACAACTCAAGACGCTAGTAGAGTCCACTTGACTATCACGTCCTCCGACTGTTCTGCTCGTCAAGTAAAGATAAACAGCAGGATCTACTATTATCAACAACCCTGATTTCATCATTAATAGGATAGATCGTAATTGGACAGTTGTACGCGGCGTCAAGCGTGCTCAAGTTGTACAACTATTAAAGAAAAGTTGAGCAGATACAGCTATAAAAAAAATTATCAACGTCATCTTCTCTGGCCTATTTTGTAATAGTTCCGATTAATTGATAATGACTTTTTTGTGTCGTACAATTCAGGGACTAATCGTGCTCCAAATTTCATATAGGCCTTGCGCCTCGCGCTCAGCCTATCTTGAAATTACTTGCCTGATTATTCGCTGGATGGTACTCCAATCAGTTCTATTACCATTATCAATAATAGTCTTTAACTGGACAGGCAATAATAACATTTTCCGTGTGATGTTCAGCCTTTAGAAATTACAACGGGGGAGAAAAACCTTAACTTGCATCAAGAACGGTAAACATTAATACTTCCTTTTATACACCAAGCATTCGCTCAATTGGTGTTTTCTACGTATTCTGATTGTTTAGCTCTGCCATTAATCAGTTTTTCTCTGAACAGAGTTTATGCGGGTAGATTACATAGGTATTCTTTGTGAAATATCCATTCTTTAGAAATCCTGAATGAAAAACCTCAACTTGCATCACGAATAGTAAACATCACTGATTGCTTTCTTTTATACACCACATATTCGCACAATTATTATTGACACTTTCTACGCGTTCTGAAGTGATAGCTCTGAAGTGATAAGGAAGTATTATATTGGCCACGGAGGAGCCGAATGGTATATATTAAGACAAATGCTAACCTAAATGACTTTGGTTTTATTCCCTAGGTGAATTATTGTCGAATACTATGCTGATTTGCACCTACTTACGTGGCACTACTTTAAGGTAAGATCACGCCACTGAGTATCCTGTAGATTATCAGATTTTTATTAATACTAGCTGCTTGATCGATATGTCGTTAAACTAGTCTACTGAAAGGAAAATATTACAGAAATAGATTAATGTTTTCGTGCCGGAGATAGGCTAAAAAAAGAATGCAACTGATTTCTTAAATATATACTTAAAATTTTGTTTATTGCCTTTAAGAATCCTTTAACGTTCTTGATTGGAGGTAAATGAAAGAGTAATTTGTACGTTTGCAGTTTCCATATTTATATCAAGT
>NC_090881.1:14401488-14406488 GCF_036669935.1 Montipora foliosa
ACAAGGGGACACATGAGCCCAACAAGTTGAACTCCTGCCAACTGAGTGATTTTATAGCTCAGTTGATAGCAATGGACCGGCATCGCAGAGGTGATGGCTTCGAATCCCGTTGAAACCGCCTGAAATTTTTTTGGTGTCTATAAGAGACAATTACTGAACTGCCCAGATATGTGGGAGGATCACTTTTATCTTTCGTCAATAACGCGCCCTTCAAATCAAAGGTGCTTCAATGAAACTATGAATGGAAGGTCTCGATCGCAGCAGTTCACTGAATGATATTGAGTGATATTCAGTAGCGCTTGTTATTTGTATTTTGTGACTAAATTATAGGGAAAATTTAAAATAAAGACGTTTCTTTATGAATCACTGTGTAACAGGGTGTCCAAGGAAAAATAAGACTTAGTCTAGTAATAGTTGACGCTACACCCGTGCCCCTGCTGTTAAGTATAGTTGTATGCAGAATTCAATGTTTTTCAGGGCCAGGTAAAGGTAAAGGGGTGGCCGTTTTACAAACAGAGCAACTGCTGTTGAACCGGGGAGAGAACGAATCAGTACCGAATAGGAAAAGGGTTTGACTAGACGGTATGTTCATGGCGGACACGATGGTGTACCAGTCGAAACAGGAAATAAAGGAAACGTAAGGTCAAATTTTACCGCAATTATGGCCACCGTTTCTCAAAAATGCAGCATATTGCAAGGGATGGAGTTTTCAGTCTTGAGTAACGTGAATAACCCCTGATGTTGCACGGTTTAATATCAATGCTTTATATAGATGTACTTAATCTAGGACTGCTTGCCCAAAAACTCGTTAGCGCTAACCGTTTATTAAGATGTATCAAAAGCTATAGGTTTCCATGGTATTTAACACTGGTTAGCGGCGGTAACCATGCTTCGAGCAACGCGGGCCTGGATTATATAATCGTAGTTATAGGATAAATGACCAAATGAATAGTAAGAAACAGAAGTGTTCAAATCTGACCAGATGAATGGACTGAAACGGTGTCACGGTATTATAAATAATAGGTAAATCGAGTGAAAAATTT
Organism: Montipora foliosa; assembly: GCF_036669935.1. NCBI lineage: Eukaryota > Metazoa > Cnidaria > Anthozoa > Scleractinia > Acroporidae > Montipora > Montipora foliosa. The sequence goes on from NC_090881.1 coordinate 14,402,532, forward strand.
GTATAGAAAACTCTTCTGGTAACAAAATCAGAATTCAGCAATGTTTAGAGTATTCGCGACAATGTAGCAACCTATTACATGGTTTTGCATTTATAAGAGTTTCCTATGTTTCTATAATTTATTCCAACATTTTACCGCCTAGCACTTTGAAAGAACTGAAACTGATGGTCTCAAAAATCCAGCAAAAATATAATAATAACTTGTGGCCTTTTTTTTCAATCCAAAGTCGTGTTCAAGATTAGTTCGTTCTAAACAACAACCTCTTCACGACAGAATACCGTCGCGAGCCTTTTATATGTTCATGTTTGGAATAACACGGATCAATTGCCTTGTGAATACTTTAAAAATCACCAATGTTTCTCTTCAATCGTTTTCTAACGAGATTTGCTGGTTGAGTCTTTCAATCTCTCAACAGTGATCTGTGTCTGACAAATCGTTTCCCGAAAAAAAGTACTTGCGTGCTTCCACAATGTTCGTCAATTGACAAATTGCTTCCTAAATGATCGTGACGGTCCCGCGACTCAACCCAAAGGATTCTCCTTGTCGTGAGATAATTTAGCCACTTTACTATCCCTTCGAGAAAAACCGGACTTAAGATGAAGGCAGACAAAGGAATTCTCTTACTTTTTCGAATAGCTGCTCCAACGCTAGATTGCAAATGTAACGTGTAACACTTTATGGTGTCATTTTTGTGATCTATTTCAGCAAGGCCGTTTTCCGTGTTTCAATAGCCTCATCTAAAGAATCGGGAGAGTTGGGAGAATTCGAAACAGTTATGCAAACCCGAGACAGTCGAGGGTTTGCATAACTGTCGAGAATTCTCCCAACTCCTCCGATTGTTTAGATGAGCCTATGGAAACACGGAAAAAAGTCCGTTATTGCTTTTATAAAATATTTCTCAAAGATAATTCGACAAAAAAAGGAAAATGCTCTTTTTTTAACGTCTTGATTGAAATGGATTTTCTTGATACACGCTCCTTTCTCCTACCAGCCAATCAAAACGCGCGTTTGACTACATAGCCAATCAAAATTCGTGTGATGTCACAGCCGTGGTTCTATAGTCTCATCTAAACACAGCTATTGACCAATGAGATTGTGGGTACTATCTTTATAATTTTTTTTAATATCATCGAAAAAATATCGGCAAAATCGACTTAATTTGTTGCTCTTCGCGAAAACTTCTCTTGTAAACTTCAAGGAAAACTTATAAAATTTCAATGTAAACTTCACCGGACTTCGCTTGCCTTTTCTTCAGTAAGTTTAAAAAAATAAGGGACGGCAGGAAAGACGAAAGTCTCAGCATCCAACTAAACCATTGGATAGCAAACATTTGGATAAAACGTATTAGCATTTTTTTAGTCCAAACCACTTTTAGGTGAAATAGGAATTCACGGCGTGTCGAAAGAACAAAACATTTTAAAAAAAATCAAAGAAGACATGCGAATTTTTATTTGAAAAAATCGGAGAAAGCAATTTGACATAAATATTCGTATGAAAGGCAAAAAGGGTACGAACCTGGCGACAGTTAAGTCAGCAATTCCTAATTTCTCTCAAAATCGTTTGCTAAGCACATACAAATTTTAAGGTGCCTTGATAGTTTTTTTTACAGTCTCATCCCATGTTTACCGAGGAATTGCTTCTTCAAGTAAGGATTCTTTGCGGCAAAACATCCTTTAGATACGTAGGGAAGTCCAAAGATAGCGCCATTACAACCCTGCGAAACAACACGATCGACCTTTCCTCTCGCAGACCCGTACACCGTAATACGTAATTTAAAAGAGACATATGATCCCTTTCGCTGCTCGTAACACCCAAACGCTGATTCTTACCGGTTAAAACATAAAAAACACCCGAGAGTAATGAAGTTAGATACCTAATGTTGTGTGCAGTCTTCTGATGGAGATCTTAGATTTTCTCAAACTAACGCGAATCGTTTAGCTAACTAGCTTTGATTAGGCATAAAAACTGACGACAGAATGTGATTGCCCGCCAGAAATATGCGACTTGCCAAATACAACGCTGGCCATGCGATTTCCCGCAAAGGAAACTAGCCCGAACACCTTGCTTCACCCTAACAGTCGGTACGGGCGGGCTAACGGACGGACGTACACGAGGTCATCACCAGAGTAGGCCAATTCGGAAAATACCAAAATACTCTTTGTTTGTCCCTCCAAATATTGCATAAGCATTGTTTTTGTTTTCTCTTGGAACCATTATAAGTCCCAAGAGAAACTGGAAACAATGATTATGCAAAATTTGGGGCGACAAACGAAGAGTGTTATGGTATTTTGCGAAGTGGCCTATTTCCAGAAGGGAAAAATTTCCCAAAATATGTCTTACCCATGTTGCTCCGCCTCGTGTACGCAAGCTACAGAGATACCTCCTCGGGATTTTGCGTCAAGCAATCTTCAGATGTAAACTCAAATGGCAGTCAAAACAGCTCAAGCGTTTAGCCAAGGTAGAATCAATGAATTATTGATGGCATTGCCTCTCATTTCTTGCTTTAATATCCCATGATTGAAATAGCCACATTGTATGGAAATTAGGCATAATTGTCAATTTTCCACGCTCCTTCTTGTAACACGAAGCCAGACATGAAATAAAAATTGGAGTTTTGAATCGAGTCATCTTTTGAGTATTGACTTTTTCAACTTAAGAATGTAATGTTGAAGCGACAAAAACAAATTTTTGGTTCAAAATTTTCACTGAGGGGAGGAATGCTTGAGCTATTTTGACTCTTAAGATACTTTGGCGAGGTAAATCACAATTAAATTTTATGCCATATTTACAGGTTATACGCTGCTTATAATCCTTAGTTCGCATCTTATACCGTAGTCTGTATTTTATACTCAGTCCGTAGTCCGTATCCCGCGTTTTAGACCTTCGCTTGTCTTTTATACGTAGTCCGCAGCCCGCAGCCCACAGTCCATCTTTCCTACTGACCGATTATTGAAATTTCATTGCATTAAAATTGAATTTTCATTGAATTTAATTTGAATTTCATTAAATTGAATTGAAACTCGATATTGAACAAATTACAAGTGCAATTTGTAGTATTTTACTGAACTGAAATATTTACTTATTCTGATTTATCCTAAATTGCACACAAGATGAATCATGTGATTACTTACGAATGTCCTCCAAATGTCTGTTTTCCTCTTATTGCACTTTGTTCGTGTCTTGGGTTATTAGTCCCTCATACATTTTCAATAAGAAGGACGCTGAAAACTTTTCGTGACCAAGAGCTCTGCGATGCGGCGCACTCGTTTGCTGAAGAGGCAGACACAGAGTCGAGTTAGTTTGAAAAAAATTTGGCCATCAAAGGTGACGAACTTTATTTTCAAGATTTGCCAATATATATAAAAAAGTTATCTCTTCAGCAAAGGTGGGGAGAAAAACGGCCACCCACTAAGACAAGAAAGAGAAACAAACTAGGAATTACGTCGCAGGCAGGCGGAAGAAGCGGTGATGGAAAATACTGAAAATTGGTTCAAACAAGCGATGTGAACAGCGTGATTGTGAGCGATCAAAAGAAGGCGAGCGCATGGAAAGACGCGCTTAAGAACGATTTCGTCCAGAATTACCTGAATTCTGATTGGCTGGAAATAAGATAGGCTTAGAGCCTCCCGTCTTAGCCTGAAAGCCATTATATAAGCAATGCGTTGCCATAAAACCCCATTATGATGCCGTCATAACGGTGTCTTTGATTAAAAAATGACATCCGTGATTGACACGCAAACACTTGTGGAGACTTACAGGCCAAAAATAAAATAAAATAAAATAATCTGCAACCTCTGCATTAAAACGTTGTTGTTTTGTCGTAACCTGTTCGCCATGTTGTTTTGTTGCGCTTTCGCGACCTCTTGTCAGTCAGTTTAACTAAACTTTCAATTTGTTGCCCTCCATCTCAGCTTTCGGCAATGTTTGGGATTAATTGACCTGTTCTCAGCCAATGAG
>NC_090881.1:14418988-14421488 GCF_036669935.1 Montipora foliosa
GATCTTCAACTCGAAAACCAACTCTAAATCCAACTCGAAGTCTAACTCGATCTTCAACTCGAACTGGAACTCGAGTCCAAACTCGAGTGCTTATTTCTGCCCATGAGACAGGAGAAGTTGATTTGCAGTTTTGCATTTGAACTATCTGGTGTCAGTCCCAAAGCAGTGGTCATGGCATGATGGTTTCCTTTTTGAATTAAAGAGCATGATTGCAGCCATTGAAAAAAGGTTCCCTGGAAATGAGAGGTCACTTTGCATTGCCAGAAAAGGTGAAGCAAAGTGTCTGTTTCTTCCTTGCAAAAGGTGCAAAGATCATTATCTTTAACAGCAATCTTATACAAGAAGGAGTTTGTAGACAGACGTCTATGGAGAATTTTAAATTGGAAAATAATAATTTTGGTACTTCTTGTGCATGTTCTTGCAAGCTGAAATGTTTTTTCCAATCCATTTCTTCCTCATCAAGGTCGCATCTCTGTAACACTTTGTTTTGGATGCTCTCGGTTTTTCACTCTTTGTTGCAACGAGATTTCTATGTGTTAAATTGCTGGGTTTCTTCGTTTTTTTGGAAAGCTTTAGTGAAAGATTCAACCTCAACAGTTTCCAGACTATCAGTATTTTCTTTGAATCTCTTCCTTATTGTCTTTAACGTTGCAACAATACCGCAAAAGCAAGTGGGCAGCTTTTGCAATGATATTTGTTTAAAAAGCTCTGTATAAGAGGAGAAAACAGGTCTCCTCTTTAATAAGAGACTCGACTGTCAAAATTCCTTTTGCAAGTCATTCTCTGTGGTCAATTCTTATCAAAGAATTATTCCAAAGACGCTGTGTTTTATAATGCTGTAAGGAAGAGATGTTGTTGTTAAAATTTGCCTCGGCCCAAATCAACAGTATTCCGTTAAGGAAATGGGAATATATCAGAAGTTTGGAAGTGGTTTTTCGTATCTTTTTATATAAGTTACCCAAAAACACAGCTTCACCCCCGTATTTGCCGAGTTCTAGGTCAAAAAAGAGTTTCCGTTTTCCCATGTTTGTTTTATCAAGATATTTTTTGATCCAGATAGTTTTTAAAGATTTATTGAATGAGAAAAGATCAATCATTTTAAGCCCTTTGAATACTTGTGTGACCTCGTTAGGGTAAAGTTGCAAGAACTGCACACGAGATTTAGAGTTCCGATCAGCGTGGAGGAAAGAGTTGGCCTGGCACTCTGGCGGCTCGCACCAGGCAACAGCTATAGGAGTTGCGGTTTACAGTTTGGATTTGGAAAGTCAACGGCGAAATTCATTTGTAGTGAATTTGAACAGGCAATTTCTGAGCTAAAAGAACGTTTTATAAAATTTCCTTTAACAAATCAGCAAATACGAGAGAAAATAGAAGAATTTGAAGAACTGTAAGTGATACCGCAAATAGCCGGAGCGATCGATGGATGTCACATCGAGATAAATGCCCCACCAGAGAATCACAAAAATAATTTTAATCGAAAGCAGCATTACAGTGTCAATCTACAGAGCATAGTCGATGCAAATTTAAAGTTTATTCATGCAACTGTTGGGTATCCTGGCAGCATACATGACGCGGTTTTTATCACTTAGCAGAAAATGAGCAAATTCTCAGTGGTCCAATACAGAATATCAGTGGAACAGAAATCGGGCCTCTACTAGCTGGAGACAGTGCCTATCCACTCATGAACTGGCTCCTCAAAGCCTTTGCGGATAGAGGCCGTTTGACTCCAGAGCAGAGGAAAATTAATTTAAAGTTTAGCCCACTGAGATCATATCATATCATATATCTTGATTTACCCTTGGATTTTTAGAGTAGCTTGGTGTAGCTAATATCTCCGAGCATTTACCCTCCCAACCATGATACACCACAGAAGACAGACCACAACACCGGGAACTACATGCCCTACTCTTTACGACAAGTGTGCGGGTTCTTTAACGTCCCAAAGGATGATGAACATTGAAGGGTTGTGAGACGGGACCTCCGGCTTATCGTCCTTATCCGAGAAGACTTGAGAGTCTAACATTTGGCATGCTAAAATCACGTTGGAGAATTATGTTGAAAAATTTTGAACAAAAAACGACAACGTTGAAAAAGACTGTAATTGAAGCGTGCGTTCTACACAATATTTGCATTGAAAGGGGCGACCTATACGACGCAGACGAGAGCGACTCAGACGATAACCCTGCTGATGAAAACGGAGGGAGAAATGCTTTGGAAACTAGCAGCAGCATCCGAGACACCCTAAAAGACTACGTATATTTGAGAAAACCTGTGAAGAAACTCGAAACTGGGCAATTGTGTACTAATAGCGTTAACTATAAAACAAAGGTTTTGTTTCAATTGTAATTTTAATTGGAAAACTAGCTGGTAAATTCTGCAAAATTTAGACTGCTATCTTTGAAATTTAGGTCAAATAAAAATAATCAGTTCCTCTGAGATTGGGCTGTATGTAAAACATTAACAATGAATGAAACATATTTTTCTGAATGAATCCATCATG
>NC_090881.1:14426488-14443988 GCF_036669935.1 Montipora foliosa
TATTGAGACTTGAACATCTCCTGGTAATGTCTTCGACAAGAAAAGCAAAAGAATAATGACCAGAGTTCACTGAGCTAGCAGCTACAACAAAACTTATCCATTTCTGCTTGAAAGTTTCGCGTGAAGAGAAAACTGATGACATCAGAGCCCAGAAAGTTGCTAATGAATACTATTTGCGTTCCCCTTGACAACAATAGGGTTTCAACGGCAAAACATGGGCGCCAAACTTCTCTCAGTCCAAACTCAACTCATAATCGTAGTACCTTCGGAACATCGGTGACGACCTTGTTGATTATATGGTTTGAGGCACCTTCCATAAAAGTAACGGGAACCGAAAAATCCTGGCAACGAGGTCAATGTATCATACTTTAAGTCCTTGTGGAGAATGGCGAGCAGGGTGTTGCCATTGTTACACTATGTAAATATCTCACACCTTCTCACTAGCACCTATTAGCATGATTCCTATTCGCTGGCTATTGACAGTTGACTCTTTTTGTCTTTTCAATTCGCTCGCTGAGGTTGTGCTTAATGCTTGTTTTCTTTTAAAACACATTCGGTTAAAGAAAAAAATCTTGCCAAACTGGTGAATTGCAAAGTAAATTTCACTGGAAATACTGATGTCGCACTCATCGCTTTGTGAGTGATTCATGCGATATTGGTTTTTAGCGTAAAATTTACCGGGGAAGTCATTACTTAGAAAATAATTTTTTCTATGGAAGAAAGCAAAGAAAATGATTTAGCTCATTAAAGCAGCAAGTGGAAACATTTTCACAAACCGTACAGGCAGTAAGAATAAATGGACAGGGAGCTCCGCTTTTAGGCTTGGCTAAATCTATATATTACCCTAAAAAGGAAGTTTATGAGGTTAACCCTATGTGAATAAACTTCCAAAACTGAAAGTTAAAAATATATGTTTATGAATAAAATCTAAGATGGATAAAACCTAAAAAATACGCATGTATGATTTAAGAGCTATTTTAACACGTCTTAAATTTCCTATCTCAACAACATTGGCAGGCAGGTTATTCCATTCGCAAATAATTTTAACAAAGAAAGAATATTTATAACAATTACAGTTTTTCCTTGTGATTGGACCTGGTATGTTTTGAAGCGAACTCAAAAAAATCACGAAAGCAAAGGCTATTCAATCGAAATACAAGTTTACAGCATTCAATCAAAGAAAAATATAGCCCTCTATCAGTTAACTGCGACCAACGCAACATCTCACAGCGATCTTCATATGACATCTCTCTCCTTCGCTGACCTAAGACCAATCGAGAAGCTCTTCTCTGAGATTTTTCTAAGAGAACAAAATTTTTAACCAGGTAGGGGCACCATACAGCGGAAGCGTACTCAAGGATTGGAAGGATTGGAAAAGATTTCTTTGTTTACAGAACTTTTGCGTGGGAACATATATTAATTTAACCACTATCGATCTACATATACCCTATGGACCTTCTTTTCTTACCCTACAGATTCAACCCACGTGTCAACTTACAAAGACAGGGAGAGGAATATTAAACTCTAATTGACAAAATCATCTGCACTATGGAAATGTCAGTCCACAGTCAATTGCACATTGTCGACTATTGTGACTCTAACATAATTTTGAATTTTTGTAAGCTGACAGCTATAAAATACTTGATCTTCCTTTTTAATGTCACTGATGGTAAATATGGCCTGTCCGGTACCAGAGGATGCATCACCAACAAAGACTCCACTTACACGTTGGCTGTAAAAGGGTGGAGCTTGAACTGATACTGAGCTATCAGAGGTGTAAAGGACCACTAGCTTGGGTTTAATATCTCCAGGATAGTCTTGGTTTTTTAGTCCCCAAGTAATTTTTTCAACTCCACCAGAAAAGGTCCAAGTGAAGTTTACAGAAGATCCAACTGTACCAGAAATGACTTGCCCCTTGTATGGTAATGTGAAGATCATTTTACCAGAAGCTGAATGAATGATGATCACTAAAATCGGAAATTATCTGATGAAAAGAAAAATCTGAACAGAACAAAATATATTATTCTGGCCTTTGGTGATAAAACATATCAGGAAAGTTGCTACAACAAGACACTTTCATTAAAAAAACACCTTTTCTAGCTTCCAATGCCCACCGTATCTAGAATTTAAACCTTTTCCACTTCCTCTCCCCCCTCCCCCTTTCAATGATGACTGCTTAAGTTCCCAACATTTTTTTGTCTTGCTAGCAACTCTGATAAGGATGGGGGGGGGGGGGGGAGGGGGGCTGCAGTGTGAGAGATAATAGGGAAATTAATTACGCCCCAAGAATGTGAGGTGTCTCCACTATTTTTGCAACTTGTTATAGCAAGAGCAATGGCAGGTGTGTAAATTTTACTTTATATAGTTCATAAAGACATATTCTAGCTATTCATTTATTACGAACGGAAAAAATTTAGTATTACAAATTACGAACGGAAATATCTTTAGTATTACAAATTACAATAAAATTATGATTAACTGGAAAGCTCTATTCAAGATTTCCTTGTAGGAACCCGACTGACAGTTGCTATAAAGTCTGTGAATTTCCCGGCGTTTAATCAAACGCACATTTACTGGGATACTAAATCAAATCAAATCAAATCAAATTCTGACAACAACAACCCTGACCAGGTGTTAAACTGCCATATGGTGAAGGAGCAGGCACGAATGGTCCAACACCAGAACAAAACCAACACCCACCAGAGCAGACATACAACACCAGGCATACCAAGCATGTTTCCTTGATGATTCTTCCAGCCATGATTAAAAACGGTATCAAAGAACTGAGAGTGAATGCCAAGCTGGATCCATCTTCAACAAGCTCCTACATTTCAGAGGTTGCTGCTGAAGAGCTTGCATTAGCTTTAGCCGGCAAGCATTAGCTTGCATTTTGTTCGCATTTTTCCAGCCCCATTCAGGGTCATGACCTTGACAACATTGCTGGCGACACTCCTGCTTTTTACGGGTCGGAGCTAAAAAGGAAGTGGCCCCACTTAAGCCAAGTGCCATTTGAGAATGTATCAAGACGACGCCACACTGATGTCATGATTGGCAGTGACCATTCTGTCTTTCATCATGAGTTAAAAGACGTTTATGGTTATCATCCAAATGAACCCATTGCACGTTTGACAAATCTGGACTGGGTGTGTTTCGGCTCCACCAAGTTGGAAGAGTATCTTGGGAGAGTACCTTGTTGGAAGAGTATCGGCGCACCGTTCTCATTTCCCCCGTTCGTATCGTAGTATCGTGATTAAGCTGTCACCACCTAATGAGATCCTGCGTGCATTTTGATAACATGAAGCCCAGGGAATTAAAGACGCAACTGAACAGGCGATGACAGCTCAGGAGGAAGAAGCATTTGCACGTGTAGCTGAGAGCTTGGAATTTAACAATGGTCGATACAAGATTTGGAGAAGGTGAACCGAATCTCACTAACGATTATGAGTATGCTTCTGAAAGACTCAAAAGCTAGGAGAAGTCACTAAAAAGAAAGATTTTTGAGGATTATGACAAGAAAACAATACATAAGAAAGGTAGCGAAGTGTGAAACGGAAGAGCAGTGGTTACTAACCCACTTTCCGGTTTTCCGGTTGGTACTGCAGCGAAGCATGGTGGAAAGAGTTTGAACAATGCCATTTGGCCTAGCAAACGACACGTTTTCGTCACGTTTTGGTCTAGCAAACGGCACGTTTTCGCCAAGTTCCAGTCGCCCTTTCTGCTGACATTTTGGAGCTGTTCTTGCAGGTTGAGCTTCAAGATAAGTTTAGCACGTGGCCTTAAAAAGAACCAGTGGTCGACGTCCCCCAAGTGGACCGACTATCTGCCTTGTAGATAAGTAACGATCAAATGCCTAAGACCAAGACCCTAGGAGCTACGTGGGAAGTCGACAGAAATATCTTCACCTTTCATGCTCAACCTCCTTACGACAGTAAAGTGCCCACCAAACGAAATGTCCGCAGCGCTATAGAAAGACTATTTGACCCTTTTCAGCTCTTGGCGCCATTTACTGTGAGATTAAAGGTCTTGATGCAAGAGATTTGGATGGCTAGTGTTGACTGGGATGAGGTGCCACCCTATCATTTGAAGGTTAGTTGGAAGAAGTGGTTATTGGAATTACCCCAAATGTAAAGCGTTGCCGTCCCTCGGTGCCTGCGTCTGTCAAACCCAGTGAACACTGAGTTACACATATGTTCAGACACTTCTAAAGACGGCGTTGCATCTGGTGCCTACTTAGTCTGCTGATACCAGGATAGTACTCTATCTTCGCGTCTTATTGCATCAAGGCGTCGTCTGTCTCCAGTAAAAGCTATGACAGTTCCGAAGCTAGAGCATATGGGTGTTGTCCTCTTAAGTGGCCTGGCCCATAACATCGTGAAAGTAGTTTCTGTTGACAGAATTTTCTTTGGGACCAATCAGAGAACCAAAGCCGCTGGTTCAAACCATTTGCAGGCAATCGAATTGTCGAGATTCGACCAAGAACAAGCCCTGAGCAGTGGAGGCATGTCGCAGGAGCGATGAACCAAGCAGACTTGGCAACAAGAAGCCTCTCTGCCAGTGACCTAGCCGAAAGCAAGGTGTGTTTAGAGGGAGCAGAGTTCCCGAAAGATGATGCATCAGTCTGGCCTGCAGCTCTTCCCTCTAGAGACGATGGAAACCAGCCAAAGAGTGACCATGAAAAACGAGCAACGACAAGGGCGCATGCAAGCAACGGCTCTGTCTGTAGAAACATTGACCCAAGTCATTATTCAATAGTGTTGTTGCACACGGTGATATGGCTCCAGTTGTGTTTTCTTGTTGAACACTCATCGATATCTGGTAACAAGGTCAAAAAATTAGAGAAATATCCTTTTTCTTTCTGTTCGTACCAAAACTCGGGCACGTGACACATTGCGTTAGAGGTGATGGACTGAACTTGGTACTGTTTTGAGTTTGTGTTTACCGTTTTTGTCGCCTTGAAACTACGTGAAATGGTCCGGAACATCTGGTAGCAGAGCCAGGTTCATGGTACGTAACACTGAACGTTTGCTTTGATGAATTTTGGTTTGATATGAAGAGTTTGTGAGTTGAAATGTCATCGAATGAACTTGATCATGAACTCGACCACGTGCAATATGTGGACGATCAAGAAGTGCGTGTCGTCGTTGGGCCCAGCCGTTCTGACAATTTTTGAAAGGAAAAGGCTAAGAGGCAGTGATTTCGCCGAAAGGCTACGCCCACGAGGCATATTAACGTTGCTGCGAATCTTCTGAAGTCGCATGGAAGACGAAGGAAACTACGCCAACTAGCCACAAAACTTGAAGAAGCGCTTAAGAACTCGAGCGGGCCAGCGAAGAATACGAATCATTTTTGGAACTTGAAGGATTGTAGGAGCACCTCACGCTAACGGAAAATGCCGCCGAAAGAGCAAATTTGTGTCTCAAAAGCTTTCAAATTTCGATAAACGAAAGAGAAAGCGAACTGCCTTCAGAGGCTGGTAGTGAATATGCGCCCTTGTTCCGATTTGAGTCAGCCAGCGGTCATGGTGCACCCTCGCGTGCCAGTGAAAGTGAGAGGCGTGCAAGTGTCATGGATCTACAAGTTGAACAAGCAAAGAGAGAAGCTCAACGCCGACTGGAAGAGGAGCGCAAGAGAGCCGTAAATTTCGAACAGGAAAGGCAATTACAGGAACACCGACGCATAAGAGAACTCGAATACGAAGCTGAAAAATTGCGATTAGGAGCTCAGCTTGACATACCAACTAAAGGTAAAGGAGACCCAGCAGATATTGAGAGCCGTTTGTGAGATGTTAAAGATGCCGAAGAGGAAACTGTTTACCGTGACATTAAAGCCCAAATATCGGAAAATGTAGAAAATCGTGAAAACCCAAATGTCCTTTTACCTCAGCAAAATGTGAAGTTGCCATCTCCGATTAAATCCTCCACTTTTTGCAGGCAGACTCCCCAAATCGATCAAGCTTATTGTGACACGGAAGAACGCCTCAAATTTTCGTGGATCAAAGAGCTCTCGGCTAAGCAGCGTACAACACCTTGAGAAACGAACTTACAGTCGACACCAGCGTTCATGAAATCGATACCGCGTTTAGAGCCACCACACTTTTCAGGGAATCCTCTCGAGTGGCCTCAGTTCATATCACTGTTTAAATGTTTGGTACATGACCAACCTCTCACCGATACACAGAGAATGACTTACCTCCAGAGGGCCCTTGTTGGAAATGCGAAGAGAGCTATCGGAGGGATGCTGAATCATGGCCATCTCTATAAGGCAGCACTGACAGAACTCGAAGAGCAATTTGGAAATGAAGAACTTGTTGCTGGAGTCTTCATGAAGACCGTACTTGATCACCCGATTGTTGCTGATGGAGAAGTAACACTCGTTCATTCTACAACACGCTACACAATGCAGTCGCCACGATGAAGAGTTTGGGATACTCTCAGGATTTGGCATCTTCGACTAACACGCGTGCTGTGTTGCAGAAATTACTTGACCCGTTAAAGGAAGAGTGGGGAGAAAGGAAGATTGAGATACATCCTACTATTCCCACATTAGTTGATCTTGACGAATGGCTCCGTGCGAGACTACGTGCCAAAACTTTAGTCAGTGAACCCTTACCAAGCCTCGGTAAGCAGCCGAAGGGCGGAAGATCTGGCTATAGACGACCGCCGCGAAAGTGAGATCATGGCATCGACAACCGTCAAGAGCAGCTTCACAGATGCTCGACCCTAGCTACAGGTGCCATGGCAGGAAATCAGAGCTTGTCTGATATGCAACAAGAAACATAACATTGAAAAGTGCAACAAATTCATTGCGATGGATATGAATCATAGAGCTCAGTTAGGCAAGGAAAAGTGGCTGGCTCTTCCTGCTTCGAGTCAGCAGACCACCAATCACGTGACTGCTCGCGCAAGAAAGTATGTGATGTGAAAGGCTGTAGCAAATACCACCACTCGCTAATCCACGGCGCGGCACCGGTTTTCGTCGCTCCACCACCTTTAAACAGCGCACCACCCGTCTTGACCTTGAATGGAGTAGCACCCGTCTTCACCAGATCTTCGTGTCTGAACTGCTCCCCCTCTGCTGTTCCGCTGCAAATCGTACCCATAGCAGTTGCGACCGCCAGCGAGGTCAAAGTAAATACATTTGCCCTGCTGGACTCTGGCAGCTAAACTACGCTTATCTTGGAAGAATTTGCTGACGCTATCGGTCCGGGTGGTAAGGATAGCCCCTTACAACTTAGCACTATTAACTCGTCTGGTGAACCAATACGTTCGAGAAAAGTGTCATTCCACGTTGTTGCCGTTGAAGGACCAGAAACAGGTGTCCAGATTACCGTAGAAGAAGCCTGGACAATACCACAGTTGAAATTACCCCTCCAAAGAGTTACGCGTACTATGATGCAGGATTTCCCTCACCTGACTGATCTTGACATCCCCGAAGTCGATTCAGAAGACGTGACAATTTTGCTGCTAGCAAACGTGATGGAGGCAATATTGCAGCATGATGTACGAACAGGTCGTCCAGGGCAGCCCGTTTCAATTCTCACAGCCTTTGGTTGGACCCTTGCTAGCTCAGTTAAATCAATCATGAAACCCGGACGTCTACATGTTATGCACGTGCAACGAGTCCTGAATGTTGAGGAGTCGTTGAGCAAACAAGTAGAAGACTGGTAGCAAACAGAATCATTTGGTACAAAGTATGAAGACGTGACACCCCGTTCCCGAGAAGGCCAAAGGGCTTTAGAGCCTTTACAGAAAACTGTGAAGCATGTGTGCGACAGATATGAAGTCAGGGTGTTATGGAGAGAAGGAGAAGTAAAGTTTCCTGATAACGACCTCATGGCTGAAAAATGACGGGAGTCTACCGAAAGGAAACTGAAGCGTGACGAAATACTGTGCCCTTATTAAAGACTATGTTGTCAAGGGTTATGCTCCAAAGCTTACTCCTGAAGAGGCATCTGCCCCAAGCCCGGAACAGTGGTTTGTGCCGCACCATCCAGTCCGTAATCCCAACAAGCCGGACAAAGTTGTAATCGTCATGGCTGCAGCTGCCAAATATGACGGAGTATCCCTGAATGAAAAACTTCATATTGGGCCCGATCTCCTGAATAGCCTAGTGGGTGTGTTGTTGCGATTTATAGAACAGCGTGTTGGCTTAGCCGCTGACATCGAAGCCATGTTCCATCAGGTTCAAATCATAGTAGAAGATCAGCCCGCCTTGAGATTCTTGTGGTGGAACCTGCAACTGGAACGCCCGCCTGATGTGTATCAGATGCTCGTCATGATTTTCGGAGCTACGTCTTCCCCGTGTATGGCGAACTATATATTGATAAAGCAGTTGACAACAGTCAGGACTTTGCGGTTTCTGCTGACACGATCAAATTAGTTGAGAAAAAATTTCTACATGGATGACTTTCTGAAATCCCTATGTGACGAGACCACCGCAGTGCGAATATTCCGTGAAATGACCTCTCACTTGGCGCGTGGAGGTTTCAGGTTGACAAAGTGAATCAGTTCCTCGCGTGAAGTCTTGTCGCAGATTCCTCCTCAAGAGAAAGCTAGCTCGTCAGTCGATTTAAACTACGATAAACTACCAATTGAACGCACATTGGGTCTAAAATGGAACACTGAAACAGACGGTTTTCGTTTCTCCGCTTACTCACATCAGACATCTGAGTCAACCAAGAGCGGAGTCTTAAGTCGCCTATCAACGGTGTTCGACCCACTGGGAGTGCAAGCTGCCTGCGAAATGTCTAGTCTAATCGTTGTGGCATAGGAACAAAGACTGGGACGACCCCTTAGATGAAGGGGACCAGAGCATCTGGAAGGATTGGCTCGAAAACCTGATGGGACTGAATGAACTGGAAATGAAATAAATGCCTGGTTGTTTCTGCGTTAACACGTGTCCTGAAGCGTCAATACAGCTTCAAGTATTCGCCGATGGGTCTGAAATGGGCTTTGGTGCTGTGTGTTACGCTAGGTACTCACGCGATTAAGGTTTTGTTTGTTATGGCGAGGAAGCGTGTTGCACCCCTAAAGCAGTTAAGTATATCTCGTTTAGAGCTTCAAGCAGCGTCTTAGCCATAAGGTTTTACTGCGTGGTCAAGCAAGAGTTGACTGTTAACATCAAAGATGTCATCTTTTGGAGTGATTTGAAAACTGTGTTGAAGTACATAGCTAACGAATGCCGACGTTTTCACACATTCGTGGACAACCGGGTCTCGGAGATTCACGACACAACCGACCCGACGCAGTGGAAGCACGTTCCCAACCACTGTAATCCTGCCGACGATTGCATCCAAGGCCTTTGGTTATTGGACCCCTCCGTGAAAATGATGATGAAGTAAAAAACACAAAGTGGTCAGGGCATACATCTGTTAGCGAGACAAGAGCTTACTTTCCAAACCCAGAGAAATTCTCTTCCTGGACAAAATTACGTCGTGTCCTGGGATGGATTTGTCGTTTCGTCGAAAACTGTAAAAGAAAGGCAGAGTATCGCGTTCTGCCGTCTCTTACCGCCTCAGAAATTCACAACGCAGAGTTGATCGCCGTGCCAAAAAGTCAAAGAAACTCGTTTCAGCTTGACTTTGAAGCCTTAAGAGCAAACAAGCGACTACCAGTTAGATGCAGACTCAGCACCCTTAACCACTGCGTCAATGAAGCAGAGTGCTTGAGGGTAGGCCGTCGCCTACACAATGGCCTCGTTCCTGAACAGACTCGACACCTTTTGACACTGGATCCAAAGCACGAGATAACGCGTCTAATTGTAATGCACAATCACCTCCGTTTGTACAGTACAAGTAACAAGCACGTTTTGAACGAGCTGAGACAGAAGTATTGGATCCTGAAAGGGCTGGCCACGGTTCAAAGGTTTTCGGCAAGTTCTTTGTCGTGCCGTAAGCTACGAGCGAAACCCGACCCGCCTGTCATGGATGATCTACTTAATTCGAGACTGGGATATCAGCAGCCACCGTTTGCAAATACCGGAGTTGCCTACGTTAGCCCAATATTTGTGGGCCATGGAAGGAAAACAGAAAAGTGCTATGTTGTGCCTTTTACGTGCTTGACTACGCAGGCGGTACACCTTGAAATAGCTCACTCGTTGGACACTGGTTCTTGCTTGATGGCAGTAAGAAGGGATAATGGCTAGACGCGGAAGGCCAGCCAATATTTGGTCGGATAACGGTACTAACTTTGTCGGGACCAAAAAGCAACTCCGAGAAGCTCCCGAGCGTCTAAACAGTAAGCGAATTGGTCATCACTTATCCAACGAAAGGGTGCAGTGGCACTTCAATCCCCCGTCTTCGCCGCACTTTGGAGGTGCGTGGTTACGTCTCGTTCAGTCTGCGAAAAGAGCGCTTAAAGCAGTTGTGGGAAAGAAGCATGTCAATGTTGAAACTTTGCTTACATTAATGGCTGAAGTGGAGTCAATAATAAACGGTCGCCCTCTAACTAATGCGAGCACTGATTATCGTGACGAAGAAGCCTTAACGCCGAATCACTTTCTGCTCAGACGAGGAAACCCTAATTTTCCTGGACTTGTGCCGCTGAAAGTGGTGGAAGCACGCACAAGTTATGACCCAACACTTCTGGAAACGTTGACTCCGAGAATACCTACCAGCGTTGACGGAACGTCGGAAATGGAAGAATGATGCTCTTAATGTTCGTGAAGGAGATCTTGTACTGGTCGTCGACGAGAACTCCCCTCGTGGGTGTTGGCCGTTATGACGTATGCTAAGAGCGCTCCCTGGGGACGACGGGAGAGTCAGAGCAGCCGAAGTTCGTACCAAGAGCGGTACCTACACCGGACCTGTCGTTAAACTGTGTTTACTTGAGAGTGCGAAGTAGTGTCCGCCTCCTAGCCCCGACGTGGAACACAAAGGGGAGGATGTTCGCGCCAAACGTCGGGCACGTGACACATTGCGTCACACGTGATGGACTGACCTTAGTACTGTTTTGAGTTTGTGTAGAATAAATCGTCTCGAAAGTTTACCGTTTTTGTTGCCTTGAAACTACGTAAAACCCTCCGGATCAGTTTGAATTGGCAATAAGTCACTGTCCACGAAATCCTTAGACTCTGTATTATGCACTCGTGCCCAAGCTTTTTTACCTTCAATTAAGCTCCGGACGCAATTTATTTGGCAGATTATATTCGTATTTTTCGTGTAATATCAAGTCTTTAGAAAACCCGAAAGAAAAAGGTCAACTTCCATTAAGAATGGTAAACATCATTGCTTGCTTTTATGCACCACACAGGTGGTGCTTTCTACCTGTACTGATTCGCTAGATCAGAGGAAGGAAGCCAGTATCATTTGCACGTTTCCGAGCAGCCAAATTGTAAAAACTAAAATTTAAGATGGATTTACTGACTGTGGATATTTTCCTCTACTTCGGTGAATAAAAGTTGACTGGTATGTAATACAGATCCTTATTTTTTTCTGAAGCATCTTAGTGGGCCGGAATCCTAAATACTTGAATCTGATTGGCTAATTGCGCGCTCGTAGCCGGTCCAGCTTTTTACGATACGGACCACGGTCCGAAATCTGTTCTGTGCTGAAACTGTCGTGGCTAATTGAAAATATTTTTACTATTGCGCGACGAAACATTGGATTCTACCTCTTAAAATGCAAGTTTTCGCTTACTAACCAAGGAAAAAGATCAGCAATGGAATGTAAGGCCTAAATGTTCTTCAAAAAGGCGAGTATTCAAATGATTTTGCTGACAACAGCTTGCTGGTGTGCACTGTTGACACGCCGTTGAACATAAAACAACCTTTTTGAACTCGGTTTTTCGGTTGACATCCGTTGTTTTCTTTCGAGTTCTGTTTTCTACACTCGTTTTATATTGCATCATTTAAGAATATACTGATTCCCAGTTAAAATAGGCAAACAAAGACATCGCGACGCCGTGGTTTTTCGGGTTATTGTTTTCCGTGAGCTGTTGACATGACTTGTAACTAAAATGACCACTAGTAACTGCAGGGAAGTCCTTTGAGCTCAGTTTTTCGGTCGACATCCGTTATTTTCTTTGGAGTTCTATTTTACAATCTCCTATTTTGCTTTATCAAAGAAAATACGGATTTGTCGCTAAAATAGTCAAAGAAATCGCAACGCTATGAACTAATGTCAACACGTTTTTCTAGACGTGTAGTTTTCTAAGTTTTGCACTGATTTCTGAAGGACTTGACGGAGAACAAAGATGAATCCTTGAAAAAATAAGATATGAAGGCAGAGACAGATGTTTCCGTATTTTTCACTAAATTTATTCCTCTTGTTTTAAGAACTTTCGTTTCATTTTCAACAAGACAAAGCATTTTAATACGTACAAGATTAAAACATCATTGTTTAGTTTGTTTAGCTCATTTCTCTGCGCTTGCCATGAAATATAACTGTTTGTGCTTTATATTCCTGCACCAAGAGATATTTGAAGTTCTAATTTATCGTTAATCTATCATTTTTCTTTGTGCTTTGCGAACGGAGCGCTTTTTTCAGTTATAAGTTAATTTCAACTGTGACAGTGCGACATAGAGTGCGTAGAAAGACCTTTTGCAAACCAGTTTGCCATGTTCATTTTCACAAAAAAAAAAAAAAATAAAAAAAAAAATACGTTATTCACCGGCTTAGGTCGGTCCGTATAGAGAAAAAATGTGCTCTTGGCCTTGAGTACTTCCCTCGGCCTGCGGCCTCGGGCCGTACTCCAGACCTCGGGCACAGTTTTTCCCTATACGGACCTCCCAGCCGGTGAATAACATATCTTTACGTACCTTTACACGTTTTTCCGTCCCCAGTGTATCCAGCCTTACATGTGCAGATGTACGAGCCCTCTGTATTGTGACAATCGGCTTTGACGGCACAAGGAGAGGGAACCTCTTTGCATTCAGGAATATCTAGGTTTTATGGAAAGGACAAGTCCAATGTAATATATATATATATATATATATATATATATATATATATATATATATATTTTGAGTGTACAAATAGCGACAGCGAACTATATATATATCTCTATAAATAGCTATAGAGAGAGAGAGAGAGAGAGAGAGAGAGAGAGAGAGAGAGAGAGAGAGAGAGAGAGATTGAGAGATTGAGAGAGAGAGAGAGAGAGAGAGAGAGAGATTGAGAGAGAGAGAGAGAGATTGAGAGAGAAGATAATGAACACTGATGCTGACGGAAATTTAGATAACACTTTATTAAAGCGGGAGGGTTATTGGGCGTCACAATTGCGCACACTGCAGCCTTTTGGCCTCAATAAGCGCTGTGAATTCCGTTCAAAAAAACGGATCAATTTCAATGTTCCATAAATAGCTTTTTTGTTTCCATTCTAGTCCCATCTAATTTGTAGTCGGTATTACATAAATAGATTGAATCACTTGCATAACTCTAGATTTTATTATTACATCATTACTTTTGTTTTAGTCATCAAGCTTTAGTTTAGGCTTGTATTGTACCATACAATTTACTACTTAATTGTATTCCATTACAATAGCCATTGTTCGTCTTTCAGAGACTATATAGTCTCCACTGCTGTAATAATTAGGTCATTTTATCCTTAGATTTTTAACTTTTACTCCATTTTAAAAAAAAAAATTAACTGACGAAGGCAGAAGGGCCGAAACGTTTTTATTAAATTTCCTGGACCTTCGAGAAGTTTTGTCTTCCTCTCCAGTTTATATGCAACTTTAAATACTAACTGAGAAGACAACGTGCATCCTTTTGGATCCTTCTGTTAGGAGTTTATCGTTTGGTCAACCATTTCAAGCTAGCTTATAAAGCCACCCCAAATGTCCCACACATGTGGTACATCTAAGCCATGCCAGAGTGCTCAAACTAGCGAGCTAGTTATATATATAACGTTGATTGTATTGTTTTTGCGCGAGTCAAGGGATTGTGTTCAAATATCAAAGCAAATTGGTACATGACATTAGGACGGCAGAGGACTAATAGAAATTTAGCCCCTGACTAGATTATCATAGATTTGGATTAATCGCAAGATAGTTCGGTAGATGGTTTGATCCCAGGAGTCACATAATATCATAGTTGCACAGCCTTGGGAGGTTTGGTAACAACTCAAGACGCTAGTACCGTCCAATCGAATATCGCGTCCTGCGACTCTTAAGCTTCTTTCGTCCTGTGTGCAACCATGACTTTATAGTTCACGCTGAACCGTCTACTATTTGTTCATAGCTGTATGGGTCTCTTCTTACCGGTGATAAAAACAAATACGTCCAGAACTACACGTAATTAGATGCAAACTGTAAGAGTCATGAAGGGTCCCCTGCTTGCACTTCTCCCCAATTTTATCATTTAAGGCAATTAGTTCCCAAAATTACCCCTGAATTCTTCTCGTCAACTAAAGATAAACAACAGGATCTACTGTTACCTGAAAATAACGCAAATGCTTGGACTTTAAGGGGACACTTTTCGTTGGATATCGAATTTGGACGTGCATCTGATTTTGTGCATTCCTGGACCAGCCAGTGACGATGAGATTAAGTTGACTGTTATTGTTTTAAATGAACGAATACAATTTCTTGTAAACGTAAAGAATAAAAGACATCCAGAACGACCTCTCACCTGAGCAGCTTCGTCCGTCACCAACATATCCTTCCTGACAAGTACAATTATATGAGCCAATGGTGTTGTTGCACACGGCCACATGGCTGCAGTTGTGTTCTTCTGTTAAACACTCATCGATATCTGGGAACACAGCCAACGAATGAATAAAATATCTTTTTATTTTCAATTGTCAATAAGTCACTGTCCGCGAAATCGATAGATACTGTATTTTGTTCTCGAGTCCAAACTTTTTCACCTTAATTTAATTGTAACTATCACAATTCTTGAATCTGATTAGTTATCAATAGCTCTCATTTCAGCATTAATAGGACAGTTTGTAATTGGACAGTTGTACGCGTCATCAGGCGCGCGCTAGTTGTACTTGAATCATTTATCTTTTTTCAGAGCTTTAAGAAACAACTGTTAAAGAAAAGTTGAGCAGATCCAGCCATAAAAATGTTGTCACCGTCATCCTCTCCGGCCTATTTTGCAATAGGTACGATTAATTGATAATAGAATTTTGTGTCGAACAATTCGTATGTGTAATCAAATGGCGACGAATGAAATTAGGAAATAATTTCACTTGCGTTTTTATCAGACTTTTGACAAAACGCAAGTGAAATTATTTCCTAATTTCACGAGAAAAACATTTGATTACCTTTTAATGTCGTGGGTGACAAATTACTCTCACAACCGTAATTGTAAAATCGCTCGAGTACTTTATCCAACTGCTCGGGAAGAATCATCTCCAGGTTTTTCTCAAGGCCATTTTCGTCACACCACTTCTCAAAAACTCTCACCTAGTTAATTGTGCTCTTTCACGTATTTAAATTTTCTGCCGCTTCTTTTAATTTCGTAACTTCTTCAATGGTCACTGTCTTAAATCTAGACGCCATCTTGGCTCTGATCGAGATACAAGAGATGTTACCATGGCAATTTTGTAATTTCACACTTGAAATTATTATTAACGCTGAAATTTCGCGCCTAAATTAGGGAGTAATTTGTCACCCATGATATTAAGGGAGTAATCTACTCGAAATTTCATATAGGCCTTGCGCTGCGCGCTCAGCTTTTCTTGAAATTACTTGCCTGATTACTCCCTGAATGGTTCTCCACTCAGTCCTATAACCAATATCAATAATATTCTTTCTCTGAACACAACATTTTGCGGTTTGTAACTGAACAAGCACTAATAATATTTTCCAGGTGATGTTCAGCCTTTAGAAATGACAACGCGAGAGAAAAACGTCAACTTGCGTCAAGAACGGTAAACATTAACACTTTCTTTTATACACCACGCATTCGCTCAGTTGGTGTTTTGTACGTGTTCTGATTGTTTAGCTCTGAAGTGATAAGGAAGTATTATTTGCCACCGAACGGCCGAATGGTATATATTCTTGCCTGAGCAGTCTCGTCCATCTCCAACATATCCCTCCTTACAAGCGCAGTTATATGAACCGCTAGTGTTGTTGCACACTGCGACATGGCTGCAGCTATGTTTTCCTGTTGAACACTCATCGATATCTGGGAACAAATTATAACAAGTAAAACATCCTTTTACTTTCAATTGGCAATAAGTCACTGTCCTCGAAATCGTTAGACTCTGTATTTGTACTGGTACCCATTTTTTTACCATTAATCAGTCTTTCTCTGAACAGAGTTTATGCGGGTAGATTATATAGGTTTTTTTTT
The DNA here is from genome assembly GCF_036669935.1 of Montipora foliosa. Taxonomy (NCBI): domain Eukaryota; kingdom Metazoa; phylum Cnidaria; class Anthozoa; order Scleractinia; family Acroporidae; genus Montipora; species Montipora foliosa. Next base: position 14,442,732 of record NC_090881.1, read on the forward strand.
TTGTGAAATATCCACTCTTTAGAAATCCTGAAAGAAAAACCTCAACTTGCATCAAAAATGGTAAACATGATTGCTTGCTTTTATACACCACATATTCGCAAAATTATTATTGACACTTTCTATGTGTTCTGAAGTGATAGCTCTGAAGTGATAAGGAAGTATTATATTCGCCACCGAGCAGCCGAATGGTATATATTAAGACAAATGCTAACCTAAATGACTTTGGATATATTCCTGAGGTGAATGATTGTTGAATACTATCCTGATTTGCACCTACTTACGAGGCACTACTTTAAGGTAAGCTAACGCCACTGAGTATCCTGTAGATTATCAGATTTTTATTAATACTAGCTGCTTGATCGATATGTCGTTGAACTAGTCTACTGAAAGGAAAATATTACAGAAATAGATTAATGTTTTCGAATGCCGGCGATAGGCTAAAAAAAGAATTCAACTTATTTTCTTGCATATATACTTAAAATTGTGTCTTCTACACGATCTTATAGTTTGATTTCTTCTGTTTATTGCCTTTAAGAGTCCTTTAACGTTCTTGATCGAAGGAAAATGAAAGAGTAATTTGTATGTTTGCAGTTTCCATATTTATATCAAGTTGTCACCTTTTTACCAACGCAAACTTGATGTGGTAAATGATAAATTGCTAAAATAGTTGCATACATTAAAACCAGTAAGCGACATAACTTGATGCGCGAAGTGCGAATAAAATGCAATACATATCCTTACCTGAACACGCAAAATTGGTCTAAGGCTTGGGACGGCAGAGATCTTCTAGAACTGTGGACCCTAACTGGATTACTTTAAAATGTAATCAATTCACAGGTATTTGATACAAATATACTTTATTGCACCAGTTAGAAAATCAACTATCTTGCATCCAATTGTGTAGGACAGTGATACAATATACCATAACTGGTATCACGACCTGTTGGACTGGGTCGAGGTTTAGATAGAGGCGCATGCAAGGAATGAATTTTGCCTCCGGTCGTTGCTCGTTCCAGTACCATCACGAGATTAAGAGCAGTACCCACCTTCACGTTTCATGTAGAACCTTAGGTCGTCTGTGGCGAAATCGTTAGGGCTAGTTTCCTTGGTCTCGTCATTCAATTCGCAGTTTTTTGTTAGAATGTGGAAGTTGTAACTCCTGCATTTTGGATCATTCTCACAGAGCATTTGACATTGAATAGGTCTGCTGACTACGGTGGCTTTAAAGGTGTGACCATTGAGAGCTTTGCCAGGTAT
>NC_090881.1:14448988-14456488 GCF_036669935.1 Montipora foliosa
TCGATTAGGCATAAAAACTGACGACAGAATTTGATTGCCCGCCAAAAAAATGCGGCTTGTCAAATACAACGCTGGCCATGCGATTTCCCGCAAAGAAACCTTGCCCGAACACCCTGCTCCATCCTAACAGTCGGTACGGGCGGGCTAACGGACGGACGTACGCGACGTCATCCCCAGAATAGGCCAATTCGGAAAATACCAAAATACTCTTTGTTTGTCCCTCCAAATTTTGCATAAGCATTGTTTTTTTTTCTCTTGCAACCATTGTAAGTCCCAAGAGAAACTGGAAACAATGATTATGCAAAAGTTGGGGGGACAAACAAAGAGTGTTATGGTATTTTGCGAAGTGGCGAAGTGGTAGACACAGAGTCGAGTTTGTTTGAAAAAAATTTGGCCATCAAAGGTGACGAACTTTATTTTCAAGATTTGCCAATATATATATATATATATATAAATTATCTCGTCAGCAAAGGTGGGGGGAAAAACGGCCACCCACTAAGAAAAGAAAGAGAAACAAACTAGGAATTACGTCGCAGGCAGGCGGAAGAGGCGGTGGTGGAAAATACAAAAAAAATTGGTTCAAACAAGCGATGTGAACAGCGTGATGGTGAGGGATCAAAAGAAGGCGAGCGCATGGAAAAACGCGCTTAAGAACGATGTCGTCCGGAATTACCTGAATTCTGATTGGCTGGAAATAAGATAGGCTTAGAGCCTGCCGCCTTAGCCTGAAAACCATTATATAAGCAATGCTTTACCATAAAACCCCATTATGATGCCATCATAACGGTGTCTTTGATTGAAAAATGGCATCCTTGATTGACACACAAACAGATCTCGAGACTTACACGCCAAAAATAAAATAAAATAATCTGCAACCTCTGCATTAAAACGTTCTTTTGTCGTAACCTGTTCGCCATGTTGTTTTGTTGCGCTTTCGCGACCCTCTTGTCAGTCAGTTTAACTAAACTTGTTGCGCTCCATCTCAGCTTTCGGCAATGTTTGGGATTAATTAACCTGTTCTCAGCCAATGAGCGTGCTAAAATTTTATGCATGTATATATAGAGAGATTCTTTATGCGGCACTTTGCTCTTCAGCAAAACCAGAATTGAGCCTTATTGACCCTATGCAATCGAGGTGATGCACGAGTCCCCTATAGTTCAGTGCTACAGCATCCGAAATAGTAATTTCGACTGCTGCAACGGATCATTCAATCTCGAGTAACAGTATATCGTACGACCTAATACGGAAACTGTTCGCGTCAAGTGTTGCCATGCTGAAAAATTCCAATTTTTTCAAATCTTTAATTTCCAAGTCTTCAAATATTGAGATCTTAATGAGAATGTAATAAAACAGTTATTCCTTTCCTGCCTGTTGGATATGAGATTGGTTATAGCCAATCATATCAAGCGCGCGCTTGTGGAATAATTGTTAACGACGTTCGCGCCCATTGCTACTGCGCATTTTTTCGCGCATGTCAAGCACACGTCATGCATCGCAGACCACGAATGTAAACACGATGCTAAAAACGCAAACATTTTCCACAAGAATGGAACGTGAAAGCGTGTGGCATCATGGGATAGCTGTGGACCCAGGTCTTCTCGGAAATCTCACGCAATGACGTGACAGTGCGATTATACGATCGCTTTGAGAACTGCGCAGCGATTTTACTCTCTTGAATGCTCGGTGACCCCTATTTTTCTTTCCGTAGATCACTTCCTTTTTTGATTTTGTCCATTTTAACAAAAAACAAAAAAAGTCTGTGCGTGAGAAGTTACAAATATTTCGCCTTTTGTGCTCTCGTACGACCGGAGCTTTCCTTCTTAGACTAATATGTATCGTTTTTCAAGGTCTATTTCTTCTCAGAAAAAGACATCAGCTGCAAAGGTTAATTTAGTTATATTAGTTACTTTGAATTGAGGACGTTCACTTGATCTAAATTTCACTAATGCAGCTTTTTTATTGCTGACAGTTGTAAGCTAAGATCGTCTTAAAGTAACGCAATGTTTCAAAAGTGCACCTCATGATCTCGTAAACAAGAACGGTGACCCCCCATTTTTTTGCCTTTTCGGCAAAAGTAGATCATTACCTTTCTGCGTGGCAAGTTTTAAAAAAATCTGTACATGGAAACATTTTGGGCGCGAACGTCCTTAAATGAAGCACACAGTAAATTACAAGGAACTCTGAATCGGTCTAGCTAAGTGATTTATGACTAGCATGGTGCAAGTACGTTACTCTAAACAATTGTCCCATAAACATTGACAATGCATTTTCTGCAAAGGAAGATGGAAAACCTCCATCAGAACGCCAAAACATGCGTGCATGTACTCTTGAGCGGGCTACCATATCATAATAATTAAAACAGCTCATCACCAGGATAAACAAAATAATTTGAAAAACCATCGTTATTTCGAAAGACAAAAAGATGTAAAAAACAAGTAAAATGCAATTTCTTAAGAAACGGTGCATGACAGCTAAAGTGATTTTCCTGGAGCTCTATCTTGGTCGCAGTGTACAATGATGAGAATTTCGTTTCTTGATTTTTCGAAAAATAACTGCGAATTTTAACACACACTCGTACAGGATCTCTATTCTTTACTTTTTCTAGTCACCTATAACAATTCATCGAACTAAACACCCGTTAATTTTCGTTCGTTCTGGCATACTTTTCCCTAGAAGCATTTACATGTTTTTTCAGAAAATCCGTTGTTAACTCCATTGACGCTTTAACTTTGCTTTTCATTTATGAAAGGTGAAAAAAAGACCCCTTTGGATTAGTGATTCTTTTAAAGTACACTCCCCTGACTTTAAACTACACAACTGGAATTGCAGGTTTCAATTAATCAGACTTAATACGAAAATTGATCTAAATTGTCTAATTCGGAGAGACTTGAAACCGTAATGACATTGTTTTTCTTTTTGCATTTTGTTTTTGAAACATGAAACTTATTTGTATTTGGTGGTATTTCGTATTAATGAAAACTTACTTGCCACAGCAGCACAGCGTAAATTTCAATTCAAATTGTGCAAAGGAGATTTTGCCACTAACTCGGGAAAAGAACGCCAGCAAGTAAAGCAATTCCCACCTGCCACCTGTCACCTGCAATTCCCTTGTGGTGGGTGGGTTTCAAGGGATGTCGTTGACAGTGATATTAAATTCAGCTTAAGTTTCACCGTTTTCCTTTAAATACGAAAGGATTTAAATTACCATGCCATCTTAATTTTTAAATGAACGAAGGGGATAGTTTCTAAAGAAACAGTGGTGCTGCGTCGGTGGGGAAGTAGTATACAAAACATTTGGTTTTATCAACGCAGTTGGTAATGTAAATTGGCCACCGTACATAGATTCTAAAGGCTGACGTTTCGAGCGTTAGCTCTTCGTCAGAGCGAATCGCGAATTGGATTCGCCCTGACGAAGGGCTAACGCTCAAAACGTCAGCTTTTAGAATCTCTGTACGGTTGGCAAATTACATTATCAACTCCGTTGATAAAACAAAAATTTTTGCATACATCTTTATTTTCAGTTATGACAAGCAGATGTTCAATGATTATTGTTACCGGGGAAAGCGAACCTAAATGTCATTATCTGATATTGCACTGGCTATAGAGTTTCTTTTCAAAATTTTTGCATACATCTTTATTTTCAGTTATGACAAGCAGCTGTTCAATGATTATTGTTACCGGGGAAAGCGAACCTAAATGTCATTATCTGATATTGCACTGGCTATAGAGTTTCTTTTCACAAGAATTTTCTCTCTTAAGGTGTTTAAATGGGGCAATTCCAGATTACCTTCTAATGATAGTCTGTCATAATCACTAAGGTTAATCAGTTCAATGGGACAAACAGTTGACAATCGCTGAAGACTTTGTTATCTAAAGGATGCATTAATGGATCATCTAAGTCTAAAATTGCTTGCGGTTCCATGCAATCCGATACCAAAGAAAGAACATTTCATGAGGAACATTAACCACCCACGCCAAAAACCCAATGAGGGACGGATCGCACTTGAGACAAATTTCTGAAATGTCGCAAGATGTTGCCGACAATGTTTGTCTCCGAACATGTCCGAGACAATTAAAACGTTGCGTTTTAGGGTCGCATCTGTAGAAATATAAACCCAAAGTAAACATGGGATCTGTCACTGAATAATTTTACCCCATTCTAATAATTCTCATTTCCAGCTCAACGTGGAGAATAGAAACGGCCGGCATAATTCAGCACCAGATCGTTTTGTTGCTTTATTTTTATTCCTATGTTCAGAACGTAAATGCAGCTAATGATGCTTAAAGAGTAACTCCTCTTTCTCGCCGAAAGGGCGCCAGACTAATAAAAACTGTCGTTGCCAGCACAAAGGTGTTCGGCAAAAAATTGCTGCAGATTTCCGCTTTGATGGTGGCTCCAAAACAAGTACCCTGGGCTATACCGGTCTTGTGCTTCATTTGAGTTCATTGGGTCTAAATCTATGTCCCAAAATGAGGAAAAGTTGCTTCGAAAACCTGGATTCATGATTGGCCGTGACGGAGCAATGTGAAGGTGACAACGAAAAAGGCCTACATTATGACATAAGCATAATGTGATTTTACTTGGAAGCCCGTCATAGTTAAGTATTTAGGTGTGCCGTTGCATGGGGCAAGAGGCGTTGTCAATCATAAAGCTTAAGCCAATCAAATGAGGTCAGATTGAATAACACCGAGGTTATAAGCACGATCAGTTTAACTCGTGGTCCTTCTCGCCTGCATCCCCATTGTGTTAACATCCGAACACAGATTTCTGTTACTGTAGAAGAATTTTCCCTCGCCCTCCCCATGCTCTAGCCTTTTCATTAGGCTTTTGCAGCCTTATGATACGTACTTGGCTCTTTGGCAATATTTAACCCGACCTTTGCTTATCACTCGACTTTTAAGAGCTTTAGTCGCCGTAGTACGGCGGTGTAACCGCGTCGAGCCACAGAAAGGTAAAGGTAAAGCCTGCTACGAGCCTAAAGGGCCCATCAGGCCGGCGCTTATCTCCGGTTTCTGTAGCATGGAGCGACTAGGGGTATTTCAACTCCCCCCTGGATGGGATGCTAGTCCATCGCAGGGTTACCCCCAGCACTATTCACCGGTACCCATTTACACACCTGGGTGGAGAGAGGCACCGTGAGAATAAAGTGTCTTGCCCAAGAACACAACACAATTTCCCCAACCAGGACCCGAACCCCGGACCACTCGATCCGGAGTCGAGCACAATAACCATGAGGCCACCGCGCCTCCCACAGAAAGAGCGCGAAAAATTAAGCCTCGTTTATGTTTAGTTGTCCTGATTACAAGAAGTTTATCTGGCTTGAACCTGCGATCCAATCCAAAGCCAGTACCTGATCAGCGGTCAATTTCTAAAAAAAAAGCTGACCTCGGTAAGCTCTAAACTTGAGCCTGCAATATAGTCATATGTTACTGGTCAGCAGATCCCTTATTTAGACAAGTGTCAATTGAACATAACATGGATGTCCAATATCAAACATGTACATTGTAAATTAAGTAGTTAGAGTATATGGCCACCACGTTGGGCACAAGTCACAATGGCAAGTATGGAGGGGTGGACGTACGGAAGGAAGATCAATGACGTCATAACTAAAACCAAGATTTCCCGCATCGATGGGCTACCATATTTTCCTAACCATGGTGCTCCGTGCGCGCGCGCGGAGTTCTGCTTCAAAACATATGAGCAGTTGTCATGGTGGTGATGATCAAGTTAAGGAAATGGAACAAGATTTAGCCAAGCCTAAAAGCGGAGCTCCCTGGTTATTAATTCTTACTGCCTGTATGGTTAGTGAACATAAAAAAAGGTTTCGAATTGTCCGCGTTTTTGTGTTTCCAGTTGCTGCTTAGTTAAATTATTTTCTTTGCTTTCCTCTATAGAAATATTCATTGCCTAACTAGTGAATTTCACCGCATATTTCACGCTAAACACCGATATCCCATGAATCACGAATCGAAAAGATAAGTGCGATATCGGTTTTTCGAGTGAAATTCACCAGTTTGGCAATGAATTTTTCTTGAACTGTATGAGTTTTAAAAGAAAACGAGCACCCTCTCAGCGAGCGAATGGAAAAGGAAAAAAGCCATTGCAGAGCAATTGCAACCATCAAAAACCTTTGTCAGTTCAAGGTCAAAACGAGTTTTGCTGATGTACTTTATTCAAATTTATCTCTGAAAACGAGATCATTCACATTTTGATGTATTTCATGCTACTGCTACTTCTATATGGTACGCTGATTTCTAAAACTCCTGAATGAAAAGAAAAAAAACATTAGAAAGGAAAATCTAGTAAATAAATGAAAGATTCAACATGACTTAACCTAACTTTAGTATAAAACTGAGAGCTTGAGCCATTTTTTCTGGGTCTCTCGTTTCGCTCAGAGAACGGTTGCCTGACTAGCTAACAAGGGGAATAAAAATCAAGACTGCCTTCTATTGTCTGAACTTGATTCTTTAATGGCCGAACCAGGGCGACAATTTCCAGTTTTTCTACTCGGCTGTCAGATCACTCACATTGGCGTACAATCTTGTGTCGTACTGACTGAGATTCACATACGTCTGCAAAAGTAATATTGTAACAGTGATTGTGCTAGCTTTCACTTTGATTCTTTACGACAATCACCTCAATATGGTAGAATGATTCCAACTAACTGAATACAGACAATAAGGACAATTGAATGTGGGACTTCTTATTTAATTGGTGAAATTTAAGGACAAAAAAAAAAAACAACAACAAAGTGATTCTTTTCGTAAAGTAAGGCTTGGCTTTTGGATTAAGGACGGTACAATCAAGTGTGCGTGCAAACAGATTCTACGGGCACATTGTCCCATAAATACCCAAAATATTTCCTCGATTTCTTTACCTTGTGATTCCTTTCCATATCTTTCATTGTTTTTCTCAGCTTTTCAAATGTAGGTCGATCACTTGGATCTTCTTCCCAACACTTCATCATAATTTCATACCTGAATTATTGGAAGGAACTTATAGTCAAGCAGTTACTCATTACTTTTTACTTAGTATCGCAATTGAGGAAAAATATCATTTACAGATTGCTATCCACATGTCTCGGCTTAGGCATCCTGTATCCTTGTTGAATTTTATCCGCAATGAGTCTGGCGTGTGTGTCCGGGTATGGAGATCCACCTAGGAGTGTAAAATTCCTGTCTCAATGTCACTTTGTACCATTATCAAATGTAATTAGACGCCAATGTAATATGTAAAGCTATTTCTGTTTATAAAGCACACTTTTTTGTCATGAAGTCAAGTATCCTTTTTATTAAATCTTACCAATGGTCAGGATTTCATAGAGAAGAACCTCATAACTCCATCTGAAAAAGGAGTATAACACATGCATGGTAAAAATCAACGAGGAAGCAAGCAAGCAGATTTACAAAGATTTAATAAAAATAAAAATAAAATTATTAGTAGAGAAAAGAAATGACAAGCCTTTGGAGGAAACTATGTAGTTTCTTCGCAACACGGAG
>NC_090881.1:14461488-14471488 GCF_036669935.1 Montipora foliosa
AAAACTTTCCAAAACAAGGGTTACAGTTACAATTCATTGTCCAGGTGTTGTGGTTTGTGCATCCTGTAACATTCTTGAAGCAAATTTGCAATTTACCGATTTCGATGCTCAGTTCATGATCAGCGTTTGCATTAAACCAAAGTTCCATATCGTTCAATCCGACAATGATGAGAGCTTCAGAGAAAAAAAATGTGTTGAACACTTTCAATCACTACCTGCTTTCATTCAACTTCAAGACCTGCAAGTTTTTAAGATCAGCCATTCCAACTGTGAAGCCTATCAAGCGTCGTCGCGTCCATATAATCGACGTCGATTCAGATTCCGATTAAAAGATGACTTTTAAATACTTTTTTCCCTATTATGGCGTGAGATTCTTGCAAATTGCTAGTTTATACTATTGGAAACATTCAGGGACGATTCCATGTGCAAATGTTTGAAACGAATCGCTTTGAATTTGTACCATTCAGAAATTTAAGATCTCCGACGGCCACGTCGACGAAAACGTCGCCTAAAAATTTACCTTTGCTCTGTAGTAACTCTTTCGCGATTATTCCATCATATTCGCGTCGTTCGATTTGGGCGAAGTATCCTAAAATTAAATTGGTACGAGTGGCTTTAGAGTAAAAAAAAAAAAGAAAAAAATAAAGAAAGATTTGTATTTGTACGCTCACGTTGTTGTTAAAACCTTAAATTTGGTGATTTTACGTAGGCGTTGCACAGAGCATCACAAAAAATGCAAGCCCCACGTGCAGCACGATTATATTTCATGTATCAGTAAGTGTCAAATACATATCGAATGCTCGCTTCTTGTCTGCAATAAGATCTTGCGGTTCTTCCTCTTCGTGAATTTTTTTCCTGTTTGTATTATTAAAAGGTAGTCGTACGGTTTTCCTCGTTCAATTTGGAATTAATTTGCACGAGTGAGTTTTTCAAAAGATGAAATTGCACGCGACGAAGCGGCTAAACCGTATGATTATACATAATAATTAGATTCATGTTTAAGGAAGATATACTCCAAATACACACAAAGTTTAATGCTACTGTGGTTTGGGGAATTACGAATGTAGCTTAAAAAGTTGCACTCAAAGTGCTGTAACTTTTTAAGATACATTCGCAATTCACATGGTACAAAAAGCGTGACACTGGAGAGCAAATTGCCCACTCGGATATCTAAAACAAGGAACAAGGAAAATTTAATTTAAGTTGCTTTGTCAGCTGCAAAGGGCCCATGATTCACAGGTAGTAAGGGTCTTCATGGTATTCTAAACATTCATTTGGCATTAATTTAATTTATGGATGCTGGCCTATGGCAACCTCCCCTCTACAACAAACCTTTTTCGAAGACAAGTAACACATCCCATCAGCAACCTCCCAAGCGAATTTCATCAGCTGTTCCGAAGTCAGATTGGTCTCTGGTTTCACATCCGGGTTCTTATAGTAAGTGTCGTTGAGTCCTCGGCTCTTTCGCAAATATCCCAGGAGGTCCCCAAAGGGAACATATTCGATCAACACCATCAATGGGTCTATGGAAAACAACGTTCTTGGAATTAAAGGTGTTCATTTGCAAACTAGGGTTGCTTAAGATATACTCGTAACATAATATACCATTATAAAAAAAAATGTCAATTTTACCGCTTTCAGTGACGCATCCGATGAGCTTGATCACGTGAGGGTGGGGCTTTAATGTTTTCATCAGCTCCAATTCTGACAACAGATCCTTTCTATCTGATGGAGGAGCATTGGCTAGGAAGTAATAAAGAGAAACTGCCAGTGGCCTCGTTCGATATACAACAGTTGACTTGGGAACACAACATTAGTGTTATGAGTGAAATGGCATTAGCAGGTATCAAATATACAATAATACTCTCTGGTTTGGCGTCGCACCGACATCGCGAGGTCACGGGTTCAAACCCCTTTTAAGTCTTGAATTTTTCAGGCTCCTTTACGCAATATAGTGTTTTCACTCACGTGATCAGTAACTTTGTTTTCCCACCGAAACGAAAGAAAACATTACCTTGATAAAAGAGCTCAATTCCCGGAGGGTTAGATGGGGACATCAACATGGCCGCCTTTCGTTTGTTTAGGGACATCAACATGGCCATCGTGACGTTACGTCACGTCAATATACATACTTAATTGACCGCTCCCTATAGGTGCTTTTCAGGGCCAATGAAACACAACGAAACGACGGAACGAAACAACAACAACTGTTAAGAATCCCAAATGGCCGGAGGCAAACCAGTTGGCTATTTACAAGTGCAGCTGAGACGTTGAACCAGGGACTACCAGGATCAAATTCAAAGAGTAATCAGAGTGGGTCTTGAACCCGGGATCTCCGGATCTCAAGGCAAGCGCCCTAACTACAGGGCCACACTGCTTCCACACACTCTATTGCTACAGCTGCGTCCATACTGCGGGGACCATAGTTTCATGTAATTAGTGTTATGTCAGGTAATCTTGGAAGTGTGCGAGTCATTTAAGGTGGCATCAAACAAAAAAAATAATCCAAAGAACTGAAAAGGGTTCTTGTTATTAATGTCAGTTTTGATTTTAACGAGAAGATGAGGCCAATAGGAAAAGGACGCATATTTAATAATTGATGGTGTGTGCATTCTGTTATTACCGTCTCAATGCAAGCTGACCTTCAGAAAGTAATAAAGCCATTATCCTGCTTCCACTGTTCAATTCCAAAAGTATTTTCAAAAAAACGAGTGAAAGCATATGACAAGGATAAGCGGCAACCAACCTTTCAGCATTTTTACTGCTACTGTTGCTTCCTGCTGATTGGCTCTTACGTTTTTCACCGTTGCCTGGGCAACCTGAGAAAAGGCTCCTTTACCGATGACTTTGATAACATGAACGTCTTCGCGACTGACTTCCCAGCTTCTCCCGGAAGGATGAAGAGGCATGTAGTATCCACCTCCCGCTGCTGGAGTTGCATAGGTCGCTGCTTCCTTCGCGTTTAGTTCCCTGGGAAGCCCTACGTTGTCTTTCACTTGCAAAGATACTGGATTCTGGCGAGGATTAATTCACAAAAGTGATAGACTTACAGTATTATGAATGGTATATGAAATGAATCATATATGAACTGCGGATATGAAATCAAGTAAAACTATGATCTTCGCAGTTATGAACGCAATTTTTGCAATTGCGTAGAGAAGCCTCAAAAATTCAGGACTTCAACGGGGTTTGAACCCGTGACCTCGCGATTCCGGTGCGACGCTCTAACCAACTGAGCTATGAAGCCACTGACGTTGGGAGCTGGTCATTTGTGGGTTCTAATGATCCCGTGAGGAATGAATCAATTATGAATGGTATATGAAATGAATCATATATGAACTGCAGATATGAAATCAAGTGAAGCTATGATCTTCCCAGTTATGAACGCAATTTTTGCAATTGCGTAGAGAAGCCTGAAAAATTCAGGACTTCAACGGGGTTTGAACCCGTGAGCTCGCGATTCCGGTGCGACGCTCTAACCAACTGAGCTATGAAGCCACTGACGTTGGGAGCTGGTCATTTGTGGGTTCTAATGATCCCGTGAGGAATGAATCAATTATGAATGGTATATGAAATGAATCATATATGAACTGCAGATATGAAATCAAGTGAAGCTATGATCTTCGCAGTTATGAACGCAATTTTTGCAATTGCGTAGAGAAGCCTGAAAAATTCAGGACTTCAACGGGGTTTGAACCCGTGACCTCGCGATTCCGGTGCGACGCGAGGTCACGTGTTCAAACCCCGTTGAAGTCCTGATTTTTTCAGGCTTCTCTACGCAATTGCAAAAATTGCGTTCATAACTGCGAAGATCATAGCTTTACTTGATTTCATATCCGCAGTTCATATATGATTCGTTTCATATACCATTCATAATTGATTCATTCCTCACGGGATCATTAGAACCCACAAATGACCAGCTCCCAACGTCAGTGGCTTCATAGCTCAGTTGGTTAGAGCGTCGCACCGGAATCGCGAGGTCACGGGTTCAAACCCCGTTGAAGTCCTGAATTTTTCAGGCTTCTCTACGCAATTGCAAAAATTGCGTTCATAACTGCGAAGATCATAGCTTCACTTGATTTCATATATGATTCATTTCATATACCATTCATAATTGATTCATTCCTCACGGGATCATTAGAACCCACAAATGACCAGCTCCCAACGTCAGTGGCTTCATAGCTCAGTTGGTTAGAGCGTCGCACCGGAATCGCGAGGTTACGGGTTCAAACCCCGTTGAAGTCCTGAATTTTTCAGGCTTCTCTACGCAATTGCAAAAATTGCGTTCATAACTGCGAAGATCATAGCTTCACTTGATTTCATATCTGCAGTTCATATATGATTCATTTTATATACCATTCATAATTGATTCATTCCTCACGGGATCATTAGAACCCACAAATGACCAGCTTCCAACGTCAGTGGCTTCATAGCTCAGTTGGTTAGAGCGTCGCACCGGAGTCGCGAGGTCACGGGTTCAAACCCCGTTGAAGTCCTGAATTTTTCAGGCTTCTCTACTCAATTGCAAAAATTGCGTTCATAACTGCGAAGATCATAGCTTCACTAGACTTACAGTAATTATATCTCTTAGTTCAACTGCAATGCTAACCTCGGTTTTCTTTTAACAAGCATCCCTCTCCCCGAGCTTTGCTTTGAAAATGATTCAACTAACGGATGATCATTGTACCGAGTTTTCCAAGGAGGGACACAGTTAGGGCAAAGGTAAGAAATGTAGTCCTTAACCAGTGCATCTACAATCTTAGACAAAAACCTTGAAACACTTTGAACATTCTCGCACCGTTTTCGTCCCCCTCCCTTTTTCAATGTTGGTGTAGCCAGTCAAAGAGGAAAATGTCGCCTCAACACTGTCAAGGGGAAAGGGGTGTTTCAAGGATTTTTGGCGAGGATTGTGTGAGTTGCAAAAGGCCATCTGGTTAATATCAGACGTTGTCATTTATTGTTAAGTAGTTTTCTTGAATAGCCCAGAAAGACGGCGCTAGCTGGGAAGATCTTGCTGTAACTTTTGTTTGACGCAAGCTAGGAAAGATATGAATTGTCTAGATTTCGGTAGAAATAAATAGGAAATGTTATTTTAGGTCTTTAAAAATAACATTTGAATACAGCCTGGCCACAATAGTCACGGGTAGGAGAATTTTTTTTTTTTTCTCAGACATAAAGGTTAAGTGTGATTAGTCACACAGTTCAATGAAAAAAAAAAGTATGGTGTACAATAGGAAAACCTCGGCGGAAGAAAGAGCACTCATCAGATTTCTGTACATGGAAAGGAGGTATTCTCTGCGAGAAATTGCAGCAAAAGTGGACCGATCTGCAGCAACAGTAATGAGAGTGCTAAAAGAATTTAACACTCCTTCAACGTATTCGCAAACTCATGGAAAGGTCACCCACCAAAGAAGAGGAAGGCCAAGAAAGTTGTCATCCAGAGAAGAGAGACTCCTAATAAGGGCTCTTCTCAAACTGAGGCGTACAGAAGGTAACTTTACTGCCAAGCGACTCATGAATGAGGCAAACATCTCGGAAAGTGATGTGTCAGTTCGCACTGTGGGAAGATTCTTAAATAGCAAAGGGTACTTTTATCTCCAGGCCCGGAAAAAAGGGCTGCTTACTAACAATGACAAGAGCTTACGCGTTGCATTTGCCAAAAAGGTGAGAGAAGAGTATGACACGGAGTTATGGACTCATAAAATTGCTTTCTACTTGGACGGAGTTGCTTTTGCGCACAAGACCAACCCGCTTGATCAAGCACGAGCTCCTACTGGAAGGATCTATCGCAAAAAATCTGAAGGTCTCAACCAATTTTGCACCGCGAAAGGGAGTAAAGTTGGATCTGGAGGGAAGGTAGTCAAGTTTTTAGTGGCGATTTCATACAATGTAGGAGTTATTTTATGCCACGAATATGAACATATGACGGGAAATTTTTTTGCGTCTTTTATTGAAAACACTTTTGAGCAAATGTTTGTGCAATCAAAGAAAGGAAATACAAGACTCTTCATTCAAGACAATGACCCAAGCCAGAATTCAGCAGTCGCAAAGACTGCTTTGCAACAAGTGAGGGCCAAATTGCTTAAGATACCGCCACGCAGTCCTGATCTAAATCCAATAGAGAACATGTTTAAATCAGTCAGTGACAACTTGCATGACAGCGCTATTGAGGAACAATTAGAGCGAGAGAGTTTCACGCAATTCAAGGAAAGAGTGAAAAATACAATTGTCCAGTTTCCAGTAGCCAAAATAGACAATTTAATAGAATCCATGGACAGACGTATACAACTAATACTAGAAACACAAGGACAGAGACTAAAATATTAAGTATGTATCTTTATGTTTTCAGATAAATATAATGCAATTGACATTTACAAAATTATCCTATTGAATATTATATAATAATCACTGATAATAGTTTGGAACTACCATGTAATATTTATTACTTTGTATTTGGCAACAGATGTAAAAAAGGAAATCTGCAGTGTCTATGTACTGTGCATGTTTTGCCTTAGTCGAATCACGTGCGGTAAAGGTCACAACGGTTTACCGTTGTCAAAATAGAAGTTGGTCTGTTGACAATCTTATTTTATTACATGTCATGGTTAACCGTTGTGAAAAGGCTGAATTTCACGATGGCATT
This sequence comes from Montipora foliosa, assembly GCF_036669935.1. Lineage (NCBI taxonomy): Eukaryota > Metazoa > Cnidaria > Anthozoa > Scleractinia > Acroporidae > Montipora > Montipora foliosa. The sequence continues at coordinate 14,468,132 of NC_090881.1, forward strand.
GAGGCTGTTCTTGAAAATTCATTTCAATTATAACTAATGTCTTCTACAAGGTGATTTTCAACCGAGAAATACGACTAAGGAATGCGATAAAAGGCAAAACCTAATGGTAAACCGTACGGTTTACCAGCGTTTGTTTACACTTTACACTCCGTCACCATCACGCAATACTGTAAAGTTGCATAATACGTTTATTGGAATATGCTGAGATTCGCCGATCTTTTGGTGGGAACTCGTTCAACACTTATCCCGAACTGTTGTCGTCACTGTTTGGGGACAGAATTAATTTGGCGAAACAAAGGTTTCTTTGCTCGCCGGGTGGAATCTGCGAAAAGAAGTTGAAGATTTTCCCCCTTACTCGCATCATTTCGGTCTCCCGTTCATCTAAGCAGCCTCCCTTAATGAACACTAACTCATGCTTGCCTGTGCAGAATATCGGAGTGTCAGTGTCAAAGACAATGTCTTTAGCGTAGTGGCACTTCGGTGCTGGCAAATGAACTGTCTGCCCCTCCAACAGAAGAAGCATATCGTGCCAAGGCAAGACCTGTGGACTCCAGCGAAAGTCATTAAGAAAAATAACCTCGGCAGATTCAGCGCCAACCCAAGCAAAATTGCTAGTAGCGGGATTACTGAATGTATTGTAGATGACAGTCAACGGGTTTAGTAAAAAGGTCTTGCCACAATTGGCACTACCATAGATTAGAATGTTTCGGTACTTGCCGCGTCCTTTCTCAAGTAGCTCACGCACAGCACTCTGAAAACTTCCACCTCTTAAATTATTGCGTGCGAGAGTATCCTCTGCAACTTCCAACCACTCTCCATTGCAGTTAGCGATACATGGACCTTCTAGAGCTTTTTGTAGTATGTCCATCCTTCTCATTTGTTTCCTTTTTAATTTTTCCTCTGCTTCCTCCATTTCCCATCCTACTTGTATGGCCTCGTCAACAACTTTACTTCCTCTGTTAGCGATGAATTGCGCTAAATCTTCCTTTCCCTCTTTCATCTGTCGAGAGGCTAGAGCAAGAAGCTCTAGCCTGGACTTTATTCCTTTTTCTACGACTAGCTTTGATACATCGAAAATACTGAGTCGAGGTGCCCTCCGTTTTCTGGTTTTCTTTGCTTTTCTCCTCGTTCCACCGCGTTCCGTTGTTGTCAGACTGGCCTCTTGTGTTCGAGGTGGGGCGCTGTTGACCAAATCTGGATGATTCATAGACTGAACATACTTGGGATCTTCTTTTGTTGTGTATCTCCAGGCGCTATAATAATTGGAGTGAACAGACGAAAAATTCACTTGAATGGAATGGTTGTCATCGAGATAATTTCGCACACGCAACCATCGGCGTGGATGCGATAGCTTTAATGCCATGTGGTAATGCCTCCCCCCTGAAGAATGCTGCTCTTGACTACAAACCCACTGCACAATATCAGCTAACCCGCTCCTTGTCTCATTGAATGCTTCCACCACCGTTCTAGCAAAACAATCTCTCGTTTGAAATTTTTGAAGATTGGCTTGACTGTACGTAATTAAATACACGCTACGCACTTCGCGATGCAAAAGCCTCTCTCGCGATCCCACATGGAGGTCTTCTGAACATCCATTATCCTGCAAGTGTTCACTTCCCTGGTCACTTTCCTCGTCTGACGTGTCTTCAATACTCTCCTCATAACAGTTAAAATCTCCTTCAGAAGTTGCCATTATCAAAACAAAAATTTACTGGCGTTATAATCCTCTTCGCACTTTTACACAACAACAGCAACAACACATAATACCCACGCGTTCCCCTAACAATAACTTTCTAAGTCTCACTTTCATCTTCTGCGCATGCTCAAAGAAATTCCCGCCACTTCAGACAATCTTAGACAAAAACCTTGAAACACTTTGAACATTCTCGCACCGTTTTCGTCCCCCTCCCTTTTTCAATGTTGGTGTAGCCAGTCAAAGAGGAAAATGTCGCCTCAACACTGTCAAGGGGAAAGGGGTGTTTCAAGGATTTTTGGCGAGGATTGTAGCTTGATTCTGCCAACATCCATGCAATTCTAAACTTAGTTCAAGAGAGATGCCTAGCAAAGACACAATATAAAGGAAAGAACAGGAAAGCGACGTGAGGTCTACATACAGATATGATGGAGAGTTTGGAAAGCTAATGACGAGATTCAATAGCCTCCATCCCTCGTCATTCCATGACTGCTTCTAAGAATTGACAGTAACCACTTTTGCTAATCCAGGATTCACGTTCCACGAATCTATTCTTCTAAAAAGACCTTATTAACAACTTACCATAGATAGAAGATCCCCACATCTTTGACACGGACGACGGCGTATTTTCCATATCACCACGGAGAGTACAATAATTACGATAACCAGGACCACAATGAATGAGATGTAACAAATATGCAAAATAGTACAAGAACCTGACGAAAAGGAAGCAGAAAAGCACTTGTTATTCAGTTTAAGGGGAATCCATACACTTGAAATGAATCAATGGCCTTCTTCTGTTGAATCTCTGAAAACTGGACATTATTTTTTTCACCTTTCTGACTTTCCAGAGGCCTTGGAGTTGCTAAGGAAAAGAAAAGTAGGATGACAGTTAGTCCCAGTGTTTGAGGGCACTTACCCAACATCGCTGACAAATCTGTGAAGAGAATCCCTTTTGAAATGTCAATGCATTAAGCCCTTCTTCTTCCTATATAAATAATACCATTTGTTATTGTCTAGATATCTAATTTAGCGATTTTTGACACAGGTAAAAATGGCTTTATCAAAATCACATGGCAGCCTAATAAGGCTGAACTGCATGATTATTAACAATAAAATACTGGCTATTTACAGGGCATGTAATTTACACATAGATGGTAAATAAGTCTGGCAAAAACCCTGAGTGCGCATTATTGGGTTAGCAAACTGACTTTCATTTCTAAGCTTATAAGTAGTATGGTTCTTTGGTGGCAGAAAATGATGAGGCTTGTGCTCGGTATTGGATACTATTGGTACGAAAAACTTATGACATTGCTCGATACGTCTATCCTTCGGTGAATTCAGGTTAAACAATGAAAGGTTGTCGAGATATGAAAGGCCGGGCGAGATTACAGATAAAGCGCGTTTTTCGAATACGTTCTATGTCGTTGCTTAAATAATCAGGCAGTGCATGATGGTAAAGGGGAGCACAGTATTCAAGTACAGGTCTAATTCAAGTAAGGTAGAAACTGATGATATCACGAGACGGAACTTTGGCGCGCTCAATTAAGCAATATCAGAAAAAACATCCGCTTATTAGCCTTTTTGATTACGTCTGAAATGTGACAATTCCATTGAAGGGTGCTGGCTATTGTTACACCTAACACTTTAACATTGTTTAGACG
>NC_090881.1:14478988-14481488 GCF_036669935.1 Montipora foliosa
TTAACTGATGCCTTCAGATAGATCATTTTCTGAGTTTTGGAAAGTTTTGGAAACATACCAGTTTGGACACGCACAAGGATCGCCATGAAATACACGTAAGTTAAGTTTAGGGAGCAAAGTTATCATTGCTGACTTTGAAAGAACAGACTGTGAGAAATCCACAATTCTTTCTTCGCTAGGTAAATGCTTAGCATAGTCGTTCTCTTTCCCTTCACCAGTTTCCTCCCCCTTAGGCTTCATTGTTTTCAGCCATTCCGTAACTTTCTGCTTTGAGTCCTCAATATCATTTATAGGGCACCTTGTTTGACCGGGCGCGTTGTCTCCGTCTTTATCTTGCCCCCTCCCACAGAGTTATCTTCAAAATCTTTTATACGATCAGTCAGATTAAATTCATCTAGATCTTCTTTCGATAGCAATGCCTCAATTTCCTTCCTACCTGCCTCGTCTTCAGCTTCCTGAATTGCTAGCTCTGCTTCAAGTTGAGCTTTCTGTGCTACGATCTTAGCTTCCAATTGAGCTTTCTCTTTCAGCTGCTTTACTTTTAGTTAAGCTAGATCAGCTATAGGTAGAGCAGCTATAGCCGCTGCTCTTGCACGTTATCGAGACACAGATGAAGTCGTTTTGCTGCTACCTTTCTTGCTCGGTCGGCCAAAGCTGGTGATTGAAGAGCTATCGGTTCCTTCCGCCCGAACCTTAGGTGCTTTTGAGACCATTTCACTTGAAGACGACCCATGTATGACCTCGGAGCACAGCACCACAGCCTGATGGAATAGGCCGGAAGGCGATTTTGAGGAGGGAGGAAAACAGGAGTACCCGGAGAAAAACCCCCAGAGTCAGATTGAGATCGACTAAAACTCAGCCCACATACGACCCAAAACCAGAGTTGAACCCGGGTCGTAGAGGTAGGAGGCACGGTTGATGACCACTTAGCCACCCTGACTCCCCAGGATAGAACTCCGCAATATGGCAGCTCAACTGTCATGATGTTTTCTTAATTAAATGGTCATACTCTCGCCTTATTGTACAAAACTCTGGCTTTATCAACGGGGTTGATAATGTAAATTGACCACCGAACAGGGATTCTAAAAGCTGACGTTTCAAGCTTTAGCCCTCGTCAGAGCGAATCGAGGAATTATGGGTTGTGTGTAGTTTTAAAAGCGGAGAAGGAGCTACGCTACTGGTGGTAACATAGCAACGTAAAAAAATAGGAATATATTAGTTAAATGAAAAGCTTTCGTTAATACCGTGGGGATTAAGGGTGCCGATTTGGAAGATGAATTTTTGTTCCAGATTCTTGTGGCGTCGTACCTTGATGTAGGGAAAGGCCGCATACAGGCATGTGTTGTTTGGAGTGGTTAGGGAGATTAAAATGACGAGCGACTGGCTTAGATGCATCCTTATCATTCTTCTAAACATCGCGGAGGTGTTTGCGGAATCGGTCGCCTAGTCTACCTGTCTCGCCAATGTATAATTTATTGCAAAACGTACAGGTTATGCAATAAATGACATTTGTGGAGGTACATGTGAAACGATCGGTGATCTTTACAGATCGCTTGGATCTCGATACTTTGCTAGTGTTAAGATATCAGGATCTAAGCGATCTGTTAAGATCACCGATTGTTTCACATATACGTCCGCAAAGTATATGTTACATATATGTGTCACATACATGTAATATTCATGCAACACGAGTCCCAAATTCCTACATATGCCACAATGACTCAGAAAGACTGGTAAATTACATTTACAGGTATGATGATCTTTCATCATTTTGAGAACAATACGATGAATATGACACCCTTCAATTATTTTTGATGATTCAACCCTTTGCTCACCTAGGTTGGGTACTTCAACTGTCTGAATGTTGTCTTCATTCATAGCACTCTCACCAAATGCGTTGGTTGCAGTCACCATCAATTCATTGTTTTTGCCTCTCTTTAAAGCAAGAATGTATTCAAGCTTGAAAGCATCTTGTACTTTTAAGTCTTCAACTTTTTTCCACTCTTCATCACCAACAATTCTTGTGTAGATGGAGTACCTAATGATAGTTGCTCCATTATTTTCTGGTTCAGCCCAACTGAGAATTACAGTGTCACCTTTTGCCTCAACTTGAATATTTACAGGCTCCGGAATATCTATGGAGATTAAAATTCACAAATGCACACTTTTTCATTATGTGCAAAAATAAAACTATGCTGTCCTATGGTTGCCTGTATGGGTTTTAAGAAAAGGATTATCAACAAAACCACCGAGGCAGGAAAAATATACATATACCACAAAGCGCACAGCAAGCATTTTTATGGGGCGAAATTCAAGATCCAACCACGTTCCCTGCGCTTCCCTTCTGACCTCTAGAAACCTATTTACCAATTTCAAAGCTTTTATGTTAATTTACTTATTTCAAACTCTATTGGGTGCTACACACTAAAATGGAATAAAGAAAGTAAAAATGGATGCCCGAAATGTAAAAGTGCAAATGGGACGCTCAGACATAGGCGTA
>NC_090881.1:14488988-14496488 GCF_036669935.1 Montipora foliosa
GCAAAAATACCACTCAAAGGTAGCATTTTGGAGTGTTAAATATTTATGAGTCAACGAGTCAATGAGTTAGAACAATTAATTAAACCACAAAATAAAAGCTAAGATTTCAGAGAGTGCTTAGGCCTTATCACTGAAACGAGGGCTTAGACTTATCAATAAATTATTGGTATATTGACTGTGAGTCTCACTGAATCATGACTCATAAAACAGGCATCCTCAACATTTTGATGTAAAGGACAACAAAGAGGTTTTAGTATGGTATTTTAACGGTTATTGTTTTTTGCATGGTACAATGTACATTGAACATGTGGTTTTTTTTTGCTTCTACCATAGACAGCATTGATTCTGATATCTCAAGCTGTTAAAAAGGAGATGATGATGATACAAAGGGGGTGACAAGTAAACAACAACAACAACATCAACAACGACAACTACTACTGCTGCTGCTGCTACGTCTGCTACTGCTACTACTGCCTGCTACTGCTTCTGCTGCTGCTTCTACTACACTGACTCCTGATAACTCAAACCCTGGCTAACTCAAACCTTGCGCTAACTCAAACCAAAATCGATTTCCCCTGGATTTCAGTCATACATCTCCTGCAGCTGCTGCCGCTGCCGCTGCTGCTCCTGCTACTACTACTACTACTACTACTACTACTACTACTACTACTACTACTACTACTACTACTACTACTACTACTACTACTACTACTACTACTACTACTACTACTACTAATACTACTAATACTACTACTACTTTGTCAACATAGCTAAATAAGCATCCAAACATGTAATAACATGGTGAAAGGAACAAGGTCCTGTACTGTACATGTAAAAGTTTGCATAAATTTAGTCTCATAACAACACGTCATGCTTAATTAACTGATAAATGCAAGGCATACAATGGAGTTATAGATTCAATCAGAAAGAGTCAAGTTAGGGTTAGGGTTAGGGTTAGTGAAAGTACAAACAGGCAAGTCTGAAAAATCCCAAAGAAGTAAAAATTATCCATACAAATTAACATGAGCAAGCAAAGAAATGCATTACAAAAGAATAATATTACAACAAATCATAGTAAAAAGGCACATAGCAAAACAAGGTATGGATAAATGTATGTGAAGCCACAAAAATTTAAAATCTCCATTGTTACCAAGAATGGTATGTTTCTTCCTGAGAGTGAGAGACAACATTTTAATCTGTTGCCTTAAGTTAAAATATCATTTAGTGTCTGTAAGTTGCCTTAAATGCGGACTCTGAGATCCCAGAAAATGGAAATAATAAAAAAATAGAAATTTATAATACAATAAGGATAGTATGCGCACTCTCATTGGTCAATAGCTGTGTTTAGGTGAGAGTGTGGAAACACGGCTGTGACATCACACGAATTTCGATTGGTTATGTGTTGTCAGACGCACATTTTGATTGGCTGGTAGGAAATAATTATTAGCGTGTATCAAGAAAATATTTTTCAATCAAGAAGTAAAAATAAAGCACTTTCCTTGATTTGTCGAATTATCTTTGAGAAATATTGTATAAAAACAATAGAGGACTTTTTCCGTGTTTCCATAGCCTCATCTAAACACCCAGGGGAGTTAGAAGAAGTCTCTACAGTTATGCAAACCCTTGGCTGTGTCTGGAGTTTGCATAACCGTCTCGAGTTCTCTCAACTCCCACTCGTGTTTAGATGAGGCTATGGAAACACGGAAAAAGTCCTCTATTGCTTAAATAAAATAGCAATAATAAAAGACTGTACTTTACAATTTCTGTGATCACAGCCTCCCAAACACAGCAAGGTACATTTATTTAGGTTAAAAGAAAATAGTCGATTGGTTTTAGGGGAGCTCCGCGCGCGCCAAAGGCACGCGCGCACGGAGCACCATAGCTAAGAAAATATGGTAACCTATCGATGTGAGAAAATTTGGTGACCAGCACACGTAACCATATCATGGGCTCAAGTTTAGAGCTGATCCAGGAGGCAATACTCTATTTGACACTCTAACTAGTTTACAGCATACATCTTTGATATTGGATATCAATGTTATGGTCAATTGACAAAACAAGGTATCCGCTGACCAGTATCACATGACCATATCGCGGGCTCAAGTTAGACCTTATCGAGGTCAACTGTTTTTTTAAAGTTGGCCGCTGACATAGAACAGGTTGTTGATTTGAACGCAGGCTCAAGCCTGGTCAGACACTCAAACTCACACCTGAACGGCTTAATTTTTCGCGCTCTTTCTGTGGCTCGACGCGGCTACACAGCCATGCTAAGTCAGCAAAGCTCTTGACAGTCGATGCTTTTCGTGTTCAGGTACGGTTTGGAAAATATATTTTTCTTGCATTTTTCGCTGGTTTCAATCCAGGTTTAAATAACAATTATTCCATGAGCCCGAATTGGATATGAAGTGATAAAATAACCAACGACCGCGTAGCGCGAGTTGGTTATAATTACTTCATATCCAACTCTGAGTCGCTCTGAATTGCAGTTTTTGGTATGTCTTAAGATTTTTAATTTCGAATCTACTAAGGTTGCAAGATGCCTGGACGGCCTATGTCAGAAGAACAGAAACGAAAGAAGAGAGAAAGAGAACGAGAACGACAAAACGGTACACCAGTAATATCTTAAAGTTGGTGGAAGAAGTTACTCCACAATTTCTTTTCTTGGACACTAAACTTTTTGTTATTTCTACGGACGAGTTATTTCAAGTGGATGCTTATTTCTAAAACGTAGTTTAGTCGTTTTTTCCCTTTGTTCAGGAATGAAACTCGAATTTTTATTGTTAACTGGAATTAAATAACAATCATCTGTACTCTTTTTGGACAGAAATAATCGATCTGTTGCTGGTTTGTTTGGCCTTAAAATGCGAGTGAACAAGAAGTTTTTTTACTCCGCTTCCCTAACTGTTTTTCGATTTGCCTCGACAGTGACAAGAATTTAGCACTTATGTTCTAAACATGCAATCGAAATGAGTTCTCGTAAAAGTACAAGGAGAAATATCACCAGCTTGTTTTTTTTGAGAAGTTTGTTTAGAGCACGTACAGGTAATTTGTTGGAGATCTTGTTTGAAGTTTGTCCTTTCTAGCCGATTCTGGTTCTAAGCCAAGCTGGCGTGTTTCAATGAAATGCATCGAATTGTAAATGATCTCGTTTTCAGAGATAAAGTGGAATAAATAAAGTACATCAATAAAACTCCTTGTTTGACCTTGAACCGGGAAAGACGATCAGACGTCACATCACGAGCTTTAGTACGTCTGTGATTTCTAATTTGGCGTGATTCCTATTCGCTGGCGTTTGACAGTCGACTGTAAAACGGCTTCTTTCCTTTGCCGTTCGCTCGCTTAGGATTTGCTCGTTTTCTTTTAAAACTCTTGCGATTCAAGAAAAATTAATTGCCTAACTGGTGAATTCGACAGTAGATTTCGCTGGAAAAACCGATATCACACTCATCCCTTCGTGATTGATGCGATCAGTCGGTTTTTCAGGTGAAATTAACCATGAAATTCACTAGTTAGGCAGCGAAGAAAATGTTACATAATTAAGCAATACCCGGGAAAACCAAAAGGCGGACAGTTCCAAAGCCTTTTATTTTCACTAATCCTACGGCCAGTAAAAATAAACAAGCCGAGAGCTCCGCTTTTAGGCTTGGCTAAATCTATATATTATTTGGAATTTGCAATATTGATTTTATTCCTAGTCTTCATTTGATTTGTATTGGTATGTCCAGTCGTTTCTAGCTCTGTCAATTCTTTTATGTTGATTTTCTTTTACTTGGTGCATTTGATGGTGCTGCATATTAATACTGTCAACCTTAAATCGCCCCCTTGGCCTCTTATAAGTAAAACCATCTGGTGTTAGAGTGAAATTTATAAGTGCCACTCTTTGAAAGAAAAGGGTTACCTTTTTGCAACTTTAATCATCACGATAAAGATCTCTCTTAATAAATATTGTTTATTGTTTGTCTATCTTTAAATGGTACATGTACACAAATGCTTATTACAAATAAGACAGTGAGATGGGTCAACAATAACATAGGACCCCAGTAATTGTACCTAACACCAGAAACAGATACACATAATTAGTTTGGCAGTGTTTAGGAGGCAGTGTGGCCCAGTGGTTAGGGTGCTTGCCTTGAGATCCAGAGATCTGAGGTTAAAGACCAGGCCTCGGATATTTAAAAGGTGGATAACACTATCCACCAGATAAACACTAGCAAAACCGATTAAGTTATCCAGCGGATAGAGCTATCCACCCTTAGAACAAGTGCCAGTTGATCACATGTTAAATTTGATCCTTGTAGTCTTTGGTTCAACTTCTCTGCTGCACCTGTATATACCCAACTTGTTTTGTCTTCACCCAAGTAAGATTCTTAACATTTGTTATTGTTGTTCTGTTCTGTCATTTTGTTGACTGCATTGATTGGCCCTGAAAAGCCCCTATGGGGAGTGGTCAATTGAGTATGCATACGCACGTATGTATGTATGTATGCTCATGCTGTATTACCATGCATGCATATATCAAAGATTTCTCAACCATTAGATCTGGAGTTCATGTTTTTTGGCTATAAAAGTGTTATCTCGCCATAGTCGGACAAAAACTCAATGAAGATTGACAATAGTATTATTAAAATGATTTCATTAATTGGATAGATCAAAGTACCTCTTAGGATATAATTGGCAAACTATAAACTACAAACAAGAATTGATTAAGAAGCTGCTGGTTTATCATTTTTAAGCCTGTTCCAGCCTACAAGATAGGGAATTAAAAGAGGGTATTATCTCAAGGCATTGTTTTAAAAACAACAGAAGGAAAGGCGGCAGAGGGTGCCTGGAAGAAAGGTCTTGGAAACATCTACTTCAAATGATCCACATTAAGACAAATGATAAAGAACTTATTTCATTTCTTTACATTAACAACAACAAGAGCTACAAGAACAACTTCATTAACAAAACAACTATAAAAAAATTGTTATACAACCACAATAACATTATTTATTTTAAGTATGGCTTTTCAAGGTCGTTAACAGTCAAACATGAATACGAAGCTCAACAAAGAAAAGCTAATGTCTGCGAAAAATAGACAAAAGTAATTTAAAGTAAAGATGAGAAGAGAAGTAAATGTTTAAATAAAATATTTCGAAAGCAGAGAAAAAAAGATTCAACGCATTCAAATCAACATAAGCTTTCTCAGTATTTAGAATCATAATTAAGGGGCAATTTGCCCAATTTTCACTTGAAAACAAGTTTGTGCAGCTACGGAAGAAACTTATTCCACATTCTCAGAGAAGAGAATAGGTGTTAACTTAATTAGCCTGGAACTTTTGGGATAACAAGTGGCTACAGTTCAAGAACAGAGTTGAACTAGTATTGAGAACAGATGAACAGTTGGGAACAAAATAAATAAAAAGTTCATAATTATTACAAGAAAAAAAGCTCAGATAAGGTTTACAGAGTCAATTACTGAAGCCAGAGGCTTATCTGGCATTACAGGTGATCAGGTGAACTACATATTCAAGATGGCAATTAAAAGAAGAAAATGGCTGTACAAATAAATATACAATTTAGGATACATAATTAAACCTGCATGCATGTAAAGCTAACTGTTACATGTACATTGTACATCTTATGAGAAAGAGTTCAAAGGCATTATGAGAGGAATTACGGTTCATGGCTGAACCATAAGAGGCCCAAGCTTGTGTTACGCGCAAGATGTGGCTGTAAAAAGTGGCAGATCAGCAACAACATTGTTCTAGGCACTTATTTTTGTTTTTTGAGTTAGTTTCACGACAAAGGAGCAAAGAAGCGAAAAGTTATCAAATAAATGAATGATATAAAGTAAGTTAACTCGTCTCGCTTACTTTGTTTTGTCTTTTGAATTTTTATTTGACTGTCTTGGGACGTTGTTCTTGAAGAGGCTGTCGTAATCGATTTTTGTTAATGTTAAATATTTTGGAGATTACACTGTCAGGTAATTAATACTGCATGGGAAGATTTCTCCATCTCATTTTTTTTTTTCAAAAGAGACAATTAAGTTGATTTTAAGGCTAAGAATAACGTCTTATATCGTTGCCATGGTAATGGTATTTTAGAATAAATTGTGATGTGAGAAATGTATGTACTTAATATGATTACCCTAACTATATCAAAGAGTAGAATATATTTATTTGTGAGGAAAAAAAGAGAAACTATTTGGAGCCTCCTTAAGTCAAGTTAAGTCAAGTCAATTTTATTTAAATTACACACAATATTATGTGGAGAAAATTAGAAGTTAGTTGGTGTGAGGTCATTACAGAATTCCCTGTAGAGATTATTTTTCCTACAACAGGAGTTTAATAATAATAATAATAATAATAATAATAATAATAATAATAATTTAATTCTTGAAACAGCGCATACAAGAAAAGTCTCGATGCTCTTTTACAATCAAATTTATAAAAAAGTGTATATGTATGTATGTATAAAAAGATATATATACAGCCACCCACCCGCCCTCAACAACCGCGCATTGGCTACCATCATACATTGCGTTGACCATTCTGACAAGCTTCGAAGGTATCCCATAACTCTCCATGATCTTCCACAAGGTTTTCCTGTGAACGCTATCAAAAGCCTTTTTGTTTATGAAACTGATAATCTTCATAATGTAACCTTTGCTAAAAATCTATTGGAGTATTCTAACGACTACAGTCGATCACTAGGTAAAAATAGCTTATGGTATTTGCAACTAATAATAATATGCAACTTTAATGAATTCTTGAATGGCAAATAAATGTGACAAATACTTGAAAAACTCAAGATTACAATGGTATAAAACTAATAAAATTCATACGATGTATTTAATAAATATATACAATGTCAGCTGAAATCAAGGTGACGCATCCCATTTCTTAACTGCGTAAGGGATAAAGCTATTCTGGAAACTAATAATACAACAGCTGCTGACAATATTGGTTTCGAGTCTCGAAGATTGCTTACCCAAGCTGTCATTAACGATGTTACAGGAGGACCATATTAATGTTATCGTTCCTTTCTTTGAAGAATTGGAGGATAAAATGTTGATTCCAATGCAGCTTCAATTTAATGTTAGTTTGAATGAAGACAATGAGTTGATTCATATGGCTAACGGTACTGATGATGGAAAAGTCGTTATAAACAAATTTGAACTATGGTTGTCTAAAATGGCTGTATTCCAGTTTTGTAAGCTCATTTATGAATGAATCAAAGTGGAAATACTTGAGAGAGTTATATGAAGTTTCAGCTCCGACTAGAAGAAGTGGTTATTTCCAGATTTCAGCGTCCATTGATAATGTCAATTTTATTTTTGTATATCTGAAGAAAAACTACCGAAATGCTATTTTGCATTAGACGGACCGGCGGTGCAAGTCTTTCAAACTGTGGTCTCGAATATAGAAATAGCACTTTTTATCCAGAATTAGAGTACGAAAGTGACAGAAAAGTACGAATATTCAATGATTTAAGGTCTTAAGCGATAAGAAAAAATGA
>NC_090881.1:14501488-14511488 GCF_036669935.1 Montipora foliosa
TCGATAAAGTCATCCGGAGAGATTATAAAAAAGAAACAAGCTTTGGTTAAGTGGAAAGGAATGATTTGACGGATATATGAAAATAAATTCTAATCTAATTGTATATATAAATGTATATATAAATCACTGTTTTAACAAACTGGTAAGAGATTATAAAGATTGTTTTACTTTGACTGAAATAGATGGATTGTTATTGATCATTCCATTTGTTGCTTACAAGCTGCTCAAAGGAACCGATTAAAAAAAAAAAAAAACTAACAATCCGAAAAACCACAGTTGTATTACTAAAAAATTACAAAAACAAAAAGATACCAGAATGGATGGAGATTTATAAGAGATATCCGAATCATACTATTTGCTTTTATGTTGAATGAAACGCATTTACATAAAGAAAATAATAATACAATCATATTATAAATGAATGAAAGTAAATTTGTAAGTTCAGAGTTCTCAGATGAAGAATCAATTTGCAGTATAAAATCAGATACTGATACATTATCGCTTCATGATAGTGATATTGATTTTATTGATGAGGAAGAAGACGATTATACAAGCAATGATACTGATTTTGAACCAGATTGTAGTGAACTTAGTGATAGTGATAGTAATGAAGATTATGAATCGGATCCTGGCGATTATGATTTGTCGTGGAATATGATTGAACCTGTTAAAAAACATTTGAAAATATTATAAGGCAGAATTATATAATGCATATTTTCAAAGACTGAAAATAAGTAAGTCATTCACAGTATACATTGCTGTTTTAGCTTATAGTAGCCAGAAATAATAATATTTCTGGCTATTTACATATTTTATTATGAGTGCATTTGTATCCATTTTTATTAGTTTTATTACATTTTTCACAATTATATTGTTTGCCTTACCATTTTTTTTATTGCTTCTTTATGATGTTTTTTATCTTCATCACTAACTCTCTTTGGTCTCTTATTTGCAGAATTTTTTGTAATCATATGGCATATCTTCGTTTTTAACATATTCAAATTTATATTTTTGTTGGTAATCTTTAAATACCAGTTTTACAATTTCAGCATTAATACCTAAATGTTGATAAACAGGATACGTGCTATGAAAGTCCAGTTCTTCATTAGTATTACAATTGATAGCTTTGACAATTTTTTTTTTATTTTGATGATTTTTCGCAGCAATTGTATAATTACGATCCTTGGCTGTTTTTTTACAGGTTTGTTGTTGTGTGATAAGCTGCAAATTACATAAGCGATTATCTTTTCTATGATTGTTAATATGATCAATTACTTTTCCATGTGGTATTAGACTATTGAAGAATTCCTATACAAATCGATGAACCTAAAACGAAGTTTGACCTTTTTAGCCATGAGCTCTTACAAGACATGACATATAACCGTTATTATATTTACTTCCTTGCAGGAAAACGTTTTTGATGATATTTCTAATTTTGACATCTTTTGAAGAAGCATATGTCATAAACAGGATGAAAATTATAAACGTAGCTTTTTATTGTTATATTTGTCATTATAATATAAAAACATATTATTTCTTTACATTAAAATATTTTTATGCGTTTTGTTTAAAGAATTAATATATTATATAACATTATATTATATAATGAATAAAAAATAATTGTAAAAAAATCGAAATCGCAACTTATACAGTTGTTATTAAAAATTGAAAATCAAAAAAACAAAACTAATACCAAAACCTCGTGAAAATGTTAAGGAAACGGTTAAAGTTAGGAAGAAAACAATTTTACCACCGATATAATTTAGGGATGATTATAAACCAACTACAACACCAAAAAAAATGGTTGAAGATTATGAAGAAAATATCATTTTACCTCCTCCAGAATTCAGAGATGATTATAAACCAACAAAAATAACACAAACTGAAAAAGCATTGAATGGTTTAACGAAATCATACGAAACAAGCATCAAAAACAAAAACAAAAAAGACCCATTGATTCAATTACTAAACACAAGAAAAGCTATTGAAACACATATTTAAAGCATTTTAAAATCAATGAAAGTTATTAATTTTTTTTGAAACATTGAAAGTTACTTTTATCAAACAAACAGGACGTGAAGGAAAAACATTAAAATCAGCATATTTCAATTGTCAACCACAAAAAGTTATTAATCCAACAGAAATACCAGAAGCTTTACAATTATCAAAACAACAGATGTTAAACAAGGTAGCTGCGCCATCAGCGTACGGGGCGGGGGGGCTTGGGGGGCTGCAGCCCCCTCAATCGGGGAAAAAATAGTATTATTCAGGCAAAACTGATGTACCGTTCGGGCAAAGACAGTAAAAAATATTTCATTATTTAATATCTTGATTTATTTGTTTTCACCCCGCAACTTGCCTAATCTTCTAAATGATCTCTGTCCTACTTTACGGGATGGCTTACTCGGAGTTAGAACATTGAGTTCTGCCGAGGAACTGGGAATGATAATTAAGACCGCGCTGGGATTGGAACTGCGTATGAGTAGTTTGGCGGGCATGTCGATTTATGTCAGTTCTCGAGTGCATGTGTATCTGGTGGATTGAAGTATGTCTTTGTCGAAGTCTCCTAAAAGGTTATATCGATACCGTGTGAAATGTGAAGAATGCAAAAAAGAATTCGAGTCCGACTATGTAGAAGTTCATTCCCGAATTGTTCACAGCGGCCGAAAAGTGAGATGTCTGCCAGTGGTAGAATCGTCACAGCTGAAATTAAGTGGTTTCTTCTCTAAAAGCAGTGCAGCAATCTCCAGGTCAGACACAGGAGGCATTGCTTGTTGGATATAGTCCAGAGAGTGAAAAACGTACATTTTCATCAACAGACGAAACTGTTGCAATGCGAGATCTTGAATCAATTGACCAAGTTTGCCCCATGTCAACGATCGAGCAAACCGGCTATAGAATGGTCCAGCTTCGAGTATGCTGACGCTGCAGCCTCTATCTGCACCTATATCTTGATATTCCTTTGATACTTTATCGGCTTGTCCAAATTTTCCATGGTTCCGAAACAGGTGTTAACGTTTTTAGGATTTATCGTGGACTCAACTCTCCGTGCCTTTGTAATCCCGGAAGTCAAGAAAAAGAAATTCCCAGATCTGCGTGAATCCATTTTGAAAGGTCGTTCGGTCTCCGTCAAAAGAGTCCAGCGTTTTTACCGCGTCATCTCTGGTTACTCTAAGTCTGCTCGTCTGGCTAAGATAACCGGGACACTCAGAAGAGACTTGGAGTACTGGCGTTTTCTCGACAAGTGGAGACAGTGCCTCCCTTGGCCTCGTGACAGCCATTTTATCGTCAAAATGTTTACTGATGCGTCCAATTTTGCATGGGGTGGAGTTATTTAGATTCCAGACAAGTCTCCAATCTCAGTCCGTGATTACTGGCCGGATAGCGCTCGTCACTACCCAATAGTTGTCAAAGAAGGTCGTGCCTTGGTTTTGACCCTCCAGGCCTGTAAATCATTCATTTCTGATAGCCGCCTTAATGTTCACACGAATAATATGGCATTCATGCATTAATGGCATAAGCAGTGGGAGGGGGGGGGGGGGGGGGGAATCCCCAGCTCAACGAAGCCCTTAAGGATCTCAGTTCCACACTCTTGGATTCCAACGCCACCGTATCATCCATTTACATACATACATACATACATACATACATACATACATACTTTATTGTTACCTCCCCAATGGGGCTTTTCAGGAACAATTATTTAAATTACTAAAGTTACTAGTAACTATACAATTACAACTAATCAAATTTTAGAAACATTCACAACATTGTCTAAAATTTGCAATCAATAAAAATACTAAAAATAAATGAAGTTCAAGAAGTATTTACAAAATTGTCTAAGAGCTTATTCTTTAAGATACGTTTAAAAACTTGAACCGAACAGCTTGATTTTAAAAAGGGGTCTAAATTGCTCCAAAGTCCAACAGTTCTGTAAATGTTCTTTGTCCTGAGGCTGTTTTAAAAAGAGGTATATTGAGCTTTTGGCTGCTCCTAGTTGTACGCTTGGTAACTTGCTCGCGGGTAATGAATTGAGATGTCAAATAGTTGGGATGTGTCCGGAAATGCATTTAAAAGCCACGATAGCTTGGCGATAGTATAGTTGGTCCTTAACGGGTAACCAAGACAAACTTTTTAAATGGGGAGTTACATGATCGTACTTGCTCGCGCCACTGACGATTCGACATGCGAAGTTCTGTACAGCCTGCAATTTCCGTATATTTTTCTCTGTGGTGTTTGCCCAGACGTTCGAGCAGTAGTACAACTTACTGAAAACTAAGGCGTTTATAGCGGTTAACAACGACGTTCTGTCAAGACAGTGTTTGACACGGCTAATTTGCGCAAGGCGTGCGATACATTCCGATACTGCGGTCTTAATATGATCGTCAAATGTCAAGTTCGAATCCAAAATCACGCCGAGATCTTCGGCTGATTGTACAGGGGAGATGTCCTTTCCCAACAAGGACAAACGAAACTCATGGAGCTTCGAAGTCATCTGTCGGCTCCCGAAAACGATTAATTTCTTCTTGTCTGGATTTAGTAATAGCCGATTTCTAAAGCACCAGTTGCGCACCCCGAGGAGGTCTTCGTTCATCTCCTCAACAATCCGTGGGGTGTCTTGTGAATGAAATGAAACAAACAATTTTGTGTCATCTACATAGCATTCAGTAGAGCAATTCCGTGGAGCTTCTGGTAGATCGTTAACGTATGTACTAAATAATAAGGGGCCCAGGATGCTACCCTGAGGTACTCCATATTCAGTTGGTATTGGATCGGAAACAGTGGAGTGAATTCGTACAACTTGATATCTATTTGTGAGATAGCTGTTAAACCATTGTAGCAAGCTGGTTGAGGCGCCAACGTCTTGTAGTTTTCTTAACAGTATTTGGTGGTCAACACTATCGAACGCTTTGCTCATATCTAGAAAAACACAGGCAGTTAATTTCTTATTATATATTCCTTTAAGAAAAGCGTCAGTCGTGTGAAGTAATGATGTTTCAGTAGAGTGCCATTTTTTGCTTCCGTTTTGTCTAGTCGTTAGCCTCTTCTTTGTTGTCAGATAGGTGACAAACTGATTGTAAGAGACTCTCTCACAGACCATTGACAACGCAGATAGTAGCGAGATTGGTCTGTCATCGTTAGAAAGTTCGTGATTGGGAATAGGTGTGATTTCGGCTGTTTTCCAGATCCCTGGGAATGTTGAAGATGAAAGAGAGAGAGAGAGAGAGAGAGAGAGAGAGAGAGAGAGAGAGAGAGATAATGGAGTTACGATGACTTCGAAACGTGGTAAAAATAAAAATATAGTCAGTTTCATATGTTTTTCTTTCTTAGTTATAAGTTTTTCTAAACAACTGCTTATAATAATAATAATAATAATAATAATAATAATAATAATAACAACAATAATAATAATAATAATAAGAATAATAATAATAATAATAATAATTGACAAGAAAAAGTGATTTAAATATCGGAACTGAAGCACTTATATTTGCAGCCCAAGAACAGGCACTGAAAACGAATTATGTCAAGTTCAACATTGACAAGTCAGTGGATTCCCCACTTTGCAGATTGTGTGGGGAGAAGGGTAAAATGATAAACCACATTATTAGTGAATGCAACAAACTGGCACAGAAAGAGTACAAGGGAAGGCATGACAATATTGCCAGATTGGTGCACTGGAAACTCTGTTGTAAGTATGGTATAGACAGAAGTGAGAAATGGTATGAGCACCAACCAGAAAGGGTTGTGGAAAACGAAAGTTTTAAGATCTTGTGGAACATGTCCATCAAGTGCGACCATATCATCGCAGCCAGAAAACCAGACATTGTTGTTGTAGAAAAGGAAAATAATAAGGTAATCAGTGTGGATATTGCGTCACCGTGGGATCACAGGGTGCATGAAAAGGAAGGTGAAAAGCTGGAGAAGTATCAGGAGCTAAAGAGAGAAAGTAAGAATATGTGGGGGATCAGACATGTAGAAGTTGTACCGATAGCTGTCCGTGCACTTGGAGGAGTAAGTAAAAGGTTTGATGGATTGCTAGGGATTGCTATCAAGAAAGGACTCTTGCAGAAAACAGCCTTATTGAAAACAGCAAGGATCCTAAGAAACGTTCTGGAAAACTAAACAAGAGGGAATGACCCAAAGAACCTTTGGCCATTGGCTATGGCCCGCCCCTTTGGATTAAATGCGGTATACCATCTGCCAGAGCGTAAACGCCATGAGGTAATAATAATAATAATAATAATAATAATAATAATGACGATGATGATGACGATGATGATGATGATGATGATAATAATAATAATAATATTAATAAGCGTACCACATGCTGCCCACTCATGGATAAAAGAACGCCAGAATTTGTTTGGGATTGCTCTTAACATAAAGAGACTGCTCACAATTGTATGGAAGCTTGGGAGACCGACCTTTACTTTGGATCAACACAAATTGGGAAAGTAAATATCAACAGGGGAATCTTTCAGGGAGATGCTCTATCCTCTTTGCTATTTGTTGTCACCCTGATCCTTCTGACTAGGATACTACAGAAGACCAAGTACGGATACAGCCTGAATGGTGTAAACATAAATCACCTTTTCTACATGGATGACCTGAAGTTATACGCAAGGTCAAAGAAAGAGCTAGAATCCTTGGTCAATACAATGCGTATCTTCAGCGCAGATATAGGGATGGATTTTGGTGTTACCAAACGTGCCAAGCTTGCAATCAGAACGGGCAAAGTCGTAGCCACAGAAGGAATCAAGTTGCCAGACGGCAAAGAGATCAAGAACCTAGAAAAGGGAGACAGTTACAAGTATCTTGATGTGCTGGAATTGGATGAGGTACAGTGTAAAGATATGAAGATGAAATTAACTGGCGTGCAAGGAAACTGCTGCGGTTCAAGATTAACGGAGGGAATATGATCTGTGGAATAAATACAAGGGCTGTGTCTGTGCTACGTTATTCTGCGAGCTTTGTTAATTGGACCAGGGCCGAGATAAGAGTACTAGAGAGAAAAACCAGGAAGTACCTTAGCATGTATGGGGCGCTGCACGCCAGAGACAGTGTAGCAAGAATCTATCTTCCGAGAAAGAAAGGTGGACGAGGCCTAATTTCGATAGAGGACTGTGTGGACCAAGCTTTAATTGGGCTCTCCAGTTACAATGCTCAAAGCGATGACGTGCTGCTCATAGCAGGGAGGGGAAACCTCTACAGCCCCCAGGAAACAAGCAGAATTCAGGAAGAGAAAAACCGAGGAAACGATATGTGAGGTGAAAGAGAAACAGCTACATGGGCAAATCTTAAGAGATATGGAAGGAGAAGCAAGTGAAAAGAGCTGGGAATGGCTCGAGAAGTGTCACTTAAAGAAAATCCCCAAGGAACTAATTATGCCTGCGCAGAGCCAGTAACTCAGAACAAATGCTATCAAGGCGAAGATAGATAAAACTAAGAACGACCCTAGCTCTAGACTATGCAAAACGAAGAGACCGTAAAACATTTGCTTAGTGAGTGCCCGAAATTAGCCAAGACAGAGTATAAGCGCCGACATGATAACGTGGCCAAAGGGGTCCATTGGGACCTGTGCAAGCATTACGGAGTTGAATTTGGTGATAAGTGGTACAAGCACGTTCCAGAACCGGTGGTGGAAAGCTCAGACGTCAAGATATTGTGGAATTTTACCATCCAGACAGATAAGAAATTACCGCACGATAAACCAGACATTGTGGTTGTCGAGAAGACCAGCAGGGCATGCCATATCATAGACGTAGCATGCCCCGGTGACTGCAGAATCAGACTGAAAGAGGAGGATCGTCAGGACCGCCTTTGAAGTCAAAACCCTCTGGAAACTGAAAAAGGTTACCATTACACCAATTGTTTTAGGAGCATTAGGGATCTATACAGACAGACCGGAAAAATACCTAGAGGATATCCATGTTGGGCTTCACACCTACACAATGCAGAAGACCGTCCTGTTGGGCTCAGCCCGGATCCTGAGACAAGTTTTGGATTGCTGAGGCTGCTTGTTGCAGCTTGTGCCAGAGCTACCAGCATGATATTGCTGTGATTTGGGACACATTTCAAATTTGATTTAAAGAATTTAAAAGTCAGTGAATTGGAACTTTTCACTTGTTTCACAGATGTGCGGCAGATAATGAGAAGGAACGATCACCAAGAGTTTCTTTGACTTAATGGGCGGAACTTGAATACACTGGGAACTTGATAGCAGATAGCAGTTACTTTTACAGGGACGAACCAGGTCAGCAAGGTAAGAAGATGCTAGTCCATAAAGGCTTTGTAAACAACAGCCAAAATCTTAAACTGGATACGGAAATCAACAGGTAGCCACTGAAAGTACTTTTAGCAGAGGGAAGGCTATTATTTTTTCTCCGACCTGGCAATCCTTATAAACAATGGACCGTCCTTAAACCCATTCTAAAATTAATTAATTAATGAATTAATAATAATAATAATAATAATAATAATAATAATAATAATAATAATAATAATAAAATAATAATCATAATAATCATAATAATGATAAAACTCCCCTTCTGCAAACAACGTAGCTTTCTTAGTTTGAGAACTTGTGAGCAATGGTAAAACTCGGAGTTTTTTCGTTGAGATCGTGTGACTATGTGCTAATTCTGAATGAAATTCGCAGTAATCTGACCAAAATCGGGAGCGCTCATGTGTATTGTTACACTCATCGCGATGACTAAATGGCTTCGCATCCATATATGGAAATCTGCGCTGTAATTGGAGAGCACTACATTCGTTTCAATAAAAAAACACACATGGAGGAGGTGAGACGAATTTGAGGAACTTAAGACTACGGAACCTGCGGAACCTGCGAAACCTAGAGAAATGACTGTTTTTATTGAAAGCCGATGATAAAAGCGGTAAGATTTACATTAGTATTTGTGAAATATCGACTGTACCCCCTAATTATCTTGTTCCAGGTGGCATTTCTACAATCCTCGCCAAAAATCCTTGAAACACCCCTTTCCCCTTGACAGTGTTGAGACGACATTTTCCTCTGTGACTGGCTACACCAACATTGAAAAAGGGAGGGGGACGAAAACGGTGTGAGAATGTTCAAAGTGTTTCAAGGTTTTTGTCTAAGATTGTAGCTCTTATCTTCGTATTTGCAGCACCTGATTCAAGTTAGCCGATTAACTGGTGGATTGCGTAACAAGTCACAACAACAATGACCTTGTGATCAATTACCTGCTTGCGGTGACTTGTTTTTTGTTGTCGTTGTTATTGATGTTACGACTTACAATGCCGCAAATAAAAATGGAAAAAGGAACGTATCGTTGCTTCGGTTACATGTTTTTCCCTTTGTGGGAAAATTGATATTTTAAAAAAATCATATTATTTGATTCTTCTCGTCGAGAAATAAATGTAGCATATACGCTCACGATACAAGTGTATTTATGGGCAAGGCCTACAACATCAAGGAAACCATCCCGCCACCAACTGACCACGCACCAAATTCTCCTTGTTACCACAAGAGATCGAACAATCCTGAAGTCAAACAGAAGCCGTAAAAATAAAGAAAATAATACAAGCATAAAAGGCAAGAGAGGCGATGACCAGCCGAAGACAATCTCACCAGTAAATTCGAAAATAACCTTAAACAGACTCAAGTAATGGCACGAGAAAGATTAGGAAAACTGGAAACATACAAGACTGACCTTGCCCACTGCCTTAACAACTGCGGATAGGTACTAAACTAAAGCTATAAAACCAAAATGACAACTGACAGGCAGCAAATACCACCATCACGTGACCTGCATGTCGCGAAAAAAAAAAACAATTAAAAATTCTCAAACCAAGCAGGATCATTTTTTTGAGGTCTTAAAATGAGTTGGTAGATTGTGACTTGTCACGCAATCGACCAGTTAATCGACTAACCTCAATCAGATGGTGCAAATACACAGATAACAGATAGAAATGGCACCTGGAACGCGGCAATCAGCGGGCAAAGTCGATATTT
>NC_090881.1:14518988-14548988 GCF_036669935.1 Montipora foliosa
AACAAAAGTTCCGATTGGCTGTGTGATCTTAATTCTTTAATGTTCCAACCATACTAAGCTTTTCTACACATGCATGTTCGCCTTTTTTCTGATTATTTCAACCATGAAAAGTTTCATAATATACCTGTTTCATTTGTATCTGCGCTACATAATTACAACACCCGCAGTGCATCATCCAATCAAGTTTTCATACCCTCATTTCGATGTAATCTTTCGAGATTTTGCCCCAGCATTTTTGGAAGTGTCTTTTTGGAATAATATTCCGCAATTCATCAGGGACAAACTATCTCACTGGTTCCTTGCTCAATACTAATGAAACATTATATTTTTCATAACTTACTGAGCTATTTCATGATCTATTTTCCTTCACTGTTTTATTAAAAATTTCGTATTTTGTTATATTACGTAACTTTAAGGGGTACAGCAATAGTTGTAGAAGTGGCCCTCTCCTTTCCTTCCACTATACTATGTAAATTAATTTAAGTGTTGTAATTTTTTATCGTGCGTTTATTACTTTTTTTGACGCTTTATCTACTTAATTATGTATCAGTTAGGGTTTGGAGGAATAAAAAAATACTAATAATAAAAACAAATTTAAAAAAAATTCTACTCGGCTGTCAGATCAGTGACATTGGCGTACATTCTTGTGTCGTACTGACTGAGGTTTACATATGTCTGCAAAAGAAAATTTGGAATGTGTTAAGCTTCAGTTTTACTTAATTGTTTAAACCAAGAAGATCATACCCTAGTTGATTTAAACATTGAAGAAGGCCGAGAACGAGGGAATACGGTAATTAACAAGTGGTTGTGAGAATAAAAGGATTAAAATTGGAACATAGATGACAGTGGAAGACTAGGCTTTTCGGCGCAGGTAGGTTTGACTTAAGTTTTCGTGGAGACCAGAACGTCAGGAGAAACCCCCTTCATTAATCCCAGCGCTGGCGTAGTGGTGAGAGCACTTGTTTCCCACCAGTGTGGCCTGGGTTTAATTCCCAGACTGGCGTCATATGTGGGTTTAGTTTATTGGTTTTACGCATCTCCGAAATGTTTTCCTCTCCTTAAAAAACCAACGTTTGATGGTTTGAGTTGGTTAATTTGCTTATTTCAGTTTACAGTGGCCCCAATTAATGCACTAGAAGACTAGACACTTAAATAAAGTTCCTTTTATTTCCTTTCCTTTCCTTTCCCCAAATTTTCCCTTGATTTCTTTACCTTGTGATTCCTCTCCATATCCTTCATTGTTCTCCTCAGCTTTTCAAATGTCGGTCGATCACTTGGGTCTTCTTCCCAACACTTCATCATGATTTCATACCTAAAATTAAAAGGTTCTTACTTCACTATTGGGAGGTTGTTTATGCAAGCATTAAATCGTCTACTTATTACTCAACATCACAATTGAGAAGTAAGTATTTTACAGTTTGCTGTCCACATGTCTTGGCTTTGGCATTCTGTATCCTTGTTGAAGTTTATCCGCAATAAGCCTGGCGTTTGTGTCCGGGTATGGTGATCCACCTATGGGTATAAAGATCCAGCCTCAATAACACTTGATACGAAAACGTGAAATTTGCCCAGTTAAGTAAGCGATACTGATTGCAGAACTATTTTCAGTTATTAGTGTGCACATTTTTGTAATTAGGTCAAATCGTTTCTAAATTGAAGCGTACCAATTGTTAGAATTTCATAGAGAAGGATGCCATAACTCCACCTGCAAAAAGGAGTGAGAAAAATAAGATGCAGGAAATGAGACTGGAAGTAAGGAAGCATGCATTTCAAAAATGGAACAATCATTAGAGAAAAGAAGTAACAACAACTCTTAGGAGGAAGATATTTAGGTCTGCTGCAAAATGAAACGGGAATGGACAACAATCACTTCCAAAAGGAAAATAATTTAAACTTTTTACTGACACGGATATACTTACACATCACTTTGTGTTGTGTACACTCCGTAAAGCAAGGCCTCATATGCAGTCCATTTGACAGGTAATCGACCCTATGTACGAAGACAATTACAGCATACTCTTAGAAAAAACGAATACATCTGGTACTTGATCGTAGCAAGTAAAGCATTTTCGCGAAGCAAAGTTTAGTTGTAGCTTTACCAGACTTTTTTTGGTATAAATATCGTCCTGGGCCACATTCCTCGCCATCCCAAAATCTGTCACCTTGCATCTCTCTCCTTCACCAACAAGAACATTTCTCGCCGCCAAGTCGCGATGGACAATCTGACAGAAATTGAGTTAACATGTATTAAGAAGAATAGTAAATTTAACGACAAAATTAACTCTATCAGAAGCGTCCCATCTTCAGTAAATCTCAAAGTATTCTAAGTGGGCCTCATTATCAAGGGAACACATCCATATGAATCTACAATTTCTAATAATTGACCATAGTTTGAGTCCTGTAATGCGGTCTCCTCAATCAACAGCGAATAGAGGAAAGATTTTTAATCACACACGACATTAGAAAACGCTAACCGGTAGGAGATAATCAAGTTGTTCTATTTTAAGACCGAAGAAAAATCCCCTGGCGTCCGAAGGAAAACCTTTAGCTTTAATCACCCACCCAAACATTCTTTTCAATTAAATTCGTGTTAATTTACGTGCACGGACATGTTTCACAACAGCCATAGTTTGATCCTACTCTGAATTGGAGCATCATGAAGGCAGCAAAAAAGGATGCAATTCAAAGACCTGTAACCTCTTAAGTTACATTCACAGCTGTCTAAACTAAACTGAACTTCCATAGCTCAGTTATATGTCTCATTCTCAGCCTGGTTGCAGTTCCGTTTCACTTACAGTATCAATGTAATAATGAATATCCTGCAAATGTATTTTCATGGTATTCTAAACATTTATTTCCTATTGATGGATGCGGACTGATGGCGATCTTCCCTTGGTGAGCAAACCTTTTTCGAACACAAGTAACACATCCCATCAGCAACCTGCCAAGCGAATTTTATCAGCTGTTCCGAAGTCAGATTGGTCTCCGGTTGTACATCCGGGTCCTTATAGTAAGTGTCGTTCAGTCCTCGGCTCTTTCTTAGGTATCCCAAGAGGTCTCCAAATGGAACATACTCGATCAAGACCATCAGTGGTTCTGTGGAAAACAAGGTTCCTGAAATATGGTGTGTTCATATTCATCCTAGGAATTACTAGCTTCTTTCAACACTCTCTTAACAAAATTCCCAATCCATATTAGTCACGTTTTACACCATGAAGAATAAAACTGATCCATGTTGCAAAAAGAAATTAACTTCTTGATAAACTTGACTCAAGATTCTTGAGTGTACTTTCGCTTATTCTTTGAACCACGTTCCATCCCTAGCCCGCCTCGAGCTACACCAGAATTGGCTTGATTCATTTCTTAAATGAGAGAAAACAAAACAAAACAAAACAAATTTAAAAGCACAACAAATTATGAAGACGTCAGTTTTACCGCTTTCAGTGACGCATCCGATGAGCTTGATAACATGAGGATGAGGTTTCATTTTTTTCATCAGCTCCAATTCTGACAACAGATCCTTTCTATCTGACGGAGGAGCATTGACTAGGAAGTAAAAAATAGAAGTTCTTGATGGCAGTTGACTCGGGACTGCTAAAGTAGTACCACAACAGATAATCGTTGAAGTGTAAATACTTTGAATTATTTTAGCTAAGAGCAAAATAATCCAATTGTGGAACAGAACAAATGATGTTACGCGAGGATCAAGTTTACATATGAAGGATTGTAGTTATTAACGCCATTTTTTTTTATTAATTTAGCGAGAAACTGCATGGCCAGCAGTAAAAGACATGTACTTTTTCATATATAGTGCTGATATCCTTTGATCAATGTCTCAAAGCAAGCTCACTTTATAAACCTTATCAAGCCAGTTTACCGCTTCCATTGTGCGCTTTTAAAAGCAGTATCAACAAATGAGTGAAAGCACATGTCAAGGATAAGCGGAAACCAACCTTTCAACATTTTTACTGCCACTGTCGTTTCCTCCTGATGTTCTCTTACATTTTTCACTGTTGCCTGGGCAACCTGAGAAAAGGCTCCTTTACCGATGATTTTGATAACATGAACATCTTCTTGACTCACTTCCCAGCTTCTTCCAGACGGATGAAGTGGCATGTAAGATCCACTCCCTGCAGCTTGACTCGCAGGCTCCTTCGTATTTAGATCGCTGGGAAGTCCTAATTTGTCTTTAACTTGCAAAGATACTGGATTCTGGTGATAATTAATCCACAAAAAATGACAGTAAAGCTCTAATTGTATCTCTCAGGGCTACTGCAATGCTAGTCTCTGTTTCCATTATCGTCCATCTTTCTCCCCAAGATTTGCTTTCAACATGATTCAAATAACAGACAACCATTGCAACGAGTATTCCAGGAGGGGGACAGTTAGCGCAGTGGTAAGTGTAGCGGCCTTAAACCAGTGCATCCAGCTTAATTCTACCAGCATCCACGCAATTATAAACTTACTTCAAGAGAGATGTGTAGCAAATACACTATATAATGGAACAACAGGATAGCAACCTTAAGCCTACAAAGAGAGTTTGGCGAGCTTACAACGGTCTTCAATAGACTGAATGCTTTGGCATTGAAGAACCCATAATCAAACTCTCTTAATCCAGGGTTCATCTTACACATCTTTTCTTCTGGCAAGATCTCATTAACAACTTACCATCGGTATAAGATCTCCACATCTTGGACAAGGACGACGGCGCATTTTCCATATCACCAGGGAGAGAACAATAATTATGATCACCAGAAAGACGATGAATAAGTTGTAAAAAATATGCAAAACAGAACAAGAACCTAACACAAAGAAAGCACAAACAGACTTGTAATGCAGGACCACAAAGTTTCCACTGAGAGCAATGGGTATTTAGCACAACTGTTTCTTTGTCTTCTTCTTCTTCCTTTTTTTTTTTTTTTGGATTCGGGTATGCTCGTAGAGCAGGAAAATAAATAATCTTTTTCATACACTTGCAGTACGATTCGTGACGATTTCATGAACATCGTTGAGACGCTGACTAGTCTACCTAAGGCTCGTTTTCTCACGCTTCGCAGTGAGAGAGAGAGAGTGATTTAAGTCAACTAAAGGAAACTAAAAGAAAAAGAGCATGCATGTTTTCTTTGTCAATTCGTTATGGGTCGTAGTCATGCACAATAACCTGCAAGTACTGCTGTTGTTTCGCAGTTATTAATCTTCATCTAGCCTTAGCTCAACATTTGTATGTGTATATTTTTCAGAGAATTTTTTGGCTTTCCATCGTTGATGTTTCCTTTACTTATTAAGATCAGATGATTTTGTACGTGAAATGAATAAGAGTTATTGAGCACAGTTGAATCTTACACTTACTATCCAGTTTTATGAGGAACCCTAAGCTCGGAATTAAGCAATGATTTACCTTTGGTTTATATCTCAAAAGCGGACGTACCTTTCTGACTTTCCAGAGGTCTTGGAGTTGCTAATGGAATAAGAGCATGATCTTAGTTAGTCCCAGTGTTTGACGGACCGGACGGCAAGTCCTCCTTCGAGGAGCAGGCGTAGCACAGTTGGCTAGTGCGCGGCGTGGCGAACCCAAGTTCGATCCTCGGTGACTCAAACGTCTGTTTGGACTTTTCTCTCATACGTACAGCTATAGCTTTAAGCACCGTAAAATGGAGCACTAACAGAGGGGGGGAGACTTCCATTGATACCATCCTCGTAGCTGAAGGGACTACCGACGTTAAATAAGCTGAGTTTACGTCTTCCCTGGCAAATTTCAGGAGAGGAGCACCTTCAAAAAGTTAACGCCTTATGCCTATCTTTGTCTTTAAATTAGAGATTTTTTTTCAATACAGTTACACCTTCTAAAGGAAAATGTTTACTTTAACAGTTTTCCTCACCTCCACCATATGGCATCTGCACTATCTTGATGTTTTCTGCAGTTACCACACTCTCGCCGTATTTGCTTGATGCGGTAACAACCAATTCATGCTTTTTTTTATCTTCCACTTTGACAACGAACACACGATTAGAGATGTCCTTTACTTCTCCAACGTTTGTCCACTTCTTGTCACTTGCAATTCTTTTGTAGATGGTGTATTTGGTGATGTCCGCTCCATTCTCTTCTGGTTTGTTCCAACTAAGGATAATTTTGTTACTATCTATCTCATCTTTGACAATAGTTACAGGTTCTGGAACACCTGTCGATTAAAGTACACAAACTTACCCGAAAGGAGAAAAACAAATAAGCATAATCTTTTCTTGGCTTAGAAGAATAAGCTGGATCTCAAGAAGCTGTTCATAACTAGCATGAAAATGAAAAGAAGAAATATTTAACCCAACCATCAAGACGTAGCCTGCACCTCATCAAACGTCCCCGTAATGTTAAGTTGAGTATCCTTGTTGGTACGTAACCCTATTCACCCCCATCATAAATTTCCACATTGGTGTAATTATCGAGCGGTGGAGTACCTCAAATTCCAAAGTACCCTTCATTTAGTTAGGCGCTACATATGACTGACAACCCAGGAATTAAACGCTTTTGGAAGGAGCGACAATGCTTTCTGTTTCTCGTTGTAAAGTCCCAGCTGTAAGATTTATTCAACTTGAATAATCCAATACACAAGAGCTCGAACAGGACGTCAGGAAATTCATAATTTTTCTAACGTGATTTCCTCAGGCGGATTTGTGTTTAAAACTAGTGGAAACGTGCCTGTGAGAAAATCCATGCAGAGGGTTGGTATCTAAGAACTGACAGACTTTGTTGGTGGTATCACATTAAAAAAAATAATAATAAATAATAGAAAATAAAACGCAACCTCGTTCCCAGGGTCTTCTCTGCCGCCTTTGTCGTTGAGAAGAAAGACCCTGGTTCAGGCAAGTCACGTGGTACTCAGGCAAAAAACACTCTCCCACTGGGCGAAGGCGTACTCGTTTGACAACGCTGCTTAAAATAACCAATCTTTATCTTACAATGTAAGATTAAAATCAATTAAAAGCTCAAAGAGGTGATGTTCTATTCCCACAAGAGATGAATTCCCACAAAGCGTTTAACCTTTTTTGACGGATAACACCCTTGATGTTGGGTGGCAAAGCTGAATTTGCTTCTATAGAACATACACTATAATAAAGCAATACACCAAACACTACGCCGGGGTATACTTCACGATTTGTTACAAATTAAACACTACTGTTTGCTGCGTGCAGTTGTACAAATATCTTGACAACGACAATTCTAATACACGAAGCTGTTGATACAGAAATGAGCCAATGTTGTCTACTCGCTGTACAAGCTTAGGAATCACTTTGTTAAAGATTAGAAAGAGAAACGAAAACGAACAAGCAGGCAGAGAAGAGAGACCCTGGGAACGAGTTTGACTTAAACCTAGCTGCGTACAAGGGAAACCATAACATTGCGTCGTGTCACCTATCTTCCAAAGCCACAAGTTTTCCGGTATTCTTTCCCTCTCCGCAAACTATCTTAATGCTTGCTACGTGACCGTCACCAAAACAATAAAAATAATAAAATATTAAAAAATCATACACTATTTTGCTCAATATTAACGCGACTTGTCACCTTGCGAGGTCCTCGATTTCCAATGTTCTGTTGTAGTTTTCATGCCATTCTCATTTATAACTTGTTGGTCCAAAAGCAATGTACTTCGTTGCTTTGCGGTTCACCGTCCAATGCTTTTTCATTGGCGTTCCAAATTTGAATTGCCCTTATTCTTGATGACTTCTGACTAGCTAATTTCACCACCAAGCTTTGAATTTGAAAATCAAAGGTATAAATTTTAGCATAAGCTAAATCCCAAAGGATAAATAAAATTGTAGAGAAAGCCCACGTGCGAACAGTATGGCATGAGCAAATGATGTGAATAATTTTGTGAATTTTGAGCATATGACGTCATCATGTACAAGGCATATTGAGCGTTAAACGCACGAAATACAAAAAAGAAAGACACCTTTTGAGTGCAGCCAAGGAAAAATTAAAACTGTGTCTTAGCAGGTTTTTATTATTATTAAGTGTCACGACATGATATTTCATTTTTATGCTGACGACGTCACAACTCCAGAGAACTACCCAATTCCAAATCGCGTCTTGAAATAATTATGCATTCAAGATATCACTCAATCGATGACTACCAAAAAGTTGAAACTTGACAACTGCAAAACTGAGGGCCTTATATGTTCAATGCCCGCCACCACCCATCACCTTCTCTAGATTCCATCCTTGCTGGATCAGATGTAATTCAGCCATCAGAGTCGGTGAAGAACATTGGTTTTTATGTCTTTATGGTGTTAGCAATGGACAAAAAAATAAAGAACGTGAGTAAATCTGCATTTTACCATCTGCGCATCATTTTTCATAGGTATTTCCTTCAAACATTATGAGATTCTGATACATGCTTTTATATCTTCTAAGTCAGATCATTGTAAGCTACTATTAATATTATCAGGCCTTAACCAGAATCAGATGAGCAAACTCCAATATGTACAAAATTCCAAGGGTTCCACACGATTTCTTTTCCTTAGATTATGTATTAAGCACCTTTCTCAAAATCCTTGCTGTTCCTAATAGTGCAGTCTTTTTGTGGTAGTGCACTTTAAGTTCAGTACACACTATGTCACCGGGTTGTAACAGTGTAAAAGTGTAAGTCCGTGGTGACAATAGACCCGCAGCGCGTGCACAACTCATGAAAATAAACAGGTCTGTTGGAAGCGTACTTGAGTTTCAAGAAATGAGTTCCAAGATTGGCAAAAATTTGTGACGCTGATGAACAATAAGGCAGCTGCTATTTCCAAAATGATGGAATTAACTGGTGATAAATAACCTCGTCTGGGAGACTGAACTTTTGACTTTGCAGAAACAATATTCAACCTCAAGAGTTGGGCGATTGTGATCTTTGTGTTTAATTTGCACATTTCCTGTCAAACTGTATAACACTTCATTTTGACATAGATGTATCCTTTTTTTCACCAGTTCTTAGTAAACACGCTAGCTAGATAACTTGATCATAGCGGCCGCTGAAATCGACGTCACTTTCGATTTTGCGATTTCCTTGTGCAGCCAAAAGTACAATAGAAAAATGAACTTAGCAAAAATCTCCCAAATTGTTTTTCGCTGATGGTAACTTTTTACATCCGCGGTTGAACATTTATGTTGTTTTTATGTCGCAAATTTTGTTGCTGATAGCAAAATATTTCATTGTGTATCGACACTTCCTGAAAACTTCTTTCTGCTCTTCCTTAAAACTGTATATCAACATTTATTTAATTTTACATCAACATTTGTTTTTATAAAGCAGGCTCACAAGGCGATC
Organism: Montipora foliosa; assembly: GCF_036669935.1. NCBI lineage: Eukaryota > Metazoa > Cnidaria > Anthozoa > Scleractinia > Acroporidae > Montipora > Montipora foliosa. Next base: position 14,528,291 of record NC_090881.1, read on the forward strand.
CTCGATGTTTTCGAGAATCGAGGATCGAGTTTTGAGGCTCGAGTTTCTAGATTAAAGGATCGAGGATCGAGGACCGAGTTTCGAGACTCTCGAATTTTTTTCCAGGGTCTCGATTAGAGATCTCGAGGTGAAAAAAAAAAAACTTTTCGACAGCGAAACAATAGCGTTAGACAAAAGCTTTTGACATGCATACAGCATACAACATCGAAATATTTTTCACGATCCCTTTTACTGTATGCACTTTTTTTAAATCACCGCTCATGCTTTCTTGACTTGAGTGTTTATAACTGCTGAATTACCGGGATACTTTTGATAAACAGCCCTAATCCGGACGCTAAAAAATTCTAGGAAACACTTTCATAACACTGAAAATGATCTTCGGTAAACTGCAACTGGCGGCAGCGGCGTCCTCAACCGAACATGCTAAATGTAAACAAACTTGAAAGTAAATTCAGGTCGGAAAGTTACAAGATACTGTGCCGTGCAAAAAATTTAAATTTCGTGAAGACCGTTTAAATTTATATCCAACTCATTCTTGTGTCATCAACTTTGAGTATTCTGAAGTAGTGAGCGTACAGCTAGCGCACACGAGAGAGAGCTAACAACGCGGGTACAAAGCGACCGATTGATATCGCAAAACCTACAACGCTAGCTAATTTATTTTATTTTATTTTTTTAAGCACGCGAAATAATTCAAAAGGAATTGAACAAAGAAATCTACATGCTTTGCAAGAGTTTCTGACGAACGCGAAAAATAATGGAAACCAACAGTAAGAAAGATCCGTAAAATAAACAGGAATAGACGCGTGGAAAATTACATTTGTAATCAAGAGAAAACTTCTTTGTTTTATGCACTCGAGAGCCTACCATCATTCTCTGGAAAATTCCTCGAAAGCCCTCGAGGGTCTCGAAACTCGACTCGAGCCTCGATCCGCGAAATTTTCGAGAATGGAGGATCGATAATCGAGTTTCGCGGATCGAGCTTCGAGGGACTGTCAACTTTACGCTCTGCTTGCCTATTTTTTAGGAATGTATTTTGGAGTGTAACGCCCAGTTTCCCAACCCAGTCGCCTAACTTTGTTGTTACTTCACCTAAGGCGCCAACAATCATAGGTATTACCTGAGCACTTTCTCCAATTCCATATCCTCATAATTTCTCTCTTTAGGTCTTTGTATTTTTCACCCTTTTCACCTTCTTTTTTCTCTAATTCTTGAATCTCCAGGGGATAGCAACAACAACAAATAAGTTCTTGTCTTCCTTATCAATGATTACAATTTCAGGCCTTCTTGCTTCAATAAAATGGTCACATTGGATGCTGACACCCCAAAGATCTTGATTCTGTCATTCTCCACTACACTCTCGGGTGTGTGCTCATACCGCTTTTTGCTCTGCTCTAATCCATATTTCTCACACAGTTTCCAGTGGACCGCCTTCGCAACATCGTCATGTCTTCTTTTTTATTCCTTCTGACCTAACGTTACACCCGCTCACAACGTGATCGACATTCTCAACCTTCTCACCACACAACATACACAAGGGAAACTCCGCCGTCTTATGATGTTTAACGCCGTTGGTCCAAAGAGCTTGCTCATGCGCAGTACATAATAGGGCCTCAGTCTACACTTTCAAATCCGCCTTTCTCAACTATTACCATGTTTCCACAACATCTGTCGTGTCTAGCATTTCTCTCAAATACTGGCTGTACATATTCTTCCCCTTCCAATTCCTTAACTTCTCCTCATGCCACGCCTACTTGAATTCCTTACTTTCTACACTTTTTTCGTACTCAATGACATTAGTGGCTTTGACGCCTCCAAATAGATCCTCCTTCGAATTCTTCACATACTATCCCAGTATAATTTCGTCACTTCGCAGCTGATTAATGCACGCCTATCTTTCGCCCTCGCCAGATTCAACCTATCAACATCACTCTTGAGATGAAATGCTACATACATGGTCAGGATCTGTCTTGTCTTTCTGTCCAGAGTTCTCAACTCATTGTCTGTCCATTTGATGACATATCTCATGACCGCACAGCCCACGTGTTAATTGCTTGGATCTTATTCTTGCCATTCACTCAAATACGTAATTCTTGTCACTCAATCATAATTAATTATGCATGTTTCGCCTAGTTGTTATATAGTCCTAACGGTTTTTCAAATATTCTGTAACTGAAGATGATGTTCATAACATCGAAAGCGAAACATGTCTTGGACATTAAAAAATGTCGTAATTTTCTTAAAGATAACGATTTGCTTTCTGCTGTCTCGACCTCTTGCCATTCAATTTTCACTTCTTCAGCACAATCTTCAGTCTCCTCTTATATTCCTTCTTACACTGAATCTTCATCTCCCCTTCTTTTACACTGTATAATTCTAGAATCCCCAAATATCTGTATCCATACTCGTCTATTTGTTTCTTTGCGTGCCCATCTGGAAGGGTTATACCATTCTTCTTCCCCACATTCCCTCTGTTGAGAACCATTACACCACACTTCTTCAATCCAAATTCCATCCCGATATCCTCGCTGAACACATAAGATTCCTAACCCTAACCCAACCCATAAACAATAGATGATTGATCTTGTACTGTTTACGGTCCCATTCATAACATGCCTTTACCTCACACAGGATCCAAGTCACTGGTATTATTATTGTCATGATTGTTATTTATATTATTATTATTATTATTATTATTATTATTATTATTATTATTATATTTATTATTATTATTATTATTATTATTATTATTATTATTATTATTATTATTACTACTATTATGATGCAGTAAAACTATCTGTATGCACAGTCTTATAAAGCGACACAGGGCGCTAAGCGTAACCTGTGCGCACAAGCGAAACTTAAAAGGAATAACCAAATGAGTAAAAAAATAATAATAATAATAAAAAAATAAATAAATAAATAAATAATAAAAAATTAAAAAAATAAAATAATATATATATATATATATATATATATAGATACGTAGACTTGAACTAGGTCAAAAACATTTATTTGCTACTCCGAGTTTCATGCTTCTCACGAAGCAATCATCAGGCAACTGCCAAAAAGAAGGAATACATGATGTTTTACAGTGATTTTGAAAATAACGGTAGCAATTCACTATAGGCTGGGGTGCATAGCAACGGTTAAACAATACAAACTGTTTCCAGTGAGCTGCTAAAAATAAGCCTTAAATAATTACGCTATTGAGAAGGAATTTCTTTGCATGTCTGCAACTTGTTACAAGCTCATTTCTGTTGTTAAGGGTCGCCAAATCTGGTCTACAAATTATATAGTATTTCTCCCACAGACATAAATTACACTTCTTCGTTACATTTGAATAGGATCTCGCATGCCTAACAATCCGCCATTTAATGTGATAGTCGACTTTCTTGTCTTTCAAACCCCATACATATTTACTAAGTTCAGTGGAATTTCTGTAGCGTTCATTTCTAAAGGAACATGTGTGGTTTCTATAACGTGATTTGAATAATGTTTCGCAAAGACCGATGTAAGTTTGCTTTGACCTCTGCTTGATAGATGGTATTCCGCACGTTGCACTTTCCGTCTAGAGGGCAGGATCTTTTGTCACGGCAGTTGCAAGTGTTGATAGTTTGAGCGGGTGGATTTGATGACTTGTTAATGACGGCTTTATTTTGGTTGGAGATAATTGTTTTTACATTGCTCATGCAGCTATAACTAATTTTGAGAGTGTTCCGGTTGAAAATTCTGTGCAAAGGGTGTGATTTTGGGAAGTGCTTGCCGATTAGGGTGAGGAAACACTTTCCAACTTTTGTTTTGACGTTTTGGCTGTACGGAGGATTGAACCAGGTGATGTTTCTAGGCCTATTCTTGCGGTGTTTGGTTTCTGGAGTTGTTTTTCTGTAGGTTAGATTATATACGTAGCCGCTCTTGTTGAGTGCATCTTGGTAGGTTTCTTTCGCTTTATCAAATGATTCTTTGTCGGAAGAAATTTCTGAGAGGCGCTTGTTTATGGATTCCGGTATGTTCTTTAGGATGGATGGGGGGCGTGCGGAATACCATCTATCAAGCAGAGGTCACAACATCCCAGTCAAAGCAAACTTACATCGGTCTTTGCGACACATCATTCAAATCACGTTATAGAAACCACACATGTTCCTTTAGAAATGAACGCTACAGAAATTCCACTGAACTTAGTAAATATGTATGGGGTTTGAAAGACAAGAAAGTCGACTATCACATTAAATGGCGGATTGTTAGGCATGCGAGATCCTATTCAAATGTAACGAAGAAGTGTAATTTATGTCTGTGGGAGAAATACTATATAATTTGTAGACCAGATTTGGCGACCCTTAACAACAGAAATGAGCTTGTAACAAGTTGCAGACATGCAAAGAAATTCCTTCTCAATAGCGTAATTATTTAAGGCTTATTTTTAGCAGCTCACTGGAAACAGTTTGTATTGTTTAACCGTTGCTATGCACCCCAGCCTATAGTGAATTGCTACCGTTATTTTCAAAATCACTGTAAAACACCACGTATTCCTTCTTTTTGGCAGTTGCCTGATGATTGCTTCGTGAGAAGCATGAAACTCGGAGTAGCAAATAAATGTTTTTGACCTAGTTCAAGTCTACGTATCTATTCAAAGCTCTGGTAAACCCATTGAGCACTTTTAGCTGATGATCAATTTATCACGTCATTTCATTATATATATATATATATATACATGACTAAAAACTATAATCTAGGCATATAAATGTCTGTAATGTTTCTCGTTCTTCGTAGCTGATAGTCAGGCTTTGATCTTAGGTCTTCATATCATAACCTTGAAAGTTCTCGCTATATTTAGGGATGACGACAAGACTGCCTTTTGCATGGCCTCTAAAACTTGATTCGCCTTACGTCCTACCAGTGATTGAATTGAGGTTTCGGTTTCTCTCGACCAGCCTACCAACACGTCCATGATAATGTTATGTTGAATCACCTCGTAACCTCTATACTGCTGCTTCAATTCCCACCTTAACGGGCCATACTTCATCGTCTTCTCCTCGCTCTTTTTCTCTCGGTTACTAATCCAAGGGCAGCTCATCTCTAAGGTCAGCACTTTCTTGTTTGCATGATCCACAATCCTCGCGTCTACACGGTTGGCTCGAACCTCCTGGTGGTCTGCATACACGGGTACATCCCACCATGCTTCCACTTGTTCTGACCTGTACTCCGGCTTGGGCATTACTGGCGAGTACCACGGTGGTACTTCCTCGAGAAGACCCTGGTCATGTAAGATTTCATAAAACAGGACCCTTAGAGCCATGTTGTGTCTGAACAAATACTTGGTCTGAGCCAACGAAGTGCACCCGGACAGGATATGAGAGACACTCTCTTGGGCGTGGCCACATATTCTACACTTCACATCCCCAGAGCAACTTGTGTGAGTCTTTTTGCTAGTGTAGAGCTTTGTTGGCAAAAGTTGCTCGTACAGTTCAAACGCACCGGCAATAGTATACGTGGGACATGATCTCCATGTACTCAGCCAGCTGAAACATCCGTTTGTGCACAACTGTTCATCGTCCTTTCTCTCTCTCAGCAGCTTCCCCTGCCATTCTAGGCCACGTACGTCCCTCTCATACTTCTCCTCCACACATTCTTTCAGCACTCCCTTCACGCGTTGCGGTGGGATGGCCTCTCCACTGCTCATAACACATACAGGTTCCGGGTGTTTAAGATGAAGGTCAACACCCAACTCCGCCGCAAACTTTGCCGCATCTTTCACTATTGATTTATGGCCGAATGACTCGGCTCTTTCGTCAAACTCTCTCACCATTTTCATCGCCGGGTCTTGGTTCTTATACATTCGAATCGCTGCTTTGACCTTGGTCACTTTATACTCCATCTCCACCGCACGTAGACCTCTTCCGCCTTGTTCCCTCGGGAGGTACAAGAGAGCCGTAGAACCACCTGGGTGTTTCCCGCCATTTTCAACTATGAGCTTGCGCACTTCCCTGTCCAAGATCTTCAACTCTGTTATCGGCCAGTGTTGAGTCCACTTTAAGTAACCCAACACCGGCAAGGCAAACTGGTTAGAAGCCGTCACCCGGTTAAAGTCTGAGAGGGGACTGGACCAGATGATCGACAATCGACGCAGGTACTCCCTTGCTGCACATTCAAGTACCATTTTCTCTTCCTGGACTAAGCTCTCAAGAACACCAAGAAACTTATACTGTTTTCCTTCTTCAAGTGATGGTAATCTTCCTCCAGCTGTATCTCCTCCTAAATTCTCCTGGGAGTGGATCCCTCTCCTTATATGGACCACTGCACATTTCCTTGGATTCCACTGTAGTCCGATGTCTTCCATAGCCACTTGCGTTGATTCTAGCACTCGGTTCAACTTGGTCTCGTTAGCTGCGAATACTTTAAGATCGTCAATATACAGCAGATCAGTCACTGTGGCACTGATTGGTTTAGATAACTTGTGTCCCTCGGAGGCGCTGATCTTCCAGGCCACGGGATTCAAGCAGATCGTAAAAAGCCTCGGGCAGAGCGCATCTCCCTGTGGTAGTCCTTTCTTAAACATAATAGGATCAGACACTTCCCACCCATGCCGCGTGTTGGCGACGATTCTCATCTTCCAACTCTTACACAACTTACTTATCACCTTACACAGCCACTTTGGAAACCTATGCAGCACCATCATCTCACCTAACCACCCATGATCTACCGAATCATATGCCTTCTTCACATCTACCCATGCCATACTCAGGTTACGCCTTCTTCTCTGACAATCCAACGTCACCACCCTATCAATCAACAAATTATCTACCGTTCCACTACACCCCTTTTTTGCACCTCTCTGCGATCCTTCCATCAGCCCATGCTCTTCCAGATGTTGATCCGTGGGACAGAGAACACACGAAGTAAACCACTTATAAGCCACTTATAAGCCGTATTATTATTATTATTATTATTATTATTATTATTATTATTATTATTATTATTATTATTATTATTATTATTATTATTACTAAGAGGGCAATCCTAAAAAGTGAATCCTTTCAAAAGCATTTTTGTTTCAAAAAGGCTACCATTTTCTGACTTCATAAACAGTGCAAAAGAGCTTCGCAATGCAAGAGCGTATAGTCACTTTGCTTTAATTTGAAAAAAAGGAAGGTCCAATACGTAAAAACACCGCGCAAATATATAGCGAATTTTACCTACCTCCCAATACAACAAGCTTTTTTCCCTCGTGCAAACTATCTCCATATTTGTTTGTGGCAGTCACAGCAAACTCATACACCTTGTTCCTCTTTAATTCCACAATTACTTGACGTCGTGATAGGTCCTTGATTACTCCTATTTTGTTCCACTCTCCTACTGTATTATTTTTATTTACAATGCGTTGATAGACTGTGTACTGTGTGATGGGTGCTCCATTGCTTTCCGGTTCCTTCCACTTTATTATTACGCTAACGTTCTTTGTTTCAGGAGGCAAACCTACAATTTCCACGGTGGCTGGGGCTCCTTGAAAATAAACAGAAATTAAAGACATACGCACACACAAGAGCCTTAAACAATGGCAAGCATACTTCCTTTAAAGAATAAGAATATTACGGGTTGATGTTAAGACAGAATGCTGATGACTGTCTAAAGGAAACCTCCCTGGTAATAAGCCTTGTATTTCTGTGAAAATATCACGATCGTAAGAGTTTACCACCATCTATCAACATAATAAAGTGCTGAACTGAACTCATCTAGCGTAAATATCTTGGTGCTCTTTTAAAAACCATATTTAAAACTATTACCAGGTTCTCCCGATTTATCATGAAACTCTGAAAAGGAGGGAAAAAAATAAATTGCTTTTCTAAAGCTTTTTTTTGCGATCTGAATGTAAAACGTTACGTATTGCATTTCCTTGTCCTATAATGTCTCGCCCAGTGTCTCCATTGAACACCCCGTTTTGTACAAGGCCAGCAGTCGTACACCATTATGCAGTTCCAAAGATGGCGTACAAGCATTGCATTGACACCAGTACCTTATAGAATACCACAAGAATGATGTCAAATTGCAGAAAGTACCACTTGATAGAAACTAAATTGCAGAATTTCCTAATTTTAGCTGTCCTAAAAATCTTGATATTATTGTATCAGACCACCTATGGTTGAAATGATTTTGTGTCTTATAAAGCTTCTGTTGGGGTCAAACGTTAACGTTCCTGGTATTGATTGCAACGGTTGTAGCAGAGACTTTATGAATAACTGATTTGCCACAAATTGTATCGTATCAAACAAAATAATAGTATTTCATTTTCATATTGCTATAAAAACAAACGTGCAGCCCTTTTACAAGAACGAAAAATCAATAAAGCTGCATTCGATTGACCCTATTCCAGAATAAGAATACGTGGAATGATGAGTTTTAAAGGTATGTCTGGTGTTTTGCAGCAACAAGGATAATAAAGATGTGTTTAATACACCATTTTAGCAGGTGTTTGTCAATTCTAATGTGAATCTTCATAGAAACGAAGGGTTTTAAACTTCTATTCCATGTATTCCTATACCAGAATACGACCAATCGAAGGCACCCCAAAGAAGTGCTTTATCAGGAGCCCAGCCTCCATGTGCACCATATCCTTGAGTCAACCTTTGCGCGTATCTTTCGATTTTCAGATGTAACCTTTCTGCAGAAGACTCACATTTACATCAATTTGCACAATTTGCATACAATGTTTACTGACTTTATTCTAATTGACCCTTTTAAACAGTGTGTGCAGGGCCGACGAACTCGTTTCGTTCTAAAAATAGAGAGACACGCGCAAAGGTTGACTGATAGGGGGAAGAGTTGTCCGATTATCTTTGATCAGTGTTAGAGAAGCGGTTTCCTTTGTTTATTGGAAACATTCATCTCTATTCTGCAAGCCAACGTCTTCTTTGTTCGCTAGTAGGAAAGGACACAGTTATCGTTTATTTTCCCCCGAGTGGCTACATTGAGCAGGATAAAAACATAAACAAACGCGCGCAAAGCATGCCGTTCGACAGAGAGTCTTTAACCCTAAAAATCCCCTATGGGGAGTGGTCAATTAAATATGTACTGTATTGTGTTGTTTTGTAAGGGCAATTTAATGTGTTTTATTATGTTTGCAATATTTGTTCAACAAAACTTGGGCACATGCTGACAAAAATCTTGGAGCGACTGAAGCAAATTCACTTGGGCAGAGTCCATTCAAACGATGCCAATAGTGTAATTGCTTCATGAAGCCAAAAAGGACGTAGAGGAACTAATTGGGTACACAGATAGGAACTAGGAACAACTGTTGTTAAACACGGTGTTTAAGTAGGTATTCTTCACTATGTTCTACATTTCCGAAAAAAAAACAAAAAAGGAAACTCTGTTTGTATGTTTCAACACATTTTGAAACATGCTCTCCACTTTCGTTTGCTTTCAGCAATGAAATCACCTGGTCAAAGTAGTCCTTCGGAATTACCTTCGTGCTTGGTCGTCGCTTTCTTTTCACTTGCAGCTCCTTCAAACACCCTATTCATCGCCGACACCCTCAGAGTATAAGTTGTGCTTCTGTTGAGACCGCCAACAAGGTATTGCCTAAAGCCAGCACTTGTGGTCTCGTTCAGAATGACATTGTCATCATGTAGTATAATCAACTTGTACCCTGTAATAGCACTTCCCCCATCATCAACTGGTGCAGTCCATTTTATTGCCAACGAAGACGCACGGATATCGTTGTTATTTGTAGTGAGGCTTAGAGATCCTGGTGCCTCTTTAACAAAAAAAAAAATTAATAATAAACAGAATATCCCTATAGAAAACACTAAGAGCGTTGTCGAAAATAAACTCCTTGTTGCATTCAATAAGAGTTAATAAGAATATAAAGATGCTCCAGTGCAGAATAGTCTAGCCACTGCAACATATTCGTCCTGACCTCTGCATAATCATCTCTAAATGGATGGACTCCCAGACTTTTCAGAAGGAAGGGCACGACTAATGGCTGACCCCAGTGTTCTGAAATATGTGCACCTATTTTATGGCGGACTAATATCATGGGTTTGCTGATGATAGCGCACTGGTGGCTCACACTGCTTCGGACATGCAACTGCTAGTAGATAGCTTCTCCATGGCTGCAAGCCAGTTCAGCCTAAAGATCAACATCAAGAAAACAGAATGCATGTATCAACCGGTCAAATTCATCTGCCCTCCACCTGAGCCGATAGACATCACAATTGACGAAGTGCCTCTGGTCAAAACTACTGACTTTACCTATCTCGGTAGCACTGTATCCAGTTCCTCCAAGATAGATAAGGAACTCCGGACACGGACAGGCAAGGCGAGTGTCTCCATCTGGGTGAAATGCAAAGTCTACAGAGCTGTGGTACTGTCAACCCTCCTATATGGTGCAGAAACGTGGACTATTTACAGAGCCCAAGTTAAGAAACTGCACGCTGTTATGATGAGGCAATTGAGGGACATCATGGGCATCAAATGGCATGATAAGATCACAAATGCTGAAGTCCTTAGGCGTGCAAACCTTCCATCTATAGAGGATATTCTTGCTGAAAAGAACCTAAGATGGTTAGGCCACGTTCATAGGATGGATCATGACCGACAACCTCGCCAACTGCTGTATTCACAACTCTGTTCTGGAAAGCGAAATCAGGGAAGGCCAAGGCTGAGATTCAAAGATGTAGCAAAGAGAAACATGAAAGCGAGGAAGATCCCAGTCAACTTCTGGCAGACAACCGCGAGCAACAGAGATACATGGAGACCTGACATCAAACCATAAACAGTCTTAATCGTATCGACTGACGGCAAGAGAGAGAGAGAGAGAGAGAGAGAGAGAATATCAGGGGTAAAAAAAACAAAAAACATTGCGATGATTTTCTTGAATTTAGCAATGGGGAAACTGTGATTTGGAAGAGAGTCCTCAAAACCCATTTTTCAGCAGAGCAAAGAAGTCAGCTTACGTCCAATCAACATGAAACAGCTGGGAAAAAGGCGGCAAGAGGAAGTTGGTTAAAAACAATACAAAAAAACCTGAACCAAGCAAAAAAAGGATTGCTTTTTTTTTTTACCTGGTTAAGTAGCATCACATTTCAAATTGCGTAAAAATACTGGTAATGCGCTTTCACTGACCTTATGTGTGTATTTTTCTAATTGCTTACTTATTTGGTTCAGTTGCGCCAAGCGTGGAGCAGCAGCACCAACTACGTTTCTGGCTTCACAAGTATAATTTCCAAAATCTTGATCAGCCTTCATCTGCGCATCCACTTTTTTCTCTGTATATGTTACTTTTCTTAGCTCAGTTCCGTCTGGTTTTTTCCATGTGATCGATGGGGTAGGAGAACCATCTGCCACACATGATAGTAGAACGTTCTGTCCAATCCAAGACTGTTTTGTAAAGGGAGTTACTGAGGTTATGCTTGGTTGATCTGGAGAAAAAAAAAGGAATTAACAAAAGATTTTTGTATATCTTTAGATACTTTGAAACTGATGAAGAAGTTGTAATCAGTGGGTGAAAACTCATCACAGTGCATTGAATTTGGACACCATAAACATATGTCATTCATTGGCCGGGAGGTCCATTTCGGGAAAAGTCAAGTCATCATCAGCAGTCTCTTTAGAAACCTGTTCAGACCAGTCCTCAGAGGTCATGCCCAAAGCGGAAATGGGCTGGGCCTGGTTATCTAAAAGATTATGTTTGCTGAAATTTGAGTGGAGTCAAAACTAAAGGAACACTTTTAAACGAAGGAATCCTAAATAGAATTGAATAAAAATGTTGTACTTCTGTTGAAGTTGAACTTTGAATTAACTTACCAGTTTTTCAATGGACCCATAAATTGTGATTTAGAGGGAAGGAATGTGGTAATTTGGATTTCTATACGGCTCACGTGATTGGTGATTTGCATATTGCATATTTGTGTTTTGATTCCACTTGTGACGGGTTAATTATTATAGTGTTCTCAAGGGACATGACAAAAATGAGATGGTAAAACTACAAAGGAAGACACCTTGGTTTATTAGACACTGTATCGATCTATACATTATCTTCTGGATAACAATTAGAAATCTGAAAGTGTACTGCAGCAGCAATTAACAGGCAATAGATCGAATATTAATTCTTGAATTTTAATATCCTGTACTCTCAAAATTTCCATAGGAGCCTGTTACAAACTAACTAACTTCACGTCATGGCGCCAATGAACCAAAACTGCCTTTGTTTGTTTGCTTGTTTTTTTTGTTTGTTTTTTTTTTTTTTGCGGAAAAGGCATTCTAAAAATAGATCGTGTAAAAATTCCCCTCCTAGGATTTGTATTGGAGTTGTTCGCAACTAGCCAAGAGCCTCTTATACATTTCCTTCATAACAGCAACGTGTAAGAGTTCAATTTCAATGCACAATAACGTATGTGGAAAGCTTCGGTTGTTCGTTTCTTAAAAGGTAACAAACAGGGAGAATTCTCACCAATGGGCTTGTCTTTGTTGCACGTGGGAGAAATATAGTACTTCCAACCATTATTTGTAATTATCTACAGCATTAACCAGCCTCCATTCTTTGGTTCAATCAAGAATACACTTGTACGATGGTGATTGGGCTTTTTAGTGCTGGGGCATAAATTTTTATAATCCACTCTCGCAATTGAACCTAAACTGTTTCTTCTGCTATCTGTGACGCGAGCACTGCATTCATTCTATTAATTGCTCAAAATCACCTTTAAAATATGATCTCTTCATACCATCTTTGGGAAAAGTAGGTGAGGGAACAACACTGACTCAATTGTCTAAAGAGAGATCAAAAAAAAATAACACTTCCACAAGTCCACTCAAAGACGGGGCCGGTTTTCCTCAAGAAAATTGCTTCACTTAACCTTTCCTACAAGGCAAAGTCCAGTGTTGCTGCAAGTATCAATCCATGACAAAAAAATCTATCTTGTGTAACATGGCAGTAATTACAATTAGTAAAAGTTGGTCATACTAGGCACTTACAGTATACAGTGATGAAGACATCTTTTGTAGCTAGGTTTCCAACACCATTATAAGCAGAGCATCTGTATCCCCCTTCATCTGTCCTTCTGATGTTTGTCAGTGGCATTGTGACAATACTGTTATCAGTAAGTTTTATCCAAGTGGTGTTGGGAGCAGGGTTACCACTTGCTGTGCAGTTGAGGGTCAAGTCGTTTCCCTCTTTAACAGTTTGATCAGCAGAGATATCAGTGATGTTTGGTGGACCTGTATAAAATAAATATGACAGGAACAACACCACAAGAAATTAACCTGCATGGGCAGTAGGACGAAAGGTTGATCCACTGTATGCAACATATAGAGAGGATAATGCCTGCGTTTCAGTTCGAAAGGGGATGCGTTCATAGGTGCAGTGTAATACAAATGCAAACATATAATGAAGTGTGGGTGAAATGCAAACGGTATTCAAAAAAAGAACCCAAGTTTTATAAAGGTATAAAATCCTTGTACACAGGTGCCTCTGAAGTTTTTTTTTTTCCAAGATGAAACACAAGAGATTGTTATCTCAGTTTCATTTTTCATGGTGGTGTCAGAGAGCTAGGAAAATTTCCATTTTCATTTTTTTGTTTAATATTTGTGTTGCTCTGTTACACACATGCTAAATGCATAATGCAAACCTTTATGCAATAAAGAGTTTTTCCATTTCTTGCATTGGCACTTTGTAGTTAACACTTTTCATCAATTGCTCCTCTCTAATAAAGTATTGTAAATGTATTTTTGTTGTTGTATTTGTATTGTAAATGTCTTCTCTAATAATGTAATGTAGATGTATTTGTGTTGCTCTTTTACACACATGCTAAATGCATAATGCAAACCTTCTCGCAATGAAGAGTTTTTCCATTTCTTGCATTACCACTTTGTAATTAACACTTTCCAGTAATTGCTCTTTTCTAATAATGTATGGAAATTCACATAAATACGTTTTGTTGTTAATGGAATTTGCATAACAAAATTAATACAAGGCTAAGTATGTTTTTTTCTATTGGTAATCAATAAGTAGTAATTCATTAACATGCATTGAGGATTTTATAATTATGCCTCACGTGTTTAGAATTGTCTTTTAATTTTCTTGAAACACACAGTCTAGAATAATGATAAAGTGTTAATAATAATTTTAATATTAATCAATATCACCTTACTCACTTTCAACAACTAGCATTACATTATCAAATGCAGAGACACCAGGAGTTTTTGCACAAATCATGCAACCATAAACTCTTGCATCATCCATTTTAAGATTATGGAGAGTAAACAGAACAAAACTATTGAAAGAGATTCCATCAACTTATCCCACATATAAGTTTATACAGTATTTGGTCAAGGACAAAAAAAGAATCTGGTCATGTCAAACCGGGCTATATTGTAAATTTCTTTACCTATAGAGCTATTGGAGTTTTGTTCCCCAGTAATTATAGGGTAATCTGGAATGACTGACTGTAGACATGTCTCATTGGCAGGTGATCTATGCTCATTTAAAGGGTCTTCCACTTCCTCTTCATTTTGGACTTCCTGTTGTTCCTACATTTAAAAGATTTTCAAGAATTTGCACTATTGTTTTGAAAGTTTATTGGTAACGAGTTTGTGTTGTCAATGTTGTCATTCATTATACTTTGTCAGTTCTGTACTAACATTCTGTATATCTTTGTAAAGGATATTATTGGCTTTTAACCAATCGAGTGTTGTCATTATGATTTCTGGTCTAACTGCTTCAAAATAAACATGACCTGTAAACTGAATTTTTCTTTTCAATTTCAAAAGAATGATACCAGATCTTTCAGGGGGCCGAGGCAATATGTTACATGTTTGATCACAATCGACTGGTACATTACATATTGCTCCTTTGATCTTTCTTTGTTGTCCCTCGGGCATCACTACTATTTTTTCAAATACAATCCTTCGTGCTATCATAATTTGCTCTAGTTTTTTAAGACTTTCAAGTTCAGTTGGTACAACATCAACATATAAATTGTTAACGGTTGCCTGACATGGAACCTTTCCTTAAATAGCTTTTGAATGACATGCTTTACAGATATAAAGTTTTCCATCAAATGACATCTGCACATCAAAAAGATGCTGAGAAGGGTACCTAGTTGTGATCAATTTCAATACAGATTTTTTATAGAGCATCCTATTGCACACACAACGTATATAATATGGACCTTCCTTTATCTTCTTTCTTAATGTTTCAATGCATGAATCCACATTTTTACCCTTATTACTATAGTATTTTTGTTTTAGTTTCTGAAGTAATTCTTCTTTCTTTGCTGCATCCTTAGTTTTGTATTTTTCTGTTTGTTTGCTAAGTCTTGTTTGTCTTTGTTTGCTTGATAAGTCGTGGCTGAATCCACCATTGTTTTGTATTGTCTTGCTTATTTCTTTTGTAATTCAAGTTTATTTGCAGTATCCCTTGCTTGTTTTTTTCTAATAACATTCTCTTCTTTGATTGTTCCATTTCTTATGGTTTTAGTAAATTCAATTACAGGCATTTGACTTTCATTAAATATCAAGAGGGAATACACATATTTTGACCTTTTTGTGTGTTTAAAAATACATGTACATGTCATTGCAAAAAAAATGAAAACCGCATCAAAAACCCTGTGCAATCACCATTATCTCTTACAAGATTTTCGAGAAATGATATGCTGTCATCTGAATCAGACAATATTCCTTCACTGCAATCACTTTTAAGATTTAAACTTACTTCAGTTCCACAAACACCAACAGTTTTTGGCAAATGATCTGATGGTAAATACTTGTTTAAAGATGATATATATTATAATATTTTGCCATACTGAATAACATTAGATAATGTGTTTGAATTCCAATAACTACATGATTTCATTACAGAGTAGCGGAGTGAATAGATAGCCACAGCACAACTCACATTGAACTTTCTGGTTTCACAGGCATGACTCTGAAAAAGGGTACTATTTTGGGTTTCATTAATTTTCACCCCTTTCAACTCAAATAGATCATTGTTATGTATACTATGAAAATAATGTACTAAGCTATTCAGTGATACTTCAAGCAGCACACATGTACCTTGAGGGTGGTTCTACCATAAGTATCCCTTGCATACCATTATAATAGATAGCAACTGTAGTATAGCCTATTGTCAAGATAAAATCGTTGAAATTTTCAGATATAAGATATTGAAAGGCTCTATCTATGGAGGTACAGTACTGATATCCTTCTATTGTAGTTTCTTGATGAATAGTACCAGTGACGCTTTCACTCTATTGAAGGTCATAGACATTCTCGAACACATTTAAAAGTGTGGGTATGCATTTCAAACGATTGTCTGGTTAACTGAGACAAACTTCAATACAACTGATTTCCAATATTCATTACTGACACGAGATCATTAGCAGAATTCATTCCTTGTTTGTTACTGAAAATCAAATAGCATAAACTCATTGCAACACAATAGGACCATTAGCTTGGCTATATGGTGCCGTTATTGTTTTGTTAGGGTCAGTGTACCTTGGAGTGGGACCAGGGTTTTTCTCTATTTATATCTGCACTGAGTTGAAATTTACATAGTTTGATAAGTGGGTCTGACTCTTATAAAGACACATGGGTCTATTACAAGAAAACACTGATAAATACCGACTTGCTCTGTACTTCAATTTAATTATTCTTTGATATACCCTCACGGAACAGTTCAACAAATACTTCTTTTTATGTTGTGTGACTTAATTTAATCTTACCCTCTTCGTATTAAGCTTACAAACATTCTTTGTAACTGTTCTAACCTTCACATAACGACGTAGCCTAGAAGACTTTGGTATGCTTGGAAGAATACGCCCATAAACAAATTCCTTCAGTTTTCTGGTCTTGCTTCTCAGACGTTTCAGAGTAGATCCTGGTATGCTACTGGGTTCTCGATCACGTCTAAATACACGATTGTGTTTACATGTAAACATAATATGAGATAGCTCGTTTGATATAGCATGTTTCGCTTGATATTTCTCTACAGAAGGTTCACTCGTAAAGGATCGGTCGTAAATTGATCTCTTGTACAGTTGGCGGACCGACCCGTTCCGAAAACGCTCCACAAGTTTTCGTGTGGGTCTACCGCGAACGGTGTGTTACTTTGTACGTATATCGAGCGTAAAAGCCATCGAATTTCTTTCTCGTACACCCAGCAACGAAACCTCCACGAAGCCAGCCATTGCTTTAAACCATGTGCTTATTCTACGCATGCGCGTACACTTCACTCATGCGGACACTCATGCGCTGTAGTTGAACTGCGTTTTGTGACTGAACGCAAAAAATGAAGCTTATTTTATACCTCGGGCGTTTCCTTCGGAAAGCCCGAGTAATTAGCCCTTGATGCTTCGTTCTTAAGCTTAAAATTCAAAAGAATATTTTATCTTGAACGAGGCAACAAGGGTCAATTTGTTTGCGCATTTTTCAGCGGCTATTTTGGAATAAGTTGTATGTTACTCTAGAGAACATCATTGAATCAACTCATAATATCACGGCTCGACAATTGGCTGTCATTTACCAGTCAAATTATTTATATCAGTCCAGTAGTTTGTGGCTTGTTTCGTATTATGAGAGGACAATGCCTTATGAGCAATCTTTGTGCGCAGTATAGGGACTCAACTTTTGAATATTACTTCACCAATACTGTTAGATGAGCTGTATTTCTGGTTTAGCAAGTTACTTTTTCGTCAGCAAAAAGAACTGTTTTGTTGCACAAGAAATCTAGTAGGTTTCTTTATTCCGTTGCTGCTGCTACAGAATGTGGCTCAGTTATTAAAATTGTTTGCCACAAGATGTGGAATACGGGAAAGGCAAGAAGGAGTTCTCTTAGGAGAAACCTCGAAGCCATCAAGTTTTATATTTGATCTTTCCCTAAGCTACTTAGCAATGATGCGGTGGTTTTGGTATACCGACAACCAAGACGCGGCTCATATCGTGCAAGGAGGCAGCATGAAGCTAGATCTACATAGTATCGTAATCGACATATTTAGTTTTTGCTTCGAGAATTCAGTAGAGGTGGGTGTACACTGGGTCCCTTGTACGCTCAGCCACAGAGATGATGCAATAAGCCGTTTTAATGACTATGACGCTTGGCGGATATTCATCTGCGATGAGATCGGGAATTTGTGGTGATCGAACACAGTTTACTGTTTTGCGAATTTTTACAATACAAAGCTGCTCAAATATTACGCGAGGTTTTGGAATCCCAGTTATTCAGGCCTGGAGATCTTGTGGGGGAGAACTGTCTGTAAGTACCTCCCGTCGCTATCGTTTGCAGGGTTCTGAGATTTATGAACATCGAGAAGTGCACTGGAACCTTGGTCACTGCCCTGTGGCCTTCCTCCCCGTTTTGGTTATTACTTACTAGTACTTTTGGCGAATTCGCGATGGACCATGTTGTAAGGTATGGTCAAGAAGACTCAACATCTGGCCGTAATCACAATAGTCTTTTCGGCTCTAGTGGTTTCCTTGGTTATGTGCTGGCCTTCAGGCTCTTGTTCAGTTAATCATTTGAATTCCTTTGCATTAGGCGTTACTGGCTCTAGTATTTCTGTCAATTTTGCCAGTGGCCCCCTTTTTCGCTTACTAAACCTTAGAATATTTATTCTGGATTCCGCCGGAGGTTTAGGGCCTCTAAATACCTGAATTAAATCCCGGCGTATTTGGGCAGGGCACTTATGGCACGGGGCATGCTTATAAGCAATTATATGACCTGCAGTCGGGTTCTTTTTTGTTTACCAATAGTCACGAGGTTAGGGTTAGGGACACAAGGCCGGGGGGCCCCTGGGTCGTTTCCCTGCAGGGACCTACTAATGTTTGCTCGAAGCTGCTCGGAGTTGCTTCTCCTACAGGGGTCTGCTCAGATTTGTTCGGAGAAAATCTGTTGTTTCCAGTTGCTCCCCCTACAGGGGTCGGCTCAGATTTGCTCGGAGCTGCTCCTAGGAGAAGTGCCTCACCGATCCCATTCGATAGTAACGGAACTTTTTACACAGTCAAAACATCCAAGCTGGAAAATATCGAAAAACCTGGACCATGTATTGAGAAACTCTTGGGTAGTTAAACTTTTACTTTTTAATTCTTAAATAAATTGTTGAGAACATCATTAATTATCTGTACTTAATTTATGCCTGCAGTCAATCTTTTAAAGTATTTTGCTCGAAAAATGTATATATTTTCGTATTCGCTAAGCACCCTTTATCCTTCCTTTGATACAACAAATCAAAGTGACGGTCTTCGCTTCGTCTACCTCTTCTCACTATATTGCTAACCACAGATGTGGATAGATCCGCCCGGTCCACCCGTATTGCCCCGCTTCGTATACTACTCCTAAACGTAAGGGTGTCAAATACCAAGAAGGTCGTTATGCCTACTTTTCAGAACTCACAACCATGATGCAATTAGTAGGTAACAACGTGGAATGCTTATACCAATGAAATTATTATATCAGAAGCCAGCACGCATCAACTAGGTGACATTCCACGTACCAAAAATTATATTTCAATTCAGAAAATTTATTCAAATGATAATTGAAACTAATTTTATTTGTTCGAAAAGTAATTTCAAAAACTCGTGGTTCGGATTTCATCAGGTTTTCAAACGCTCGAAAACAATAAAACCACTCAGCCTGTGGCCTCGTGGTTCCAAATGCTTTGTCGCTTTTGGAAACCTGATGAAACCCTCCAACTCGTTTTTTTTGAAATACTACTTCACACCTAATACAGCAAGGAATGGATATCTAATACACAAACTAGCAGCATTGCTGGATACGAAAAATGAAATACCCTGTGGGAAAAATGGAAACGCATTCCTCGAACCAAATTCCGTGCCGCAATAGGATCATACCCTCAGAACCACCCCCTCCAGTAACAAAAGACCTTCCTATCGCGATAAACACTGATCCCCCAACTCTAGAGGAGACCGCTGAAGCAATTGCAGCCATGGAAACAAGCAAAGCAACAGCTTTGGACTGTGCCACTACTGCTGAGGCACTTCAAGGCCAAGCATTTTGCAGTTAGTTATCATTTCGTTACCCAAGAAAGGTGACCTGACGCTGATGACAAACTGCAGATGAATTTCTCTCATGTGCATTGCTGCAAAAGGAACAATAAGATTTTCTTAAAAAGAATTTGACCACATGAAGATCCTTTTATCGGGAAAAATTAAGCTGTCTTTAAACCAGGGAGAAGCTGTGCACAACATGGAACGTTTCGGAGAATACCAACTCACACTTACTGTTACCTTTATGGATTTCAGGAAAGTCTTTCATTCAATCAACAGAACAGCTATGTTCCCAGTACTGCGAAACTACGGCATCCCTAAAGCTATAGTCAGCAGCTATAGTCAACAGGTTCTTTACAGAAATCCCAGCAGAGCTTTAATGGTGGATGGAAGCATCTCCGAACTCTTTGATGTAACAACAGGAGTTCTATTTTGGCCCCCTTCCTCTTCATTATTCTTTTGGGTAGGGCATCTGCTCCTGACTCTGGAGTGGTAACCGAGAAGATATCCAGCTAAATGCTGATTGACCTGTACTTCGCTAATGACATCACCCTCCTGGAATCCTCAATGTCACGGGCCCCTGTCCCAGCTCACCAAAACTGCTGATGAGCCAGCAGACCTCGGTCTTGTCATGAGTGTACCCAACAAGGAGTTTATGACCATTAACTGTCATCCGCAGCTCCCGATGCAAGTGTATAGAATC
>NC_090881.1:14556488-14573988 GCF_036669935.1 Montipora foliosa
CAAACATCAGCAAATGGCCCATCTTATTTACAATTAGAGCATGGATGTCACTATTTACCACAATTAAACAGGAGGACGTTTTTGTTCCTGAGGAGGGAGCTAGAGACGTTCATGTGATGATAATGTAGACTTCAGATTAAATTTCTAAATCTTTCCTGAAGCTTGCCATTACCAAAAGTCCTTGTTTCCAGAGATGTTTTTTTTTTTGGAGCAGAAAATCACAATCACATCAGTAGTGTTTCTAATTTTAAACTTTTGTCTAGGTCAACTGATTTCAAGATACCCGGTGTTGTTTCGCTGGAGACCTTTTGAATACCACTTTCGAATTAAAAAGAAATCGTTAGAGAGACATTATGTAGTGTGAGTGGGATGAACATTCAAACGACTGTACAATTAATTGTGTTGGTCATGTAATTATTAATGATCTTTTCTTTATGGGGACATGTATAATAGCGCCACGTGCACTATCGAGCTACCCTACGGACCACTGTTTTCTTAAACCCTAGAGATACAACCCACACGTCAACTCATACAGGCAGGAAAAGGGATAACTAAATTGTAATTTACCATGGAATTTTCAGGCATGTATAACTTAACTCACCTTCCACAATCAGGTGCACATGGTCCCTTTTTATGACAGCAAGAAGATTCTCAAATTTATAAAGCTCGCAGGTATAAAATCCTTGATCTTCCTCTTTAATGGCACTGATGTTAAAAATGGCCTGAGCAGAAGAGACATTACCAACAAGCACTCCACTCACACGCTGGCTGTAAGAGGCTGGAGCTTGAATTGATACTGAGCCGGTGACATCAAGAACTACTAACTTGGTTTGGATTGTCTGGCCCAGAGGATTTTTTAGTCCCCAAGAAATGTGTGAAACTCCACCAGAAAAGCTCCAAGTGAATGTTACAGAAGATCCAACTGTACCTAAAATACTTTTGCCATTGTATGGGGATGTGAACATCATTTCACTATAAACTTTGCGAAAAAAAAATTATAAAGGCGATGAGTGAGAAATATAATATATTATTACAATATAGCCCTGCGAATGATAGTATATGTACACTCTTTTTTTTGACAAAAACGTCTAATTTTGGAGCTGAGGCTGAACGCTCTTATCTCTCTTCGCATTGTGAGGCCGAAAACGTTCTTAAGATGTTCTTAGAAAGTTACATGGTATAGTCTTTCAATGAATTATTCAATTGTGATAATAATAACAATAATAATAATAATAATAATAATAATAATAATAATAATTGAATTTATACAGTGCAAACTACATAGAATGTTCAAATGCACTTTACAAGATAAACAAGAATGTTTTCAGATTTGATTGAAACAATTTAAAAATCAATGAATTGGCACTTTTCACATGGAAAGGTTGTTCCACAAATGTGTGGCGGATGCTGAGAAGGAATGATCACCAAGAGTTTTCCTTGACTTAACTTGAATACACTGGGAACTTGAGGAACGTAGAACGATAGAGGTTATTGCAGGAACGGACCAGTATCCAGTGAAGTTTTTTTTAGATGAGGGAAGACTATTATTTTTTCTTCGACCTGGTCATCCTTATAAACAATAAACCGTCCTTAAACCCATTGTAAAAAAAAAAAAAAAAAAAAAAAAAAAAGCAAAGCAAAAAGCCTTTGCAAACGACATAACTTTTTCGTAGCGACTATGTTCGTAGCGTGTGACTATGTGCTAATTCTGAATGAAATTCGTAGCAATTGGATCAAAATCGGCACAGCTCATTTGTGTTCTATTGTTACACCAAGAGAAAATGAGGGGACAGAGAGGGAGGCTCCCGGTCCAGCCGTTGGGATATGCCATGTCCACGAGAGTTATTTTTAGACAAGCGAAAGCCTTTGTTCTAGCGGAACTCTGTCTTCCGAGACGTCCGCATGCAGGCCAACCTCGGTCTGATGTTTGAAAGAAAAGCAAAGATTCCATGTAATGGCGGACGAAGTGGACTTAAGATTTGTCGATGATAACGACTTTCAGAAACGCGAAAAATGTTTTTTCTGGTCTGATAATTCCAGCTGGGAAATAAGCTCCACTATTTCTGTGGTCACGAATGACTTGCAGGCTGACATCAGTGAATTAAACGGAGAAAGCAAGTCAGAAACGAATAGCGAGGGCCACAGTCCATGGCACGACGACAACGATGGGAACACTGTATGCGGACGTCTCGGAAGACAGACTTCCGCTCGTTTAAAAATAACTTTCGTGGATATGGCATATCCCAGCCAACGCCCTAAGCCTCCCTCTCTGTCCCCTCAATTTCTCTTGGTTACACTCATCGCGATGACTATATGGATTTCTTCCATACAGGAAAAGCGGAAGCCACAAAAAGTAGCATCCTCTGCTAGGCCAATTATTGGGAAACGTGTTGGAGGGCGGAGTTTGTTTTCGTTTGATAAGGATTTTCTTTAGGAGCTGTTTTCCTAGACATTAATTTTGCCTTTAAGATAACAGTATAGAACATTACCTCAAAGACGGTTAGCGTGATTGAAATCAAATTTGACAGCAACTACAATCGGAGATAAATCTACGTTCTACAAAACAGTAATCGCTGCACATACCCACGGCCAGCTCCCGTTCTGGCCTTGTAGCTCAGTCGGTAGAGCAGCGGTGATCTAATCCGAAGGTCGTGGGTTCAAATCCCACCCTGGTCAGAGTTTTTCTCTGTCCTTGTGTGGGCCCAATTCCAATACTAGGGTTGAGCCCTGATGGAATAATTGGGTACAAAAACTTCACAGTAGTGTTAGGCCTCATTCGAACTTGGAATCATTACTAAAAAACAGTGTTGGAAAATTTTAAAATTGATTTTGTTTTCTCCGTGAGAGCCTTTTCCACGAGGTCACAATTTAAGAAAGCATTTTTTTTGAAAAATAAAGAAAACATTCCAGTGGCCATTTTTGATATAGGGGTTCGGATATCTGCCCTGTAATTGGAGAGCACTACATTCGTTTCAATAAAAACGCACCTGAAGGAGGTGAGCCGAATTTGGGTAACTTAAGACTACGGAACCTGCAGAACCTGCGAAACCTAGAGAAATGACTGTTTTTATTGAAACCCTATGATAAAAACGATAAGATTTACATTAGCATTTGTTAAATATCGACTGTACCCCCTAATTATCTTGTTCCAGGTGGCATTTATAGCTCTTATCTTCGTATTTGCACCACCGGATTCAAGTTAGCCCATTAACTGGTGAATTGCGTAAGAAGTCACGACAACAATGAACTTGTGATCAATTCCCTGCTTGCGGTGACTTGTTTTTGTTATCGTTGTTGTTGTTGTTGTTGTTGTTGTTGTTACGACGGTATTCCGATGAAAGACTTACCATGCCGCAAACAAGAATGGAAAAAGGAACGTACCGTTGCTTCGGTTACATGTTTTTCCCTCTTTGGAAAAGGTGATATTTTGAAAAATTCATTTTATTTGATTTTTCTCGTTGAGAAATAAATGCAGCATACAGGCTCACGATTCAAGTGTATTTATGTGCAAGGCCCAGGCTAAGATCAAGGAAACCACCCCACTCCCATTCTCCTTGTTACCACAAGAGATCGAACTAATCCTGAAGTCAAACAGAAGCTGTAAAAATAAAGAAAATAATACAGGCATAAAAGGCAAGTGAGGCGATGACCAGCCGAAGCCAATCTCACCAGTAAATTCGAAAATAACCTTAAACAGACCCAGAAAGATTAGGAAAATTGGAAACATAGAAGACTGACCTTGCCCACTGCCTTAACAACTGCGAATAGGTACTAAAACATGCGCTAAACTACAGCTATAAAACCAAAATGACAACTGACAGGCAGCAAATACCATCACGTGACCTGCATGTCGCGAAAAAAAAGGAAAAAAAAAAACAATTGAAAATCCTCAAACCAAGCAGGATCATTATTATTAAAACAAGTTGGTAGATTGTGACTTGTCACGCAATCCACCAGTTAATCGGCTAACTTGAATCAGATGGTGCAAATACGCAGATATCAGCTAGAAATGGCATTTGGGACGCGGTAATCAGCGGACATAGTCGATATTTAACAAATGCTAATGTAGATCGCATTGTTTTTATCATGGGGTTTCAATAAAACAGTCATTTCTCTACGTTCCACAGGTTCCACAGGTTCCACAGGTCCCCGGTTCCGCGGTCTGTACTTCTACAAATTAGTCTCACTCCTGTGAAGGTAGACGGTAACCTTAAATTGATCAAAAGCCGCTTCCAAGGTCGATCTTCGATGCTTGGTCTTTGTTTCCTACCCACTCGATGTATTAAGCCTTGAAATATTAAGACATTACCTATAACAATTGAATTTTTGATATCTTTCACTATTTCTTGTCCGATTGTAGTTGCTGTCAAATTTGATTTCAATCACGTTAACCGTCTTTGAGGTAATGTTTTATACTATAATCTTAAAGGCAAAATTAATGTCTAGGAAAACATCTCCTAAAGAAAATCCTTATCAAACGAAAACAAACTCCGCCCTCCAACACGTTTCCCAATAATTGGCCAATTCTAAATTTAATACGGTGTTTTTAAGCCGATCATTGACGCCATAATAACCTAACTTCAATGAAAAGGAATCGAAATAAACGAATAAACCATCAAAGTTTTTTTATCAAGGGCAAAGCACAGGCGTAAATATTTTGAAGCCCATATATAAGCACTTCCATGCCTGATCATGATTACAAGACGCATATTCAGTTGTAAAATTCGCTTCAATGGCCTACCTGATACTTGAACGACAAAAAGAAGCAAATAGAAAACACACCATCCAGTCATCTTACTTGCAAACTTCTTTCATAAAAGCGAAATGATGCAGACTGACGAGATTTGGTTACGCTCAAAGTGAAAATTTATACTCTGCATTCCTTAACAACTGAAAGATTCACTTTGACCTTTCTAGTGGCGTCACGCAATTTAATGAATCGACCTGAAAATTATCCGGAATAGACAACTCGGAAGTAGGTGGACAATTACAAGGACTAAACAGATTGTTTGTGGTTAGTTTTGTTTTACTTATTGGCAATACCATACCGAAAATGAAGATTAATAGCGCCAATTTTAAATTACATGTAAATGCTCAATGGTTTGAATTTGCAGAGATGTGAAACAAGTGATGGTGAAATAAGTCGAAACTACAATAGGGCAGAATCTCCCACACCTTTATATTCTGGCTGACGCTCTTTTCAGTCCGGCTCCCATCTCCTATAAAATAGAAGACTCGAGACACGTCTTAATTTTTGAAGTTGCATAATTCTTAGGTGTTTCCTTTGTCGATTTGCTCGTCTTCCAGCAGCTATGCGTCAGTTATGCGACAGCCTGCTTGACATTTCAGGACCTATAACGTACATGCGTCACCACTATGAAAGGGTTGATAATTTCACCGGAAGAAAGCCTGTTTTTTTAGCCCAACCGAGAATTTTTGTTTGCTTGATTGCTTAGAAGACGCTAATTCATGTCAAATATCACTTTGCGCTCATATTTTCCAATGGTACTGTAACGCTTTAAGAAATGACATGAAGTAGCAATTACATTTCTCTCCCCCCTCACGCCCTTTTATCTCCCGCATCCTGTAATAACCCCTAACCCACATAGGACGGGACGAACGCAAAAAATAGGAAAAAAAAAAAGAATCTAAATGGAAGTTTCATTCCACCCTCGCTACAAAATAATTATATTTAAATCCTGATTTTAGCTAAGGCGTGGCTTTCACTTTGTGTGCAGACCGTTGACTTACTTGGTGTGCAAGCTTGGGGATTAAACCGCTCTCTTATGGCGCCTCAGGGATCACAGAAATATCACAATACGTCTTCAAGTAGTCCCTGCACATATGAGACAATTTATTCGCGGGAACCTACATGAGGTTTTGGTTAGCCTCAATTTATCAAAAAGATCGTTTGTAATCCGTTTCAATCTTCTGAATCCTTCACCATCCTGGCCATGCTTGCATTTATTCCTGTCTCTTTGGTTCTTATCTTCCCTAACAAATTGTTATTTCACTATTTCCCCATTACTTAAATACAATTTTTATGTGTGTTTTTGAACCCAAAATATCGTGACCGAGCTCTTTAAAGGCCCACCTTCGACCGACAGGTTTTTCGACCGTTTGTTTTGTTATGAACAATCTCAATGCTTATCGTAGCGACCTGATTGGATGAATTTCAGCTTTGGCGCGCGGGGCTTCCTATATGAAAAACGTTCCTCGGCACGCAATACCTGTAGGATGAACATGGGCCTTTAAGCCACGAGTACGATTTATTAAGCAAATCCTTGAATGTGATAGCGTAGCTTGGTTCTCTTATATCTAGAGGAAAAACATTTACAATCCACTGACTTGAATGTAAATAATCTATAAACAATTTCTTAAACCAACTAAAGGCAAAGTGATTTACTGTTTATTCCTAATTCTTTAATAGTCTAACCATACTAAGCTCTTCTACTTCATCTACTCGTCAGTCAGATCAGTGACATTGGCATACATTGTTGTGTCGTACTGACTGAGGTTTACATACGTCTGCAAAAAAACAACCTTTGTTTAGGTTACTTGATTAAGTGAGCCAACCACCTCATACCATAGTGCATTCAAACTATTTCGAACACTGAAGAAATCCAAGAACAAGCGAATATGGCAATTCGCAAGTGGTTGTGAGAACAATACGATTCAACATAGAACACAGAACATAGAACATAGAAGACAGAGGAAGACAGGCTAGGTTCTTCGTCGCAGGTAGGTTAAATCAAGTGTGCTTGCAGGCAAGTACATCAGGAGCATACTACTCCTCACTTTATTTCTTTACCTTTTGATTCCTTTCTATATCCTTCATTGTTCTCCTCAGCTTTTCAAATGTAGGTCAATCACTTAGATCTCAGTTTTTCCTAACATTTCATCATGATTTCATACCTAAATTTAAAGAATGTTTTCTTACTATTTGGAGGAAATTTATTATGAAGCAGTACTCATTTAGGCCAACTCTCGCCGTAACTTAAGGCGACTTAAGAAAAACATTGAAATGCCTAACTTATCAGGCCAGTTAAGGTTACTTAACGCAGCCCTTACAGATATTGACGGTTATAGTCGTAGCGCGCACTTTTGTATTTCAGTTGCGTAGAAGAAATCTGTTTGTAACGATTTTTCTTCATTCACCCTGAGGAAGACCGACAAGTCGGTCGAAATGTAGGTATTACTCATAAACGTGTCTTGTCTTTATTTGTGTTTGTGAAGAAAACATCATTCTGAGACACAAATTGGATGCTTGTGAAAGACCTTTTTCCCTACGGGGTTTTGGGTTATGACGTTACTCTCAGTCCATATATCCAATATTCTCCAGGATTTGCTGGCTTTTTCGTCTCTTGTTTTTCTATTAACTTCTGGGAAGTGCAGAAAATGAGGATCACCAATTTAACCTAAGTAAAAACGGTTTCAACCTGAGCCCGGATTTGACCAACAACACATAAATAGTGATTTCTAAATTTAATTTTTCGAAAACCTTTTCCTTTCAGTTGGTAATTCCGTGGTAATTGTAGCAGATTCTTCTTAAGCTAGCCTCCATCGACCTCCAGCTTGCCATGCTAAACACATACTGATCTTAAAGAACCTTACTCAACCACTTTACTTCCCACGCTTTGTTGATGTTGTTGTTATCCGGGAATTTGGAGCGTCTACTTCAATATATGGGCAAGTATCGTTGAGTTATTTTTGCACTTGAGAGGGTAATTAGAACACATTTGGAAATAGAAAACACTTCAAAGATCCTCGAGGAGGATTATTCTGTGAAATTAGATGGATTTCGATCAGAAAAACAGCAGAATACCACCATTTCATGCAAGTGCCATTCTAAGAAACGTGGAGCTACCTCTGCAGTGAATTCAGGAGGGAAATAAAATTTCTACGCGTGGTAGTTAGCTGTTTTAACTTTTACCTGGACCTTTGTTAATTAATAAGCAAGCAACCCATATTTATTTTCCATCCAAGCAGTTCGCAGCAATTAAAAGAAGGTTAAATTAAAAAAAAATAATAATTATTTTAAATTAATTAAAGAAGGTTTCAGTGTGACGCGCGCAATACTTTGTTGTAACACTAGATAAAATGCTCTTACTTTACGTTCCATACCTCTTACTAACCGAGTTCGAGGTCCGTACTGTAAGTTACGGACCAAGTTTTTTCCCGTTGATTTGTGGTCCAAGCGCGAAGCGCGCGGGCCATAAATCAACGGGAAAAAACGAGGATCCGTAACTTTCAGTACGGACCGAGAAAACGAGGTTAGTAAGATCTCTGTGGTTAACCGGCGCGCGGGCAAGGAAACTAGTCAAAGTGAGGCTGAAGGTTCAACTGCTAACCGCTAACACAAAGAATGCCGTGCCAAAATCCCAAAAACTAAATCTTCTTGGCTGTTAAGCACGTTCGCGCGAGAATATTCTAACATTGATTTTTTTCTGAAAATTTTACCATTGAAAGATGATCAGTTAGTGATGTCAGAAATGTAAAAATGGGGGGTCACCGACTTCGTTTTGGAGAGAACGTGCTTGGAAGAACACCCTAAATCTGAAAAAATCCGGCTTTTTTAGCGAAGAGGGCCACAGTGTCTGTAAGCCCAAAAATATTACAATTACATCTTTGAAGTAAAATGTTCTCTACCAACTTTATTTAAGTGGACCCATCAATTGAATTTAGTTAACTGTTGAGGTTCCTGAATGAACAAGTTCGCATTTAGCGACCATAGTTTCATGCGTCTTGCAGCCGCAAGAGGGAAGGATTCCATGTCACGAGGACAGAAATCTAGAAATTTTTTTGAACCTCCCACATTGAATTTTTGTTCATTTTTGGACAATGTGGAGAAAATTGTAAATAAAATCTGTTTCTGAAAAGAAAAGTAGGGGTCAACGAACATCCAAGATCGTTAAATCCAAGGAAAGCTACAGCAATAGCCATCTGCGCTATAATTGTTCATTTTATTACTTAGCGCGCGCGCTCGATGCATGACGTGGCATGTGAATTTGCGTGCGCTGTAAGGATGCGCCGTAGCAATGGGCGCGAACGTCCTTAAGTTTAAATAGTTGCTTGCAAGATTCAAACAGTTTTCAGTACAAGTTTATGCAACAGAAATGACACAAAAAACTCGCTAGATGAGGTTTTGTCGAAATTGTAAATTTAGCGGGCTGTACAGTGGGCCGTACTGTAGAATACGGCCCGCTAATTTAGCCAATTACGGCGCGCGTACTACCTGAGAGATATAATAATATAATTTAATATTTTTCAAGTTTACCTAGACTTCAAACGGTGTTAAATCCAACAACAATTTCGTCTTCCTGTAAATAAACACAAGCTGACCTTGTGACCTCTAGTTTTCAACTTTTCCAGAGTCACACACAAGGTTGCTTCCACAAAACGCAGTTTTATTATCATCGAGAAAATAAAATGAACAGCAATAGATAAAGGCTTTTTACTGATTGTGATGGAGATCAGTATTCAACATGATGATTGCCGAAGACTTGTCTTGCCTCTTTGTTCAGTGCCGGCAACCGGAGCGGAAGACACGCACAACGATGGGGATGTTTGTGATTCCTTACAATGTAGTGCAAGAACTTATTTCTTTATTTTTCCGAAATGATAATACACTAATTCTGATCGTTCCAGCCGTTATCGAGGAATTCCCAATTTTGGTACTCTGCGCTTCCATTCCAAGAGCAGATGCTTTACTAACCATTCCGTACATAAATGATATCAGAAACTCAAATTCTAATAGACATAGCTTATTTTTCAATGGAAAACAGAATTATAAAGCCCATTTGATGTCCGATGGACACCGAGTACTTTATACAGTCATAGCATTCAGAGTTTCGGGGGCCCTAAAAATGGCGACTGAAGTAATGTGGGCGCGCAATGTAAAGTGGATGAGTAAGGTTCCTTAACCACAATCAATCGTTCAGAACATTTTAGTTCAACTCGTAAACATCAAAGGGATTGGAAGAACTGTTGAAGCATACGAGTATAAAACAAAGCTTATTCAGAACCATGTCACCAAAAGAAATAGTAGAAATACGATATGTTTCAATTTACGGTCATAAAAGTAGATTAAATACAGATTTTACAACACGAAATAACGTGTCCTTAACTCAAGCCATGAGGACATTAATTTCGTAAATTCTTGAATTCGATAAAGTCGCTAGGTTCTCTTATACCAGGAGGGAAAGCATTCAAATTTACCAGTCTGCGAGGAGGGTCTCTCATCTGACTAGATTGTGAAAAACCTAAAAATCCATTCTTAATTAAAACAACTAAAGAAAACCTATATAATGTCAGCTATCTATCGATTAAACGGTGCTTAATCAACTAACAAAAGTTCCGATTGGCTGTGTGATCTTAATTCTTTAATGTTCCAACCATACTAAGCTTTTCTACTTCATCTACTTTGTTAAACTGAACACATGCATCTTTGCTTTGTTTCTGATTATTTCTACCATGAAAAGTTTCATAATATACCTGTTTCATTAGTATCTGCGCTACATAATTACAATACCCGCAGTGCATCATCCAATCAAGTTTTCATACCCTCATTTCGAACTAATCTTAGGAGATTTTGCCCCAGCATTTTTGGAAGTGTCTTTTTGGAATAATCTTCCGCAATTCATCAGGGACAAACTATCTCACTGGTTCCCTGCTCAATACTAATGAAACATTATCTTTTTCATAACTTACTGAGCTATTTCATCATCTATTTTCCTTCACTTTTTTATTGAAAATTTCGTATTTTGTTATGCGTAACTTTAAGGGGTACAGCAATAGTTGTAGAAGTGGCCCTCTCCTTTCCTTCCACTATACTATATTAATTAATTTGTGTTGTAATTTTTATCGTGCGTTTATTATCTTTTTCGACGCTTTATCTACTTAATTATGTATCAGTTAGAGTTGGAGGAATAAAAAATACTAATAATAAAAACAAATTTTTAAAAAATTCTACTCGGCTGTCAGATCAGTGACATTGGCGTACATTCTTGTGTCGTACTGACTGAGGTTTACATATGTCTGCAAAAGAAAATTTGGAATGTGTTAAGCTCAGTTTTACTTAATTGTTTAAGCCAAGAAGTTCATACCCTAGTTGATTTAAACATTGAAGAAGGCCGAGAACGAGGGAATACGGTAATTAACAAGTGGTTGTGAGAATAAAAGGATTAAAATTGGAACATAGATGACAGTGGAAGACTAGTCTTTTCGGC
Organism: Montipora foliosa; assembly: GCF_036669935.1. Taxonomy (NCBI): domain Eukaryota; kingdom Metazoa; phylum Cnidaria; class Anthozoa; order Scleractinia; family Acroporidae; genus Montipora; species Montipora foliosa. The sequence goes on from NC_090881.1 coordinate 14,567,717, forward strand.
GCAGGTAGGTTTGAATTAATCAAGTTTTCGTGGAGATTAGAACGTCAGGAAAAACCCCCTTCATTAATCCCAGCGCTGGCGTAGTGGTGAGAGCACTTGTTTCCCACCAGCGTGGCCTGGGTTTAATTCCCAGACTGGCGTTATATGTGGGTTTAGTTTATTGGTTTTACTCATCTCCGAAATGTTTTCCTCCTGGTAATACCGTTTTCCCCTCTCCTTAAAAGACCAACGTTTGGTTTGAGTTGGTTAATTTGCTCATTTCAGTTTACAGTGTCCCCAATTAATGCACTAGAAGACTAGACACTTAAATAAAGTTCCTTTTATTTCCTTTCCTTTCCTTTCCCCAAATTTTCTCTTGATTTCTTTACCTTGTGATTCCTCTCCATATCCTTCATTGTTCTCCTCAGCTTTTCAAATGTCGGTCGAGCACTTGGGTCTTCTTCCCAACACTTCATCATGATTTCATACCTAAAATTAAAAGGTTCTTACTTCACTATTGGGAGGTTGTTTATGCAAGCATTAAATCGTCTACTTATTACTCAATATCACAATTGAGAAGTAAGTATTTTACAGTTTGCTGTCCACATGTCTTGGCTTTGGCATTCTGTATCCTTGTTGAAGTTTATCCGCAATAAGCCTGGCGTTTGTGTCCGGGTATGGTGATCCACCTATGGGTATAAAGATCCAGCATCAATAACACTTGATACGAAAACGTGAAATTTGCCCAGTTAAGTAAGCGATACTGATTGCAGAACTATTTTCAGTTATTAGTGTGCACATTTTTGTAATTAGGTCAAATCGTTTCTAAGTCGAAGCGTACCAATTGTTAGAACTTCATAGAGAAGGATGCCATAACTCCACCTGCAAAAAGGAGTGAAACAAATAAGAAGCAAGAAATGAGACTGGAAGTAAGGAAGCATGCATTTCAAAAATGGAAGAATCACTAGAGAAAAGAAATAACAACAACTCCTAGGACGAAGATATTTAGGTCTGCTGCAAAATGAAACGGGAATGGACAACAATCACTTCCAAAAGGAAAATAATTTAAACTTTTTACTGACACGGATATACTTACACATCACTTTGTGTTGTGTACACTCCGTAAAGCAAGGCCTCATATGCAGTCCACTTAACAGGTAAACGACCCTATGTACGAAGACAATTACACAATACTCTTAGAAAAAACCAATACATCTGGTACTTGATCGTAGCAAATAAAGCATTTTCGCAAAGCAAAGTTTAGTTGTAGCTTTACCCGACTTTTTTTGGTATAAATATCGTCCTGGCCCACATTCCTCGCCATCCCAAAATCTGTCACCTTGCATCTCTCTCCTTCACCAACCAGAACATTTCTCGCCGCCAAGTCGCGATGGACAATCTAACAGAAATTGAGTATGAATATGTATTAAGAAGAGTAGTAAATTTTTACGACAAAATTAACTCTATCAGAAGCGTCCCATCTTCAGTAAATGTCAAAGTATTCTAAGTGGGCCTCATTATCGAGGGAACACATCCATATGAATCTACATTTCTAATAATTGACCATAGTTTGAGTCCTGTAATGCGGTCTCATCAATCAACAGCGAATAGAGGAAAGATTTTTAATCACACACGACATTAGAAAACGCTAACCGGTCGGAGATAATCAAGTCGTTCTATTTTAACACCGAAGATAAATCCACTAGTAAGTAATAAGAGTAGAAATTGCACCCCTTGCGTCCGAAGGGAAACCTTTAGCTTTAATCACCCACCCAAACAATTTTTACAATTAAATTCGTGTTAATTTACGTGCACGGACATGTTTCACAACAGCCATAGTTTGATGCTACTCTGAATTGGAGAATCATGAAGGCAGCATAAAAGGATGCAATTCAAAGACCTGTAACCTCTTAAGTTACATTCACAGCTGTCTAAACTAAACGTTAACTGAACTTCCATAGCTCAGTTATATGTCTCATTGTCAGCCTGGTTGCACTTCCGTTTCACTTACAGTATCAATGTAATAATGAATATCCTGCAAATGTATTTTCATAGTATTCTAAACATTTATTTCCTATTTATGGATGCGGACTGATGGCGATCTTCCCTTGGTGAGCAAACCTTTTTCGAACACAAGTAACACATCCCATCAGCAACCTGCCAAGCGAATTTTATCAGCTGTTCCGAAGTCAGATTGGTCTCCGGTTGTACATCCGGGTCCTTATAGTAAGTGTCGTTCAGTCCTCGGCTCTTTCTTAGGTATCCCAAGAGGTCTCCAAATGGAACATACTCGATCAAGACCATCAGTGGTTCTGTGGAAAACAAGGTTCCTGAAATATGGTGTGTTCATATTCATCCTAGGAATTACTAGCTTCTTTCAACACTCTCTTTACACAATTCCCAATCCAAATTAGTCACGTTTTACACCATGAAGAATAAAACTGATCCATGTTGCAAAAAGAAATTAACTTCTTCATTAACTCGACTCAAGATTCTTGAGTGTACTTTTGCTAATTCTTTGAACCACGTTCCATCCCTAGCACACCTCGAGCTACACCAGAATAGGCTTGATTCATTTTTTAAATGAGATAAAACAAAACAAAACAAATTTAAAAGCACAACAAATTATGAAGACGTCAGTTTTACCGCTTTCAGTGACGCATCCGATGAGCTTGATAACATGAGGATGAGGTTTCATTTTTTTCATCAGCTCCAATTCTGACAACAGATCCTTTCTATCTGACGGAGGAGCATTGCCTAGGAAGTAAGGAATAGAAATTCTTGATGGCAGTTGACTCGGGATGGCTAAAGTAGTACTACAACAGATAATCGTTGAAGTGTAAATACTTTGAATTATTTTAGCTACGAGCAAAATAATCCAATTGTGAAACAGAACAAATAATGTTTCGCGACGATAGAGTTATGAAGGATTGTAGTTATTAACGCCATTTTTTTAAATTAATTTAGCGAGAAACTGCATGGCCAGCAGTAAAAGACATGTACTTTTCCATATATAGTGCTGATATCCTTTGATCAATGTCTCAAAGCAAGCTGACTTTATAAACCTTATCAAGCCAGTTTACCTCTTCCATTGTGCGCTTTTAAAAGCAGTATAAACAGATGAGTGAAAGCACAGGTCAAGGATAAGCGGAAACCAACCTTTCAGCATTTTTACTGCCACTGTCGTTTCCTCCTGATGTTCTCTTACATTTTTCACTGTTGCCTGGGCAACCTGAGAAAAGGCTCCTTTACCGATGATTTTGATAACATGAACATCTTCTTGACTCACTTCCCAGCTCCTTCCAGACGGATGAAGTGGCATGTAAGATCCACTTCCTGCAGCTTGAGATGCGTAGCTCGCTGACTCCTTTGTATTTAGATCGCTGGGAAGTTCTAAGTTTTCTTTAACTTGCAAAGATACTGGATTCTGGTGATAATTAATCCACAAAAAATGAAAGTAAAGATCTAATTGTATCTCTCAGGGCAACTGCAATGCTAGCTTCTGTTTCCAGTATCGTCCATCCTTCTCCCCAAGATTTGCTTTGAACATGATTTAAATAACAGACAACCATTGTAACGAGTATTCCAGGAGGGGACAGTTAGGGCAGTGGTAAGTGTAGCGGCCTTGAACTAAATTCTACCAGTATCCACGCAATTATAAACTTACTTCAAGAGAGATGTGTAGCAAATACACTATATAATGGAACAACAGGATAGCAACCTTACGCCTACAAAGAGAGAGTGTGGAGAGCTTACAACGATCTTCAATAGACTGAATGCTTTGGCTTTGAAGAAGCGATAATCAAACTTTCTTAATCCAGGGTTCATATTACACTCATCTTTTCTTCTGGCAAGATCTCATTAACAACTTACCATAGGTATAAGATCTCCACATCTTGGACAAGGACGACGGCGCATTTTCCATATCACCACGGAGAGAACAATAATTGTGATCACCAGAAAGACGATGAATAAGTTGTAAAATATATGCAAAACAGAACAAGAACCTAACACAAAGAAAGCACAAAAAGACTTGTAATGCAGGGCCACGAAGTTTCTACTGAGGGCAATGCGTATTTAGCACGACTATTTCTTTGTCTTGTTCTTCTTTTTTTTTTTTTTGGATTCGGGTATGCTCGCAGAGCAGGAAAATAATCTTTTTGATACACTTGCAGTAAGATGCGTGACGATTTCATAAACATAGTTGAGACGCTGACTAGTCTACCTAAGGCTCGTTTTCTCACGCTTCGCAGTGAGAGAGAGTGATTTTAGTCAACTAAAGGAAACTGAAAGAAAAAGAGCATGCATGTTTTCTTTTTCAATTCGTTTTGGATCGTATAGTCATGCACAATAACCTGCAAGTACTGCTGTTGTTTCGCAGTTATTTTTTCTTCACCTAGGCTTAGCTCAACATTTGTAGGTATATATTTTTCAGAGAATTCTTTGGCTTTTCATCGTTGATGTTTACTTTACCTCTTAAGACGGCCAGATGATTTTGTACGTTAAATGAATAAGGGTTATTGAGCACAGTTGAATCTTACATTTACTATCCAGTTTAATGAGGAGCCGTACGCTCGGAATTAAGCAATGGTCTACCTTTGGTTTGTATCTCAAAAGCGGACCTACCTTTCTGACTTTCCAGAGGCCTTGGAGTTGCTAATGGGAAAAATACATGATCGTAGTTAGTGCCAGTGTTTGACGGAACGGATGGCAAGTCCTCCTTGGAGGAGCAGGCGTAGCACAGTTGGCTAGTGCGCGGCTTTCCGAGCGAGAGGTCCAAAGTTCGATCCTAGGAGACTCAGACGTCTGTTTGCACTTTTTCCCTGATACGTACAGATATAGCATTAAACACCGTAAAATGGAGCACTGACAGAGGGAGGGAGACTTCCATTGATACCAGCCTCGTAGCTGAAGGAAGTACCGACGTTAAATAAGCTGACTTTACGTTCTTCCTGGAAAATTACAGGAGAGGAGCACCTTTAAAAAGTCATCGCCTTATGCCTCTATTGGACTTTAAATTAAATATATATATTTTTAATACAGTTACACCTGCTAAAGGCAAATGTTTATTTTAATAGTTATACTTACCTCCACCATATGGCATCTCCACTATCTTGATGTTTTCTGTAGTCACCACACTCTCGCCGTATTTGTTTGATGCGGTAACAACCAATTCATGCTTTTTGTTATCTTCCATTTTGACAACAAACGCACGATTAGAGCTGTCCTTTACTTCTCCAACGTTTGTCCACTTCTTTTCACTCGCAATTCTTTTGTAGATGGTGTATTGGGTGATGGCCTCTCCATTCTCTTCGGGTTTGTTCCAAGTAAGGGTTATTTTGTTATTATCTATCTCATCTTTGACAATAGTTACAGGTTCCGGAACACCTGTCGATTAAAGTATACAAAGGGAAAGTTACCCGGAAAAAGGAAAACAAATAAGCATAATCTCTTCTTGGCTTGGAAGAATAAGCTGGATCTCAAGAAACTGTTCATAACTAGTATGAAAATGAAAAGAAAACATATTTAACCCAAGCATCACGACGTAGCCTGCACCTCATCAAAAATCCCCGTGATGTTAAGTTGAGTATCGTTGCTGGTAAGTAACCCTATTCACCCCGATAATCAAATTTCCATATATTGGTGTGATTATCGAGCGGTGGAGTACCTCAAATTCCAAAGTACCCTTGAGTTAGTTAGCCGCTACATATGACCGACAATCCAGGAATTAAACGCTTTCGGAAGGAGAGACAATGCTTTCTGTTTCTTGTTGTGAGGTCCCCGTAAGGATTAATCAACTTGAATAATCCAATACACAAGAGATCGAAAAGGATGTCAGGAAATTCATAATTCTTCTAACGTGATTTCTTCAGGCGGATTTGGTTTTAAAACTAGTGGAAATGTGCCTGTGAGAAAATCCATGCAGAGGGTTGGTAGCTAAGAACTGACAGACTTTGTTGGTGGTAAAACACAACCTCGTCCCCAGGGTCTTCTCTGCCGCCTTTGTCGTTGAGAAGAAAGACCCTGGTTCAGGCAGGTCACGTGGCACTCATGCAAAAAAAACACTTTCTCACTGGGGTAGACTTTTTGTTATATTTTGATCCCACAGCTGGGCGAAGGCGTACTCGTTTGACAATGCTGTTTTAAAATAACTAATCTTTACCTTACAATGTAAGACTAAAATCAATTAAAAGCTCAAAGAGCTGATGTTATATTCCCACGACAAATGAATTCCCACAAAGCGTTTAAGCTTTTGTGACTGATAACACCCTTGATGCCGGGTGGCGATTAAC